>NC_136059.1:1104814919-1105361860 GCF_964261635.1 Lissotriton helveticus
AAGTTGTCTTTTATTTGTTAGCACACTACAGTATCTTTTCACAACCTTTACATCATTCTACAACATTCCTAACCCGGTTCCTTTATGGGATACCATATATATTGGGCTATATCATCTATAATATTTGCTATCCCCTGTGTTTCTCGGGTTAGAACTTACAAGGATTCAGTTTGACATGGTCTTGTGTTAGGTGGGTGTGCACAGTATTTCTATGCCAAATAGCACCCTTCCTTTTGCTTTCCAACATTGGTTACTATGGGGATACCAAATATTATGGCTCACGCATTGCTGTAATATCTCGTATCCCATACATTTCATGGGCTACCATTAAGCCATTGACCAGTTGAGGTTGCCATTTATTTGATAACAGACTTTGACCATCATTCCACAACATTTTACATCTGGTTCCTTTACGGGATGCCATACATTATTGGCTATACCTGCTATATTATTTAGTATCCCCTGTGTTTCCCGAGTTAGAACTTATCAGGATTCAAGTTGACATGGTCTTATGTTGGATTGGTGAGCACAGTGTTTCTATGCCTCATAGCACCCTTCCTTTAACTTTCCAACATCGATTACTATGGGGATACCAAATATTATGGCTCACACATTGCTGTAATACTTCGTATTCATGGGCTACCCTTGAGATATTCAGCAGTTGAAGTTGCGTTATATTTGTTAGCAAACTACAGTATCTTTTTACATCTTATACATCATTCCACCACATTTTACACCTGGGGGCATATTATCAAGACAGGCGATAAAATTATCACTGCTTTAGCGGCAGGAAACTGCCGCTAAAGTGGCGATAATGGCCTTGAAAATATGCCCTTGTGAATTCCCATAGCAGCCCAGGTTCTGGTGTTAACCTGGGCTGTTATGGGAATTCACAAGGACATATTATCAAGGCCATTAGCGCCGCTTTAGCGGCAGGAAACGGCGATAATTTTATCGCCTTTCTTGATAATATGCCCCTGGTTCCTTTATGAGATACCAAAATATGATGGGCTATACTAACTATAATATTTGGTATCCCCTGTGTCTCTCTAGTTTGAACTCACTAGGATTCAATTTGACATAGGCTTATTTTGGATGGGTGAGCACAATATTTCCATGCCAAATAGCACCCTTTATTTTGCTTACCAACATTCTTTATAATGTGAATACCAGATATTTTTGCTCACACATTGATGTAATATCTTGTATCCCCTAAGTTTCATGGGTTAACCTTTAGCCACTGACCCCTTTAAGTTGCCTTTTATTTGATAGCAGCTTTTTACATTGTTTACATGATTCCACTAGATTTGACATGTGGTTACCTTAGGGGATACCAAATATAATGGCCTTTACCGTCTATAATATTTGGTATCCCTTTGTGTTTCTGGGGTTAGAACTTACCAGTTTTCAATTTGACATGGTCTTATGTTGGATGGATGAGCACGGTATTTCTATGGCAAATAGCACCCTTTCTTTTGCTTTCCAACACCATTTACAATGGGGATACCAAACAAATGGATCATGCATTGTTGTGATATCTCGTATACCCTACGTTTCATGGGTTACCCTTTAGCCATTGACCACTTCAAATTGTCTTTCATTTGATAGCAGACTGCAGTATCTTTTCACATTTTTTACATGGAATACCAAATATATATCCGGTAGCCTATGCCGGCTATAATATTTGGTATCCAAGTGTTTCTTGGATTAGATCTTACTAGGATTCAATGTGATATGGTCTTGTGTTAGCTGCGTGAGCACAGTATTGCTCTGCCAAATGGCACCCTTCCGTGAGTCTTCCAACACCTTTTACAACTTTTCAAGGGTTACCTTTTAGCCATTGATCAACTGGAAATCCCTTTTGGTTTTATACCAGATTGCAGTTTCTTTTCACATTTTTTATGTCATCACGCAAACTTTCACATCCGGTTTCTTTGGGGAATACCAGATTTAATGGCCCATACCGACTATAATATTTTGTATCAATATTTTGTATCAAGGTTTATAAATTACCAGGATTCAATTGGACATTGTCTTATGTTGGCTTAGTGAGCATAGTACTTGTCTGCCATCTGGCACCCTTTCTTGAGTTTTCTAACATAGGGATGCCAAATATTACAGCTTTTGCATTGGTTGTAATATCTCAAAACCCCTTCTTTTCATGGGTTACCCTTTAGCAATTGACCACCTAAAGTTGCCACCAACTTTTTTTTACATTCAGTTCCTATGAGGGGGCCTGGCAGAAACCACGTGCTGCCCCAGCATTACACTGAGCTTACCCGCGGCCCAAACCTGGTGGCGAGTCAGGGGCGGTGGCACACTGTCTAGAACCTGCTGGTGCATCCACTTGGGGTTGATAACAATGTGGGTATGATGGTGAAGCCAAAATCTGCTAAGAACCCCATCTCAGTCATTGGGGATACAGGGGGCACTCCACCCCTCCTGATAATGGGGCTGGCACTCTGGGCCACTCTCTACAGTCACTCTTTACAGTTTAAAAAAGATATTGCAGGCAATTCTGGACACACAAGCCACGCTGAAGTTAAAGATCAAGGCAGTCTCCTTGGATGTGAACCTGCTCTGTACGGACCACAGGAAACTGGTGGAATATGTGCATGTTGATGAATCCACATTAACTATGATGTTACCCACATTGCAAGAGCTACAAACCCAGCTGAAGGACATGAGGGTGGAGGTGATCTCTTCACATCAGAGGATGCAGATTTGGGCTCGTGGAATAATACTGTCCACTTCTTGGGATTTCTGGCATGCTGGGGGGTGGGTCTGAGTACAGAACTCTTCCTCAATCAGTGGCCAATGACCACAGTGCTGACAGGCAATGTACCCAAATTCATCTCTGTGGAGAAAGCACATTATCTACCTGGAAGGTCACTGCCAACAGGGGCCCATACGAGTCAAGTAATTGCAAAACATCTTAATGATAGAGAGAGTGACTTTATTCTGAAGTTGTTTTGGATGAAAGGTCGCTGGCACTTTGACGGCAGAATTTACTGTGGACATGCAGCATCTTCGCAAGTCGCACACTATGGTCAAGCACCTCCTTCAGGAGCTAGGCCTTAACTATGCTCTTCTCTATCTTGCTAAACTTAAGGTGATGGATGATGAGTGAGCCCATTCTTTCTTGACCCCTGGAGACGCATGAGCCTGGTTACATGCCAAGGGAATAGCGAAGCCCACATCAAAGAACTGGAACATTGGTAAACAGATGACATTGCAACTGAGGCGCAGGAGAAGCGGGGGACCCAGAGCCGCCCCTTCATGGCACAGGCGGCCAGGGTGCGAGCACGGGCAAGTGGTGCAGAAATATGGTCAGAACTCTTTTGAGGAGTTACGGTCAGACCGTGCCTCTCACAGTAGGATACTAATGGCTCCATGGTGTTATGAACCCCAATGTACCCCAATATAGGCCTAGATAGTTACACAACCTTTTACCTACATCTGTCCTCCCATTGTTCTACATAACAGGTCTGGCACTGACCTTTTACCTGGATAGGTGCTACATGACTCATGTGGTTTTCTCCGAAAAGTTGCCTCATGTATTATGCAGGAAGATTCTCAGCATCACAGCAGGATTCTCATCTTCTTCATAATACCTCTGTATAAGGGCAATCTCCGTCATCATCTTCGCCCAACAGGCCCATGGTATACTTCTAGGAAGAACCCCTGAGGGTACCTTTCAGGTATATAAGTGCTACATCTTCACTGGGTAAACCAGAGAGACAGACTTCCATTCTGACATTCTAAAGCAAGACGCTGAGGTCCCTGCAAGCAGGACACTGCAGCACGCAGTTGTCTCACAGATCTCTTACAGGATGGCCATCTCAAGACCAAGACGGGGTCCTTCATGCTCCTACATCAGGTAATGGTGTTGGCTCTATCCAAATGGGGATTCTTGGCTATTAACCAACATACATGCTAGGTACACTTAGGTACATCTATTTAGGGTTTGCTTCGTAGGAGTATGCATTTTTACTGTTATGTATCTATATGCCTGCATATTGTCATTGTTTTAGCACTATGGTAGAATTCTACCTTTTCTTTACTCTACTGGTGCTCATAATCGTATATATTTGTTTCGGTCTCATGGTTGTTGCAGCAGACATATTTTATACTAGAATGATGTTGGTTCAATAAATACTTATTGAAAACGTCCCCACCGTTTATTCTGTGTATCTCTCTGAGGCAAAGTAAGCACAAGTGACTGAGCGAAAAGTACTGTACAGTTTTTATGATCCCTGAGAGGTCAGGGTTGTCATGTTGAATAGTTGCCAGAAACTATTCACTCTTTGGTAAGAGGGGCTCGTAGTGGCCCTGTGAGCTAGCTGGTCCACAAACTAACATAACCTTTGGGGTGCCTGGAATCAGTCTGGACACCAATCCCATAGTTTATGTTATCTAAACATGCAGATCCTATATAGATTTGTAGGAACTACACAACAATGGCCTCTGCTTGGGAGTAGTCCCAGGGGCAGGTGTTGACGCCATGACTGGCAGATAATCTGCTATGAAGGGTGGGGTATGGTCTTTGCTGTGTGAGAAGTGGTGTGGACTGCTCACCAGTACCTACTGGAGACACCTTAGAACCTCACGAGAGAGGATTGGACGCCCAGATCATTGGAGACGACCCTTGTGTCCGTGAGCCCTGATCTCTATAAAGAGGACATGTATTTTATTACATATTTCTCTTTGGTTGTTGTTCATTTGTTGGATGGTTAATGCTAGTCACTCAGCAGAGTCTTTGTCGGAGGCGTTACACATCTTGTGTTTTCTTTTGATGGACAGATTAAGTTTTCTACATATAATTCTGTGGCATGGGCCTGTACTGCACTGTTCTCTTTATCGTTGATCAAACGTTTGCGGGGGCCTTCACACTGGAGTTTTGGGGAAATGGGAATTGTGGAATATGATGCATCACTCATTACCACCATACTTAATGGGCACCCCTACAGGCCACACTACCCCACACTATAACTTGCTGACCTGAAATATGAAGGGCATGGTCACTACCACAAGAAGTACTGGGTCAATATATTCAGTTGATACTAAATTATATGAGGCGGCCTCCCCATCTCATCTATTGTCCGAATGAGCTTGAGGATTTTACCTCAATCTGTTCGCAAGGCTGGTTTGTTTAAATGTAGTCATTAATGTTTCAACGTCTTCCCTGTCCTGAACCGTCAGTTTCTCATAGAGATCTGCATCCCTGGGTGCGGAGTGTGGCCTGAGTCTTGTATTGAAGGCTGAGTAGGCTGCCGGTCTGCTAGGCCGTAGGCGCTTTTTGTTTTGACCCTCTCTCTTCCTTGCTTTCTGCTGTTTTGGTGGTTCATCCTTGTTTTATTGGGTCCTGTCTAAATCTGGTGAGCCTGCTGTTAGAATCGGAGGTCTCTGGTTGGCACAGGTATGCACTTGTGACAAACAGGGACCCTCTCCTCTAGTCATGGCAAGGGACTTACTCCTAAAAATAACCCCTGCTCACCCTCTAGGTAGTGTGGCGCGAGCAAACAAGGCTAAACTTCAGGGCGTTATTAGTTAAGCATTTATGACCACATACAGTAATATAGCAATACACCACAAATGGACACCAGTCGAGTGCTTGTAAAAATAAGTAGACTTCATATAGATATATCTCTATGCAGGCCTAATACAAGACCGTGATAACGTTTTCAAGATGAGCCACAAGATTGTTTCAGGCAAGCGTTCTTAAAGATAGTTGCGTAGTTCTTTGGGTTGTGCGCGCGGTGCACTCTTGGTCCGACTCCTTGCGCTGGGCTCACAAAGTCAAATGCTACTGTTTGGTCGTTGCGGACCTCGGGGTCAGGAGTGTGTGCACAGGGGGCACGAACTGGGGCACAGTACCTTTTGAGGATCGGCGTCCGGTTTGCAGGCGGTGTTCACCCGGGTAGGCACCCCTAGTGGCTGGCGGCTCCTCCTGAGGGCGGGGCCGGCTCCGGCTGCGTCTTGGTACGCGGCGAAGAGCGGGCGGACCTCTGGGAGTGGGGCAAGCATTGCGGGATGCGCCGGTGTTCACGGCGTACGCGCCGTACCTTCGCTGCGGGTGCTGTGGTGAGATGCAGGCAGGCACTGCACGAGGCCACCAGTACACAACGTACGGTAGGCTCGAGGTGTGCGGCGCGGCCCTCAGAAATCCAGAGTGCAGAGCGGGGCTGCCAGGTACGCTTTGTACGGGCCGTCCGGGGCTTCAAGTAGCACGTCTGGTGCGATTCCGGCGGGAGGGGCGAGATGAGCTCAGTGCGATGCGACCAGAGAGGGTGAGGTGTGCAAGTGCGGGCGGCCCAGCCGGACATACGGTGAGCGATTCGAACTCGAGCGGGGCTCACACACGGCGGGGGCGGCCAGGCACAAAATCGTCACGGCCCAAGGAAGGGACGGGGTGCACTGGGGATCACAACTCCGGCGGGGGAAAAGCAAAAGGTCCACAGCAGACAGCGAAGGCAGGAGGAGAGCCCAATGGTCCTGGGGCTCAGTTCAGGGGGCAAGCCGCTTCCAAGCCCTTGGAGATCGTTTTAAAAAATGCACAAGTAGATTTCAAGGCGTCTTTCTCAGTCCTTCTTGCAGCAAGGCACCCACCACAGGTCAATCTCTCAGGTCAGAGACAGTAGTCCTCCCTCCATGCAGCTTTCCTTCTCTTCGGGCAGAGGTTCTTCTTGGCGTAAACGGGATCTAATTTCTTAGGAGCAGGGCTCCTCTTTTTATACACCATTTCTTTTGTTCTTGCAGGCCAGAGGGGCCTTTGCCTAATCCAGTCCAGTTCCTGAGCACTTTGTTTTGGGTGGCTCTGGCTTTTCTTTCAGTGAGCAGGGCAGGAATATCAGATGCTCCGCAGGAGGTGGAGCCAGCATTGTGGTGACAAGTACAGTCCAGGAGTTCTTTGTTGACAGTCTTCCCCTCTCTCTTCACAAGGTGCGGGGCAGAGACATCAGACGCTCCCCAGGGGGCGGAGCCAGTATTCAGGTGGTAGAGCACAGCCCTATTCAGAGTCAAGGGGCACTCCCCCCACCCATCCTGGTGTAATCCCTCTATTCACCACCTGTCATCCCCAGCCCTGTCACTCACAGAAACCAGACAGCAGATACACATCCTAGCAGAGGCGGGCTGAAATGGTTAGGCAAGCAAATACTAACTTTCTAAAGGAGTATTTGCAAACACAGGATATTAAAATAAACTTTACTAAAAGAAGTATTTTATTATTCTGAGTTCAGGCATACTAAACTTGACTTTCTACCGTGCTCTCTGAGTCCGCTGGGATTCTAGCGTGTAATAATTCCAGCAGCCCATTCTGGCCCATGAGAACAGGTAGTCTTACAATAGTGAAAAACTAAAATTGCTGTAATTCACTATTAGGACATGCCACACACATCAGGGCTTGTCCTACCTTATGCTTACAATGCACCCTGCCCTTAGGCCTACCATAGGGGTGACTAATATGAAGTTAAGGGAAGGTTTAGGGACTGGCAAGTGGGTGCACTTGCCCAGTCAGCATGACAGTACCAGACTGCACGCAGGTTCTGCAATGGCAGACCTTAGACACATTTTATAAGGCTGCTTCTGTGGGTGGCACAACTAGTGCTGCAGGCCCACTAGCAGTATTTGCATTTACAAGCCCTGGCACTCCTGGGGCTCTTTACTGGGGTCTGACAGTAAACCAAACAAGCCAATCATAGAAACCAATCACATATACACTTTTCATAGGGAGAGCATGTGCACTTTAGCACTGGTCAGTAGTGGTAAAGTGCCCAGAGTCATTGTGAGAAGTTGGCCTGATATATGATGCTCACTAGTTCTAGTGATCACCTTGTATCAGTCCAAACAACCCTTATGGTGATTGGTTGTAAGTCAACCTTATAGACCAGCTATCATAATGGTAGCATGGACAAAGCAGTCTTAGGCTAAACTCTTTTGGCATGTGAAGCCAGCTGTTTTACCACAATATAACCCCTTGAATACCAGATGAAAGGACACCACACAGGTTGTTATGAAAATAAACAATATATTTATTAATAACAAACACCTCTGAACTCTTTATGAGGTCAGAGGGCTAAGCACATGAAAATCTCTTAGGAAAAATACGATAAGTTGCACAAACTTACAATGGTGCCCTAGGGGCACGACAAACCATATACTAAGTAAGTGGAATGTGAAAGTCGATAGAGGAAATGGAGCTGTCCAGAGGCTGGAGGTTCGCTAGGACTACGCTATTTTCACCTTAGGTAAGTAATAGGAGGCCCACGGGACGTGTGTGCAGAGTGTGAACTCACACGCGAGATGCGTAACAACGTCTATGGACAGTACAGTTCACGTTAAAAAGTGGGTACGGACAATCCTGACTAGTTAGGACTAAAACGACTGTGGAACTGGACACAGACAGTTAAACTACCCATGAGCACCGAAATGCTCTTGTTACCTCACCCACGGGCTGCGGGTGCATAGGTGCCAAAGTGTGTTGTGTTCTCGCGTTGAAGTCAATGGAGCCTGGAAGAAAAGATGCTGCAGGCGACCAGGAGGAAGATGTCCGGTGCAATCCAAGGGTGGATAGGTGAAGAAGAGGACCTGAAAGCAGAGGGGACAATGTTCAAAGTCATCAGCCAGTGACTGGAGTGGAACCAGGAAGGAACCAGATGTCGTCGTCGCGATCAGGTGAAGAGTGGACGCTTGTCTCTGCAGTCACGTGGACCAGGAGGTGTCTTCGACGACCAGGATGGAGGCACGAGCTGTCCGACGCAGGCTCTCGCTGTCGGCAGTGTTGGATCTGGGATCGGCGTCAACAGGCCTTGGCAAAGGCAACCCACGCGGTGAGTTGAAACGGTGTCTGGAGTGGACCAGGAGGGTCCGGGTGCCCCTCTTTTGGAAGGGAGCAAGGGCCTGCCTGGAGCAACCAGACCAGCAGTGGAAGTTTCGAAGTTCGTCGTCTAGGAGGCCACTAGCCAGCCGGCAAGTGACCAGACAACGCGTCAAGCAGTAAACAAGCAGAAGGGCCCCACGCAGATCTCGTGGATGCTGGAGGGCTGGTCTTCGGTGCAGGTGCTGCTCGGGGTTGGGGCTTCTCAGTTCCCAAAGCACTTGGTTGAGTTTACCTCGGGAGTCGTGCTGAAAGCGAAGTGCAGGTTCTTTCAAGATGGCCGGTCCCACGTGTCTCGTCGCACCCACAGATCTCTGCTGAGCTGCAGATGTAGGGTGAGGTCGGAGAGGTCTGGGAATCAGGGTCTCGTCGGGCTCTGAAGTCTGGATCCTCGAGGGAAGACGACAAAGTGAAGCCGCTGGACGCTTGATGGTGCCTGCTTGTGCAGGGTGGACACTCCTTGCCCACAAGGGAGATTCTTCAGTCTTCTGTGGAGCAGAACGTCGAAGTCCAGAGTTTCTTCTTGTAGAATGTGTTCAGGATAATCTAATTTGGAATGGGACCAGCTCCTACCTTTATTCTCCTAAAGGGGGCTGCACTACTGACTAGGTCCCTCCCCTGGGTGGGACCAGGAAGGGGAGTGGTTACACCCCCTATCCTTTGTCCGGTTTCGCGCCAGAGCAGGGGCAGGGATGCCCCAGCAACTGGTTTGAGCCGGAGTATGCACAGGACACCTTGTGTGCCCCAGGCATGTCTCATTCCTTTCAGGCCTGTCCTACCCAATACACAAAATCCTGTCTGGGGTGGTGCTAGCACCTCCCAAGGCAGGAAACCCTTTGTCCAAGCCTCCCCCACTGGAAGGACTCCCAGCAGCAGGAGGTCAGACTTGTGTCTGTGGTGGTGGCATCCATTTTGTGATGCCAAGGCTCGAGTTAACTTTAACCGGGGTTCTCAGTTACATACATGTCGTATCCCTCTAGAAGGGTGGAATGCTACCCCCGTCGCCAGAATTGGCGAGGGGGTAGTATTCCAATTCGTATGACACCTTACTCGACATGTTTTGATAATGTTATACCACAGTTAGCATTTAACCGCGAGGATTATAATGCACTTAAGAGTATATGGTATAGCGTTATCATGGAACAGCTATTAGGACTTGGTTCCGCAAGCTGCAGATGGGCTCAGCTCATGCCAGAGCACCATCTCACATAATTCCAAGCACTCTGCCTTCAGGATTGATAAGGCCTGCCATAGGAGTGACTGATAGGAATATATGTGCCCATTTTAGGTTTAGATATAGGTATACTATATCTAAAGCAAAGGGTAATTACACCACCTTGCCCCAGCTGTCGTGCAGCCAGTTGTGTCTGTTTTAGATGGCCCGTCGGGGGTGGCATAATACATGCTTCAGCCCCTGGTAGGCCCTGGGTACACCTATGCCCTGGATACCTATGGTATACTGTACAGGGACTGATAAGGTGGCCCAGTACCAATTGGTAAATGCACCTAAGGTTCATGGTTTTCAATTTAGAGAGAGAACAGCTAGGCTGTGGGTCTGATTAGCAGGCAAACAGCCAGGGAAAGTCGTAAACCAGTGAAGCAAAAAGCAAAAATCTGGGGTGACCATAGGATTGCAGACCCCACTCTCCTACAGTCATTAAAAATATAATAATAATAATAATAACCCACATTTGTAAAGCGCACAATCACCCGGAAGGGTCTCTAGGCGCTGGGGGCCGTCGGGAAGATTAAGCAAGCTATTGCCCAGAGTCACATGGTGCTGGGCTAACCTGCCGCCGGTGCCGGGGATCGAACGCTGATCCCCAGATTCCGGAGTCAGTCGCCCTAGCCGCGGTGCCACACCTCTTCCAGAGGTCAGAGAGAATATTGGAGGAAGGCAAAAAGTTCAGGGATGACCCTGCAGAAAGGGCCAAGTCCAACACCTGCCATTGGTGAAGGTGCTACCCCAGTGTTGGATCCAGCAGTCCCCAAGCCTTCATTGTTGCAGCCAAAAAGGTAGCCACACTTCAGCCCTTCTGACTCTACTGGAAGTGGTGCCTCTGAGGGGCCTGTTTATATTCACATGTTTGAGGTCAACCAGTAGATTCGACATTGTCACCGGAAGTGTTGAGAGCTTGTCTAAGACAGGGGAGCACCCGCACCTCTAGCCTATTCCCTGCGTGTCAGCTTGTGCTCTCTTTTACAATTTTTGGTTCGCAATTTTCTCATCAATGCCTCACACGTAAATTGCTAGAGTGTTCAGGAGGCTAATTTGTATGTCCATTTTGTTTGCTTGAAAACTGAGTAATTCTTGTGAGCCGAGCAGAATCCTTAACATGGTTGACAATAAGGCCCCTTGTGAGTTCTTGCTTCCTTTTGGGTTTTGGGCTGGAGTTTGTTTGTCCTCATTGTCAGTACCAACTTAATTGTTGACTGTTTCCTGAGGGCTCAGCACAGTCGGTGGGGGGATAGTCGCGGCCACAGCATGACCAGGTGGAGTTGAACAGTTGTTATGGGATCCCATTCTCAGTCCTGAGCGTTTGACATTTCCTTTCTTCCTTTATGGCCTTACCTTACCTTAGCTCACACACCACCCGCCACGCCAGAGCTCAGCAATCTCTGCCAGCCTAGTTTCCTTCTTCCTTGGAGCTTCTCTAGACCTTGGCTTGCACCGCTCTCCATGTGGGATTTGCCACCTTCTCCACTTGCAGCCCTGTTGTCTTGCAGGCTCAGTATCTCCAATGGGTACTATGCTGACCTTCAAGGCAGACACAGGCCTGCGAGCTATGCGGGAGGTCTTGGTAGTTCTGGCAGTAAGCTCCCCTTCCTGGGAACTGGCTGCAGCACAGTATGTGTCTCTGTCTGACATTGTGCCTCCGTGCTGCAAGGAGCGACAAGCACCCCACCAGCTGGCATGGTGGTTAATGTTCAGTGGTAATGCAGGGGGACAAAAGCACCAGAATGGTAAGTGCTGGTGGGGTGAAGCAGTGTTATTTGGCAGGTATACTGATCACTGGCATTAGCAACCATCAAATACTGTGGAAATACTGTGGAAACTCATGTGCTCCCCCAGTGATGTGGAAGTCAAGAGCTGTGAGGGACTTGTGTCAGTGGGCCGCAGTCTGGGGGCCATAGCTCCAGAGGCTTTTGTGGACTGGGAGCCCCGGGTTGACCACCTGTGAGCCGCATATGTCTCTTGTGCTGCCACTTGCTTCTCGTGGCACCGTTCTCCTTAGCCTCACCTCAGCTGCTGTAAACAACGTAAGCTTCACACTCTAACTGCGCCCTCCAAGGTCCTGCCTCTGCTTCCTGCATCCTGTGTTAGACTCTGCACTGCTAAGCATGCGCTCTTGATTCTGTTGTGTAATGTCAGTGGTGCAAAATATATAATCAGTGACTGATTCTGGGGCGACGGAGAGCGAGGCCTCCTCTTGCTCATGGCTGCCGCCCAGCGCTGGTGCTCGAATCTAAGACAACGCTGTGAGTACCTCAGAAGTAAAGCAGACGGCCTACTCGCCGGGTCCCAGGTCTAGCGGCAGCCAAAGTGCTGACCTCAGGAACGGCTATGCGGGGTGCAGGAATACCCGGTTGCCTGAACTTAAGATGGCGGCCCCTGGGGACAGCAACAGGAATACCCGGTTGCCTGTCCTTAAGATGTTGGCCCCGGGGACAGCAACGAAGAGCCACAGACGACACACACTTCATTTTTTCTACATGGATTTGAGACTGCTGGGCCTGATTATATAGTGCAGCACAGGACAACGAATTGAGAGGCGATGAGAAGCGTCCCTACCTATTGCGAGGACCAAGCAAGGTATTTTGTGTCAAAGCTGCTTGGGAGAATGGTAGCCATGATCATGCTCCACTGTTAGATTGCTACTATATGGTTCTGGAGACACAGCAGTACTGCAACTTAGAGTTAGAGTTGGTCCATTGTGACTTCAGCACTAAGGCAGACAGTACCAAAATGGCCGACGAACTGAAGCTGGACCAGTAGCTCCCACGGCCGGGTTCATTAGCATTTTTATATCCCGCTGTTACCCTGCCTTCCACCTACTTTTAACCAACAGTGCCTCAAGACTTGTTCTCATTCTTGTTGAGGCTAATTTATCCTTAAGAGTAGAGTAAGAGGGATTTAGGAGGTGCCCCAGGACATAAACCAAACTTTGACCTAACCGTAAACCTATCCCCATCATGATTACCCGTCAGCACTTTGACCTTGTTGATCTTTCCTCCGACAGCGGAGACCTAGCTTTCTTGCTGAGGCCCGGTGGAGCTCCTAGATAGCTAAAGAGGTGATGGGTTGTGGACTTCCCCTTCAGCCGTCACCTACCCAGCTGGTCCTTGGTCAAACCTTCCTTCATCTCTCTGTCGTACCTCCCACCTTCCCCTTCACCCACCACCCATTCATCCTGTCTTCTACGATTTTTAAATATTGTTCTGTGGGCTGTTGACTTCCCCCTCAGCCTTCACCTACCCAGTCGGACCTTGGGCAGATTTTTCCCTCCGTCTCTCTGTCGTATCGCCCCCCCCTATCCCGTTACCCTACCCCTTACCCTCTAGGCTCCTTTGACATCTTCCTCAAATATATTTATATGTTTCCTCTAACTGATGTGGAATTCATGCAAAGCTTTCTGATACCTTCGGGTCTAATCTGTTTTTATACCTGAACGCTGAGACCTGAGCAACATGGCTGATGCCCGTTGGAGATGCTAGACAGCTAAAAAGGAGATTGGCCCTGGTATCCCCCTCGACCGTCACCTACCCAGCCGGACTTTGGACACAGTTCCTCCTCATCTCCCAGCTTTTGGCTCATTCCTCCTTTCCCTCCCTCCCATGAACTCTCACAACATTGATTTTATACTGTACTTTGCTATGCTCTTGTAACTGATGCAACTTGTAACGTAACTCTGTCTTTAATTTACTGTACATTGACCTTTTGTTAATCGCCATGATTCCTTAACTCTTGAGTCTAAAGTATTTCTCTTTTCGCCCATCTGCCTTTACTCCCTCCTCCCTCAGGTTCCCTCCCCCCACATATCCTTTTACTCATACTCCTGTCCCCCTTTCCCTTTCTGCCTCTTTATGATTTGTCATTCACTTTTAATTTACGTGTAAAATGTTTAAAATTATTATTCTTGTAACTCGCTGTTGTTCCTTATGTAAAGCGCTCTGATACCTACGGGTCTAGCCAGCGCTATATAAAACTCAATAAATACAAAAAAACAAGGGGGGGGGGGCGCTAAATGGCGCACAGCGGAATTGCTGCTTCCTAAGGCTGCTCCGCCGGCCAGGTTTATGATCAGCGAGAATCAACGGCTACAGTGTACTTGCGAGATCACGGAACGCATGTAAAGTGATCGGGAATCGGCGTGAACAGTTTGGGCATGGTTGCGGACAAGTTCGTGCCCTTTTGCGAACAATAATTGGGTTTGTTTGAAACGGAGCGAAACAACCCCAGAGCAACCTAAGATGGCGGCGCCCTGCGGCTGATACGATCAGACACCGGAGAACCCTCTCGTCTGCTTCCAATCTACAAAGACGCGCTAGGAGGACACCAGGGTGCCACTGGCAACGATCGGAGACTGATATGAACACAGGGGCTGTAAATAAGGGCTGATAAATGCTTATAAACAAGTGCCTCGGGCGCTCGCGACAAACCGGAGCTGTGGCTGGGACTGAACTAAAATGGCAACACTTCGAGAATCGCTAACATGGGCACACAACCTTGTCCATACCCGGACACTGAATATAACACTCTAAAGCCTGGTGTCTGGAACTATGACTGGTCTAAAGGCGTTTGGTACACCGACGTATAACGGCGACCCCAGTGTTTGCATTTGACGAGAACGTTTAAATGGCACCGTTCGGAGACCTAAAATGGCGGCGCCCCGAGCTCTGCTTCAAAATGTGCGGGATATCTAGAGGCGGGTGTCTTTGACCTACGTATCAACGGTAAACAATGATGTTGAGTGCTGGTGATCACAGGAAGACCTATTCACCGTAGCACACAGTGATGCATGCTGAGGTCCATTGAAGGCGAGCAGCTGGCTTACTTTCACACGCGGGGTGCAACATATAGAGCGGACTGATATTTGCAGTACGGAGCGACATGGGTCACGGCAGTCCACCACACAAGTACACATATTGCCGCAATCAGAGCAGGCGTAAAGATCAGCGACAACAGCGAATGACGCTGCAAACCACAAAAATCGGGGCTTGGAACAGGGAGAGACACTGACGATACAAAGGAGTCCCTGGGCACTACTTTACACGGGGCGTGGGATACTGCAGGTTGCGGCTGGGAGCTGTGAATGCGGGATCTAACCACATACCACGAGGCAAGAGGGGCTACCCCACCTGCACGCAAAGGACTGGCGGCCACCGCTTCTGCCCGCACACGAGCTTCTGAGCCTACAACTGCGATGGGCAAACCGGATAAGATACAGACCAAAATTACCTTTGAAGGTCCAAAAAAAGCTGCGAAAGGAGCTACAGTTCAATCAGAAGCTGACATGGGAGACGATGCTACGTCGCCCACCGGGCTGGAGCAAGTTCTCAAGGATATACAAAAAAGTCTAAGGATGTGCATGGCAAATTGGACACTATCACATTAAGGGTGGATAACATGGCAGCGAAGCTGGATAAGCACGACGAACGCCTGGTGGAGGCAGAGGCGCGCCTGTCATCGGTGGAAGATGAATCACATACCACCACTAAGCGATGTTCTGATATGGAGAAACTTCTCGAGGTCATTAAATCTAAGTCTGAGGATATGGAAGCACGATCCCGAAGAAACAACGTTCGCATAGCAGGAGTAGCAGAGACCACCAACACTGGTAAAATGGAGACCTACATAAAAGATCTAATCAAGAACATATTCGGAGCGGAGCACTTCTCGTCGGTATTTATCGTCGAGCGTGCACACCGCTCACTCGCCCCCAGACCAAAACCAGGGGCACCACCGCGTCCCATTGTCGCCAGACTGTTAAATTACCGTGACAGGGATCTTATTCTGAAGATGGCGAGAGAAAAGAAAACTATCGAATATCAGGGCAACAAATTAGAATTCTACCCAGACTTCACAAAGAACGTGCAACTGGCCCGTAAAGAATTTGCACCCATGAAACAGAAACTGCGTGAGTTGGGACTGGAGTATGCAATGTTGTACCCCGCTCGATTGAAGATCTCGAAGGACTGCAAGGCGACCATCTGCCATACACTGAAGGAAGCGCAAGAGTTCATTAAACGTCTCAACTAGCGACGACGGGACCAGAGACGTGCTGAACAACACCAAGACTCGGACTGAAATATATCTGACTGGACTCCAGAAATATACAGCAACATCGAGAGGTGATGGTGCACCTGCGACCTGAGTGGGTAATGACACTACACACAATGTACTGAGCTGTGTTGCCTGAGAATCTAGCGGAAACGCTAGAGGGTGTGCTTCACCTACTGAAAAGGTAACTGGGGATGAGCTGTGTGAACGGTAATGTGGCATGGGACACATCTGAAAGTCGCAAATATAGAGGGACTATGTGCAATGCGGCCCCAAGTGTGGACTACCGTCCCTGAACTCATGCTCAATCATGGAAGCGATGAGATAATTTGTGGCATGGTGAGAGGTTGCATAGCCGACAAAAAGACCTAAACTACACTACTCTCACTGCTGATATGGACCTATTTTGGGTTGTACCAGAGATTGGGCACGTTGCTATAGATCAGTAGTGAGTAGTGCGTAAGGTAATATTGGTAACCGGACACTGTGTAACCCATGACCAGACTGCTGTAATAGCCATGGTTATGGATTTTATTAGCCGAAATGCAGGTACAACAGGATGTAATTGATAACCTGGCCACATACACCCATGTTGGATGCTGATGTGTGACCTAGATAGACCCCACAACAGGGTGTTCCCCTACCAAAGTTACGACTTGTTATTTTTTTTGTTTAGGTTATGTCTTTGGCATGATTGGGTTGCCAAAGTGGGAGGGGGGTGGATGAAAAGTTTGAGGGAATTGCTAATAATACACTGCATTTGAGAAGCACTGCCGAACTCCAACATAGGTGTTATTGCAAATTCACTGCAATCTCGTCATTCTCTGAGCTAACAAGGGGTCCTAAAGGGTGCACTAAGGGGCAAGGACATATCAAGATATGCACGAAATGACCAGCAGGACACAATCAGATAAACTAACATTTATGACATGGAATGTACGGGGCCTTAAGAACCCGAAGAAAATCCGTCAAGTACTAGCCTATTTCACTAGACTGAATGTCGATATAGCATTCGTACAAGAAACACATATAGATCCTCGCACATCGAATCGTATAAGCCTACGATGGGCGGAATCTGTCCATGGTGCTGCTTACTCCTCATACTCACGTGGGGTACTCATACTAATTCGAAAAGGGCTGCAATTTACAGTAGATCAGGTTAAAACAGATAAAGCAGGGCGCTATGTGATGGTTGTGGGATCCTTGAGAGGGCAGATACTTAATCTACTTAACATTTATGCCCCAAACACAGATGACCCTGAATTCTTTCATTCTCTCTGGCAAATCATAGCTGAATTCCCTGACGTACCGCTGATATGGGGCAGTGACTTTAATGTTGCACTTAACTAGCAGGTTGATAGATCTACAACCTCAACAGAACCACACAAACGTGCACTGACACAACTATGCAACATCATGCAAGAAAACTGCCTACATGACCTCTGGAGACTGAGAAACGCCACACAATTAGAAGCCACACATACTGCCGCGGCATATGGTAGTTGGTCTAGAATAGATTATTGGTTGGAATCTGCGGAGGTGTCATTATGGGTAGAAGAGGTGTCACATCAGCCTCGTACCCTCTCTGACCATAACCCGGTGCTGCTCAAGATCAAGCTCCCACATTATGTACCCCCTCCATTTAGTTGGAGATTCAACAGTAGAGCGTTACTATATCCGTTGTACTCAGAAACTCTGAGGAAAGCTATAGTAGAATTCTTCAAAATAAATGCACCTACCACAGACGACCCTAGACTCCTCTGGGAGGTATTTAAAGCTACTATTAGGGGAGTCTGTATAAGCACTCAAGTGGGTATTCTACGAGACTTGTGTCAGCAACTAGAGTGCCGTAAGGGTAAAATTCGTGAGCTTGAAAAGGAATACACCCAAACGCAAAACCCCACGCTTTTAGGGAAAATTAGAGCTGAAATATCGGAATATCAAAAAAGTGCGGAGGACGAACTGAAATATGTCTCTAAGCGCCAGATAGCGAGGAGTTATGGTGAGGGAGGTAGGCCAGGGCACTATTAGCGGCCAAAATATGTTCCAAGAGACCGCCACCAGTGATTCAAGTGGTGTGTGATGAAGAGGGTGCCCCGCAAAGTACTCCGCAGGGTATCTTAAAGGCATTTATGCAAACCTATGGGGCTTTGTACGCGAAAGAGACCACAGCCACAGCTACCGAGATAGATCAATATTGTGACGATGCAGCGCTTGTCTGGCTCTCAGACGCACAGAGAGCTTATCTCTCATTACCCGTTACGGTTGAGGAGGTAACTGAGGTTATGAGGGCACTCCCTAATGGTAAGGCCCCCGGACCGGACGGGTACACTGGGGAATTTTATAAAAAGTATGCAGATTTGCTGGCCCCCCACATAGTAGCTATGCTTGGAGATGCGCATGGAAAAAGGATGTTGCCACAAACATTGCGAGAAGCGATGATTCTGGCCCTTCTGAAGCCGGATAAGGATCCGGAAAGCTGTGAATCTTATAGGCCCTTGTCATTGATGAATGTGGATACCAAAATACTATCATCACTCTTGGCTAACAGGCTTGAATATCTAATGACAAAGTTGGTCCTACCTGATCTATCGGGTTTCATACCCACACGCTCTACATCCCATAACACTAGAACTCGGTTTGCTTTGGCACATTACCTGACGCCCCAGACCAAAGCAGCTGCAGTAGTGTTGGATGCTGCTAAAGCTTTTGACACCGTAGCTTGGACATATCTGCACACAATACTGCGAAGAATGGGGTTCCCGACGCTGTTCCTGCAATGGATCAAGTTACTGTACACGGCTCCTACAGCGCATATACGGGTTAATGGTTACATATCAGAGATAATCCCCATTGCTCATGGCACGCGACAAGGGTGTCCATTGTCCCCCTTGCTCTTTGCCATTGCTCTAGAGCCTCTGGCCTGTAAACTAAGACAGGGACACCATTACTCGGCGTTACAATTTCCACAACGGCCCCTTCACATATCGTTATATGCTGATGATATGTTGTTATATGTCCGAGACCCAGAAGTAAATTTAAATCCCCTGCTGAGGGAATACGTTAAATTTGGGAGGCAGTCGTGGCTCAGGATTAATTGTAATAAATCAGCGATACTACATTTAACAGACAGTACACATAGCTTCCCCATCGACTTCCCACTAGAGTGGCAGACGGACCCTGAACGCTACTTAGGGGTCTGGTTTCAAAGAGACCCTGAAGTGGTCATTCATACAAACTACGGCAGAGTGGTCTCGGCGCTGGAGGACAAGATAGAACGATGAATCCAGCTTCCCTTGTCATTCGCCGACAGGCTGGCTATTGTTAAAATGGTAGTCCTGCCCAAACTGCTATATCTCTTCAACAACATTCCTATTACGCCACCAGCAGCAGTATTTCGCAGACTAAACACAATGACATTAAAACTCATTTGGGCGGGCAAATCGGCTCGGATCGACCAACAATCACTAACACTACCGTATTCGAAGGGTGGGTTTAAGGCACCTGACTTATATCTGTATTATCTATGTGCTCAAGCCCAATATGCGCATTATTGGTACCATAAGGTCCCATATCTTCCACATGTGGCAATAGAAGAGGGCGAGGCGTTACCAGTCCCACTGGATGCAATTATAACTCACAAAAGGGCTCCACTGCACAAACAAGATATAAATACAATCGATACTACGAATCAAGCATGGAGGCGGATAGGCCAAAAAACAAATAAACTGCCACTTTACTCTCCAGAACTGCCACTTCACTTCCATCTAGACATCTCCGTAACACAAGAGAAGGTGGGAATGGAACTACTTCAACGTGTGGGCATTGCCAAATTGGGTGATTTATTTCAAGAAGGGGTGTTCAAGACACTAGAAGATTTCAATTATGTGCAAAATCAAACACCACTGTTTAAATTCACATATTTCAGATTGCAGAGGGCAATAAAGTCACTATATCCAACATACCCTGCTGAACCTCAGGTGCTATTTACCTTGCAGTTGTTCCTCACATCGCCTGCATCCAAACACTTGGTTTCTAGATTATATACAACACTACAGGCTGAGATAGGGACAACGACGGATAAAGCATTGCAGAAGTGGAACAAATGTCTAACTGACCCACTAACAG
Source organism: Lissotriton helveticus (assembly GCF_964261635.1). NCBI lineage: Eukaryota > Metazoa > Chordata > Amphibia > Caudata > Salamandridae > Lissotriton > Lissotriton helveticus. Next base: position 1,104,835,208 of record NC_136059.1, read on the forward strand.
AGGAGGAATGGTCTACAGCCGGCACAATAACGGGTTTACTGACACGAAATGGTAACTTGAGACTAATTCACGTAAAATATTCACATCAAACCTATTATACTCCAGCTCGATTGCACAGATTCGGGCTTCGTCAGGACTCTCGGTGCCAACGATGTGGGTCTGATGCAGCAGATTTTATCCATCTTGCATGGTATTGTAAAGGGGTAGCAGACTTCTGGGCAAAGGTGGTGTGTATGTTGGGAGACATGGTGGGCTCTCCCATAGATTGCACAATACTGGCATGTTTATTGGGAATATTGCCGGGAGTTCGTGCGCTGAAACGTACATTTTGTGTAATAGCTCTGCTCATGGCTAAACGCAGGGTCTCGATTGGGTGGGGCAGTAAACAGAGTCCTAAGGTAAAATGTTGGATCCACGACCTGATATATTGCAAAGATACCCTGCTGACATACGAAGAAGAACAGCCTATACGATCACGCCCAAGAAACTTTTGGAGTTTCTTAATCGAATACCTAAAGGACCCTGATGTACAACTGTAATGTACCCTGATTGTAGTAATGCATATATTTTTTGGTTTACAAATGTATATAATATGCTGGTCTAGGAGTGCTGTAATGCAGTGACTTTATGAGATGGTACGCCACTCAGACGTGGCGCAATTTGTTATGTATCACTTTTTGAAATGCCAATAAAAAAAATACAAAAAAATACAAAAAACAAAATAAATTGCTTTTATTTTATTTTTAAACATAGCTGACAAGTGTCTCAAGGTCATGTATAAAAACGCTGGGCCAATTCTGTCATTTTAGTCAGCAGCACTTTGAATGCTATTATTATGAGCCCTTAATGAAAATGTAAAAAGGAAAACTACACGGCCAGCAATGCTGTGGTCTGAAAAGCCAAGAATGGCTGATAGTATCATATGTCATAGTGCTACTTGGCAGGCTTGTGAAATGCAAAAAGGAAAATTACATCCTGACTGACTTTTTTCTTGCAGTGCATCAACAGCCAAGTAGATGAGAGGACAGAGTTAGCCTTTCAAATCAAATATAAGCTACTAACTGCAAATGGGTTAACATTAACACTCATTGGAAATGAACATGCGAATAAAGGATGCTATTTAACAGAACAGTGCAGCAGTAGAAGTAGCTGGACACATTTGGAAAGAAAAAACAATATGCTGGACCGTTCTTCCGGAGGTTAATTTCACGTGATTTAGATGGGGCATCTGCATCTCCACAATGATTGATGTAATCTGCCTTGAACAGGAGCGCCACTTGCTGCACGTGTGGAATGACTATGTTTGCGCTGATGACACACCAGTGTTATACCCTCAGCAGGGGTCACAGGTCACCATGGACGAGGGTGAAGCTGGTGGTCATTGGGACGCCTCTGTTCTTCCTGTCCGAGCACTGTCATTGTGCATAAGGCTCAGCCCATGCAGCCTACAAGTTCAGTAGTAAAATCAGCACCAATTTAAAATAATAATTTTAGTTTTGTACTGCTCTGCTGTGCTGTCAATCATTAGGTGCCTGTGTGCCAGCTTGCTTCCTATCCATTCAACACCAACAGACCAGTCATCGCATTCACCAGGTGCTGCACAGACATGCACTTGGGCTCAGCCTTGATTTCCTGAGTGAATGTTATGATGGATGGTGACACTCGTTAGGGACGATGAAAAGTGTCAACGACGGTAAGTCAATTGTGCCTTCTGGGAAGGCTGAGGCAGCACACATTGGTGTCACATGTTATAGTGCTTGAGGACTGTCAGCAGGAATACCTGTACTTTCCTTGTTCCTGCACTGGCCCAGCCTATGTAAGTGACACCAGCAGTCATCACATGACCACCATGAATGGATGACTGTTGGTAGCGCAGTTCCAGCTCTATAAACCAGGCTGACAGCAATGAATGGTGCATGGACAAAGCAGGTTCCACACTTGTTGGCCAATCAAGCAAAGTACTGAATTACTGAGTCTGAGCCCCACTGCAAGTAAAACAAATAAGACATATATCCTTTTATTTAGGTATGTAAACGAAACTAAAGGACAGATGTGTTTATGCATTTAATAGTTTTACAAAGCTCTTAGGTGTTGCCCTATGATTACTTTAGAACACTATGGAAGTAAAGAACGTGAAAGGAATAGAATTATATGGTGATGAAAAGGAATTGGACCACCTGGTTATGGTACACATTAGGAGACAAGTAAATGGTCATCCTAGAAAAAGGTCTTGAAGGACATTTTTGTCTGGTTTTTATAGTGACTAAGTTTTAAAGGGTGAACATTGAATGCATCTTTGAAAAAGCAGGTTCTAAGGTGGTTTCTGAACTGAAGGCACTTTACCAGGTTTCTCATAAAAAGGGTCCAGGTTGTTCCTAAAGTGAGCCCTCACGCACATCTAGCACCTTCTTCATTTGTTAGTGATCTGGGCTTTTGAGCTGTGCAGCACTGTCCTATCATGAGGTTTTCATAGGTTGCTAAGGTGAGGCCAGATGCTTGATGGTATGATAAAGAGTGATTACTTTCATGTGAGTGCGGATGAGTGACTGCATGGATGAAAGCATAGAGGTACTTTCTTTAGTAAGCCAGACTAATTGACTTGCACAATGCCTTCGAACAGTGCAGACACCACGATACAAGGTTTAGTAGTTCCGACTTGATTCTAATTCATTATTTGTTTATTATACACAAGTTTCTTTTGCAGGTGCATTAGCCGACCATATCGGATTGCAACAGGTAGCACTTCCTTTGAATATCTAGTTTCACCTAAAGCACCCTACTCCTTGGCTTTGCACATGCCCAAGGAGGTCCAGGTTCACACCAGCTCCCACCATTCTGAAATATGAGAAAGCTTTGTGCAGCATGAAAGGGTTTTCTCATTAATTCCTCCCGCATATTGTAAATAGCTGGGCTTTGCTGCCATGTGGCCCTCTTATATGGCCCACATGTGAAGGGGCACTTAAAGTGTAAGTGAAAAAGTTCGGGATGAATTTACCCTGGGATATTTTGGCGCTTTGCCTGTTACGGTCAGTATTATGATTGCAAAATATTCCTAGTTAGTGGGTGCTTAGGAGCGAGGCAGTCATCCAATACCCCAGCATACAGATCAGCCGATCCTATAATTTACAACAGAAGAAGCCTAGCACACCACAGTACATATCACAACAGATTAGTTTGTCATTCAGAATCAACATGGACTTTTGACAAAGTTGTTTAATGTTATTCAAGATGTTCCAACTCCAGCTGACACGTTTTTCGTCGTTTAGGATAATAACCCACAACTTCCTCAGGGCTGGAAAAACATATACAAATGATATAGTGTAAGCCCTAGATATAGTGGGCGTATCTCACAATATATTCCAACATTTCACATGATTATGCTTATGGCTTGTGTGGTACCTCTCAGTGCAGGTGGCATACTATTACTCTAAAAGATGGGAAAATTGTGTAACAAATCCCAACAGACCAATTCAGCTCCGCAATGTGCATCCGAGAATAGTATAATCAATGATGGCCGTGTATAGTGAAGCAAACTTGGTCGGCTATTTTCACCACGTGTGTCTAACTGTCGTGGGGACAGGGGTTGTGGTCTACTAATGCATCGCAAAATTGTAATCATAGAAGAGATTCATTACAAAAGTGCAGCGCGCCTAACGTATAAAAACTGAGGCGTACCTCAGGCCTACCTTGTTGGTCATAAGCAAAATCTTTTGCACCTAAATCATATAAAATGAACAGACAATAAGTCCTCCTAACAGATTGTTATATCTTAATGCCATCTAAATATCATAAGATCTCAAAAATGTACCTTCTGGCTGGTTATAATTCTGTCCCAGCCTAATACACACCGGGTAAATCAAAAGCAAGTTCGTCGTATTTGAATTCAGTATCGGTAACCAAATATAATGGATGCAATCAGGAAACGTACTCCATAAGTTATACTCGATTTACTAATTTCTATGTTACAAATTATCGTATCGTTATACTAAAACAATTCGACATCTCTCAACCTGCCTTGGACCCTGATCTGGGTCACACAGCCCAAAACCTCTGTCATTCCAATTAAAGCTATGCTACAATAATCACTCACTTGTGTATATCCGTGAATTATAAAGCTTCCAACACGTTTGTCTGTAAATCCGTAGCGCTACATGTAAGAAACGAGAGACAAAACGGGGATACCGTTAGCCAAGAATGTTACCGGCTGCAATCAGCAACATCAACCGATCAGTTACGAGAAGGTGTTGTCACCACCTACCTGTATTCGGCTACCTCCAAGCAGCGTCCACCCTTATCCGGCGTCTCCGTGTTGTGAAAGCGAGTCCGCACCTCAAATGCGGAAGTGGTCTCAAGTATCCCACGACCCGGTATGACGCAAATAAACTAGACCGCCTACACCATGGTCACGCGTCTTGTAGAGGGACGCCATATTAGGTGTCCATCTAAAGTATATTTCGTCTCATCCGTGGGATTTATCTCTATCCGGTACATTTGCAAAGCCAAATATATCACAAATCTTTAGGACTATAATTATTCGACTTTCTCTGCCGCTTCGCAAAGTCCCTGTTCAAAATTCGTATCCACGGTAAAATTACCTACAATATAATCTGCATGTGCTAACCGGGGTCTCACGATCCGTTATTACTCCATGTCCCAGCATGATCATAGAAAATCTAAGGTATGATTAATTCCCAATCTGTAAAACTGCTGTCATATTCTAGTGGATTCCAAAAGTATCCCCGTGTATCGTGATGTTCTGAATTGTAGAGTAATTGGAAAAGGGTGCTACACAATGCTCATTAATAGTGAGACCATCATTGATCAGTCGGAACCAACATCTTTCAGGAGGAATTTTAGGAAAGTATTTTTAGGTGGGAATCAAAAATTATAGACACATAAAAAATCTAAATAAATTGCTCCAGTACAACATGTAAAGCCCTTATTTACAACTTCCAATATATGTCAACAGATGTAAGTAACCCGTCACAGTATTACATTGTTCATAAGCGTCTGAGTCAGTGGTCACACAATGTAATGATCAGGCATTATACTGTTCTTAAACTCAGTAATCATTGTTGTAATCCCCCCAATACACAGACATAGTACATATTCAGCAGACTTAAAATCTCATATTCATACTATAGTCATTCATTCATTCAATCCCCCAGGAAGTAGTGTAATTTGTGGTCAGAGTTCATGCCGTGTTCTACTGCCTGAAGCTTCAAAATCCAGAGAGCCTCTCTCCGTCTGAGTTGTAACTCATGATTGCCACCTCTCCGGTCTGGATTCACCTGTTCTATGCCACAGAATGCAATTGTTTTGTTTCCCGTTTGTGCTGGGCAATCATTGACATGTGATGCAGTTGTATACCATGTATCCTTATATTTAATGGCCCTCAAATGTTCATATATTCGTTCTTTCAGTGACCTGATCGTGCTGCCTATTTAAAAGCTTCCACATATGCATTTTATCATGCAGCACCCACATTTGTGAAATCCCACACATCTCTGTTTCAACCAGTTTGGTTGTCTCATGCTTTGTTTTGGGTAACTCGGACTGATCAATGTTTTAATGTTTTTGCCTCGTCTGTATGTAATTAGGGGCTGTTTAGCAATATACTTATTCAGTGGTTTGTCACTTGTAAGTATATTCCAATGGGTTTGCATACTGTTCCTAAGTGTGATAGCTGCTTCATTGTAATTAGTTACAAGTCTCACATGGGACTGAGCCTTAGGATCACGTGCTTTATCTTTAAGGGTATCACTTCTTGCCATACTCTCTACCTTGCGTTCTGCTTTTCTGATTATCTCAGATTTATAACCTCTGGTTATAAATTTCTGCCTCATGTAGTCTTTGCAGACAATGAAATCCTCGTCTTTGCTGCAATTTCTCCTTGCCAAAGTCAATTCACCATAAGGTATGGAGTTGATCTGGTGCCTAGGGTGCGAGCTGGAAGCATGCAGTAACGCGTTGCATGAGGTTGGTTGGCGGTACAGGTTACTCTGTATCCTATTGTCCTCAATAAAGAGGTTCAGGTCCAAAAATTCTATGTGGGACTGGGACGGATTGTGTGTGAAATGTATACCCATATCATTATTATGCAATCGTTCACAAAATTGGGTAAGGTCTGCCATACTTCCAAACCAAATCAGTATACAGTCATCTATATAACAACCCCAAAATATAATGGATTCATTCCAAGGTATACCCCTAGGGCCCCAGATCCACTCCTCCTCAAACCATCCCATAAAGAGATTAGCATACAAAGGAGAGAATCTGGAGCCCATGGCCACACCCTGTTTCTGCCTATACCACTTTGCATCAAAGAGAAACACATTATTTTCTAGAATAAGTTCAATCATTCTGATTATCATTTCAGCATGCGCCCAGTGACTCTCCGGTCTTTTAATCAGGAATTTCGTCACAGCTTTGATACCCAGCTCAGTCCTAATGTTGGTGTAAAGGGAGGTCACATCCAAAGTGGCCAATATCATGCCCTCCTCCCATGACACATCAGATAAGATACTCAAAATATGTTTCGTGTCTCTGATGCATGCCGGTAAATTTTGAACCATCGGTTGTAGGAATGTGTCCACATATTGTGACAATTTCTCTGTTGGCCCCCCAATGCTTGAGATTATAGGTCTACCTGGTGTTGTCTCTAGGCTCTTATGAATTTTGGGTAAGGTGTATATGCAAGGGAATCACGGTTTATCAATTTTGAGATAGAAGTATTCATTTTGGTTTATTAGGCCACTATTCAACCATTCTCTCAGGTGCGTGTTGATTAGAGTGGTGAGTGGTTCCATTGGGTTGTCTGATAACTTATCATAGTATGTTGTATCCTCAAGTTGTGACAGTATTTCCATATTATAGTCCTTAGTGTTCATGACTACAATATTCCCCCCTTTGTCCGCCTCCCTTATGATAATATTGTCAAGTGTACTTAAATCTTTTAAGGCCCTTCGGTCATTCCTAGATAGATTATCCAAAAGTCTCTGGTGATGTTTGTTCTCATGTCTAAGGTGTTAATACATATCCGCGGTCACCAATTTATGGAATACATCTACATTATTGCCACTTGGTAATATTGGAGTCCATCTGGATTTGTTCCTCAAACCACTGGAAATACTAGTGTCTATAGCTATATCATGTTGCCACAATAATTCATCAATAGACATATGGTCACGATCATCATCTGCAATAGATAACAATAGTTCTGCATCTCTAATGTCTTGAATAGTTATAACATCATGAGACATTTCACTGATGGTAGTGGTCATGCTTTTATTCGGTTTGGGGTTGCATTAAAAAAACTTCTTTAGTTTTAAATTCCTCGTAAATTTGAACAAATTAACCATAGTATTGTACATATCACTCTTCTCCCTGGGACAAAAACCCATTCCTTTTTCTAGTACCAAGATCATGTCCGTGGTCAAAATCTGGTCACTCAAATTGATAACCTCTACTCCCTTGATCTGATTTAGTTCTGACTCGGTTTCTTCCAGGATCTTAACCTCATCCCTTGTTTGTCCTGCTCCTTTACCCTTTCCTCTATTTCCTCTCCTTGTTTTCTTACAGTATTTATTTTTGGTCTTGGCTGCTCCCTGTTCCCCCGTTTTATCCTATTCACCTCTCTTAAAAAACCAATATCATGGTTACTGCCACTAGAGGCTCCTTCCGTCTCACTCTCACTTGGTATGGTTTCCACAGATGTCGAGATAGAGCTCACAGATGACATATTCGTGGCCGCTAGTTTATCATTCTTGTTGTCCCTCTCTACCAAATGGTCATATTTTTTCGCAAATGTGAAGATACGGCCATGTGAATAATCAATCTCATCTCTTTTGAGCTTGTGGGCTTTCCTTTGCTTAATATCTTCCTGGTGTTTATTGAGAACTTCCTTGAGTATCTCGTAGTTCTTATCCGTTGCCTCCTTAAGGTCTAGCTCCTTAATCTCCAGCTATATCTGTGCTATATCAGTCTGTAATTTCTTTACTTTTCTAACTGTATTTTCTATTAGAATTGACATTAAGTTGTTTGAGTTAGAGGTCAATTCCTTTTCCCATGATAATAGTAGATAGTAGGTAGTATTTGAGAGCGAATCCCCCTATGATTTCTTTTTAGCCTTGTACATGTACATGTATTTATATAGCGCAAATCACTGACCGAGGTCGGTATCTAAGCGCTTGCTTAGGGAACCCGTCCTGGTATTCCCCTGTGAGATAACCCCAGGAGGGTATCCACAAGGTGAAAGCCAGGCATCCCGCCGCGAGGGGCCATTGTGGAGATTAAGCAAGCTATTACCCAGAGTCGCAGAGTGTGAACCCCTGAGTCGAGAGGGCACCGGAGCGAGAATTATCGAGTCCGTGAAATTTATGAGCCCAAGACCCGCCGAGGCGGGGAATTGAACCCTGGTCCAGGGCTAATCTCAGCTTCCGAGGCGGGGAATTGAACCCTGGTCCAGGGCTAATCTCAGCTTCCGGGTCTGCCGCCTCTAACCCCTGAGCCACACTTCTCCTTATATATTGTTCCAAAGTAGCTCCATCCCACCATTTAGAGTTTTCAGCCATTCTTAATTTTTCCAATCTCTGGAATTTCTCCTGCAATCCCTCTTTTTTCTTATTAGTGTTACCACTAGCTAAGGAGGTTGTAATTGTCTCCCCTCTCGCTAGACTCTCAAACAGCTCTGCTGCTTCCTTCCCTTGGTCCATCATTAGGTATTAGTAGGAAGTTTATATGACCGTGCTAGCTGCCACCCAGGTGCGACTAAATTTAAGTGAAAAGGTTGGGATGAATTTACCCTGGGATATATTGGTGCTTTGCCTGTTACGGTCAGTATTATGATTGCAAAATATTCCTAGTTAGTGGATGCTTAGGAACGAGGCAGTCATCCAATACCCCCTTAAAGTGTGACAGGAGCAGGGCTTTCCCAGAGAAACTTAAGAGAGAGAGTGAAAATCGGAAAAAACAAGTTTATCTTTGCAAGAGACAAGAAAGGCCCTTATTACAAGTTCATGGCTAAATCCCAATCAATTCACAAGAAACTCTGTGAGCACAACACCTAGAGCCACTAACATACTTGATAAAAACAGGAAGCTATCTTTTCCAACTCTTTTCATACCAATCATCTACATCATTTCCATATGATACATTTAATATGCATCTCATTTGGTTTTGTGTGGAACAGCTCATTTTCAGGAGAGCAGGAACCTGCATGTCTCCATCCATTTCACAACTTTAAATGAGACTCATACTGTTTAGATTGTTGTATTTGCTCTTATTTACCAGAACATGACAGTTCAGGATGCAATTTAGTATCTTATGTCTTGACTTTGAAAGATACATTGCAGCAATCAAGTCTGTACATGAGGCATACATGAAACCACACACGTACTCACATTGCATGCCCACACAATTGAAAACGTCAGCACAGCAAACTGCTGTGGAAGATAAGGGCACACACACATAAACTCGAACAAACAAAACAAAAGCATTCAGGTGCCCAAACACATGCACATCCACATAATGCATTCCCTCACAAATGCAACCACAAACAGGCACACATGCAAACACACAGAAACGTGCCATGAAAAACAAAGGTACACGCACTGAAGCTTACAGAAACAAGCAAAGGCAGGTATTTGCAGCCCTGCCAAGTGCCACACAGTACGCGTGATCCTAAGGCATTTAAAGGCAAGTGCTCGCATCACTGCATTAAAAATAATCATAAAGCATTATAGCGCTTCCCCAGTGTCAAGCAGGAGCACTGCAATATATTAATTCACAGTGTCTGTCTGAGAAAAGTTGGCAGCCCTTGTTTGCGGTGCTCACAGCTTGGGGGAAGACTCAACTGCGCTCCGCTCCGGATACATTTTACTTGGTCCCAACATTCTGATTCACGTGACCCAACTTCATGAGATTGACTGCAAGGATATGTCCAATGATTGTGCAGCCGAAAGGCGGGCTGCAGGGGGCAAGCTGGCAGAACTGGCCTGAGGAGTTCGAGGTGCTCACTGTTATTTGCTCAGCCCTCTTTCCTTCAGGTCGGATGACTGTTCTGACTGCGAGCAGTGACGCAGCACCAGCCGAGCCCGCACAACAAATAACTGTGCAGCAGGGACTGTGGTTCAGTGTGGCCCTTGAGGTAATCAGTGTCAGGGAGAGTTCTGTTTACATTTCACGTTTAACTAAATATTGTATTACCTTGAATGCGGACAGCAGCTTTCACAATTCCACACATGACCTGGGCTCCAGTCTGGCACTTAAATGGACATTACGTTTACACAAAATGAATATTACCGCCCATTCCCCAAAGCTTTAATAAATGACACTAAATTATAGAAAAGAGTACTGACAAACTCAAGCAAGCATCAGTCGAGGTGAGGTGAGGCGCGAGAGTGTAAATATGGGAAGGAGGCAAGTGATCTTTAGTTCCTACACTGTTTATTATTTTATTTACCCCAACAAACATGACTGAAAGAACTATGAATTATGTCACTATAACACGTAAGGTTGGCATTTAACCAACGGGAAGGTTCTTGTTTAGGTTATCGAGGGCTGTATTGTGATAACTTTACACCAGTGCAAAAACAACACAGTGTAGGAGAGTAGGATCTGCTTACTATGGTTAGCCCCACTTTTTACTGTTGTTTCACAGTTTTTTTACTTCAGTCTGGCTGGGGCCCTGCTAACCAGGACCCGGCCTAGCTGCTTCCTCTCTAAAATGATTACATGTACATTAGGTACACTCCAGATTGGTTACAGGGTTATCCTTGTAAGTCCCCAGTATATGGTACCTTGGATACCAAGGGCATAGGTACCCCAGATGCCACCAGGGGCTGATGCATTTGTTATGCCACCCCTGGGAAGCCTTCCAAAAGGGCACCACAGGTCTGCTACTACAGTCTGGGTAAGGTGGTGCATGCACCCCTTACTAAGATATAGGTAACCTATATCTACCTTTAATCACTGACACAGATAAACCTATAAGTCACTCCTATCGCAGGCCTTATCATTCCTGATGGCAGAGTGCTTGGTTTTGTGTGAGAGGGTGCCCATGCATGAGCAGGACCCCTCTGCAGCTTTCGGCATCTATTCTCTGAGGCTGTTCTGTGATGCAGCCAGACCATATACTCTTAAGTGCATTATAACTTCACGGTTAATGCTAACTTTGGAATGGCTGCATGGAAACATGTCGTGTTTGGTGTCAAACACTTTGGAATCATACCCCCCCCCCGCCAGTCCTGACGGCGGGGGTAGAATTCCACCCTTCTAGAGGGAGAAGACATGTACACACTTTCCTAACCGGTAATAGTTTAAAAGATCCCCAGCATCACAAGATGGATGCTGCAGCCACAGACATGAGTCTGACCTCCTGCTGCTGGACGAAACTCTGGCAGGGGAGGCCTGGACAATAGATTTCCTGTCACAGGGATGTGTAACCACCTCCCAGACAGGCTTTAGTGTATTGGGGCTGGGTAGGTGCCTTCATAGAATGCTTTTCTGACAGTGTTGGGGGCACACTTGGTGTCCTTGTGCATACCCCAGTTCAAACCAGTTGCAGAGGCACTCAGCCCCTGCTCTGGCATGAAACTGGACAAAGGAAAGGAAACTCCCATAGGTGGGTCCCTAGAGTATGCCCAACCCCCTAACTTAGCTTAAATATGGGATCCCAGTCCTTACGACTTCAGATTACACATGGTCGAAACTCTGCAACATATATCCTGGAACTTCGACATTCTACATTGACTAGAAGACAGAAGAATCTCCCTTGGGGTCAAGGAGCAACTCCCCTGTTCAAACAGGCACCAAAGAAGCATCTTGCCTGTCTGCATTCCCAAGGCTCCCACTGGAATCCGATGGATTTGGGACTCAGGACACGGATTTCCAGACTTCTCCAGGCCGACACAAGATCCCAGCAAAGCTGAGACCCGCTGCCCTCACGAGTGACGTGGGACCGGAATTCTTGGACACGTCATATTTGCAAGTTCATCGACTTCCCGAGCTTCCAGAATCTGCGTATTAGGCTGCTTGTAGTCCATGCCCGAGCACCTTTTGCACCAAAGATTGTGGGCCTACACTCCACGAGTGTTCCGCGAGCCTGCTTCTAGCATTTCCGCACGAGGGCCCCTCGCAATCCCTGGTCTATCGACTGGTAGGTCCCCACGAATGTAACTCTCCTGTATCTTTGGCTTCCCTGGTTGCACCAGACGTGCCCTGACTCCCCGACATCGGTGGGCATCTGTTCATCGCCTTCCTGGTCACTGGCTAGTGACCCAAACAATATCCCCTCTGCTTTCAGGTTCTTCAGATCTCCGATCCACCCTTGGATCGACCCGGACACTTTCCACTTGGTCGCCGGCAGCATTCTTCAGCAGCTTGCCATTGAAATCGACGATGAAACCCGACACGAAAAGTCACCTATGCACCCGGCTTCCCTGGGTGAGGTAACTTGAGTACTCTGGTGCTCCCGTGGGTATTGACTCTAGAACCTCCTAGTTCTAAAGGGGTTTGCTCCAAGTCCTCTTCTAAGTGTCCTTAATCTGTAATTTTCCAATCGCGACTTTCCGTCCTAGACTTTATTGATGATTCATGGCTGTGTTTAGACACTGCGCACGTCCCCCGTGGGTCCCCTGTGTCACTACCCTGGGTGGTTCATGGTGGCCCCAGCGGTTCTAAAGGCGCTAGACCTTGTATCTATGTCAGTCGTGGTTCTTATACCACCTTCTAAATATATGGTTTGGTACGCCCCTAGGTCTCAACGTATATTGTGCTAATTTACTGTGTACAAAATAAGTTTACTGAATGTACTTTTACCTCTACCCTCATAAAGAGACTAGGGTGATGTGTTTAGAATAAATACATATATTTTATGTATATACCTGGTGTGGTCCTCCTTTCATTTGGTCATTCATGAGATTATAGACTGGTAAAACAAGCTGCTTTACATTACTTCAAGACTTAGCCTGAAGGCTGCTCTCCACAGCTACCGTTAGGATAGATTTCTATATAGGTTGTCTTTAAACCTACCATCCATAAGGGTTGTTTAGACTGGTGCAAGGTGCCCACTAGAATAGTGGACAGCATATGCAAATTAGGGACCCCCAAACACCCCCAGGCATGCTGTAACAAGGAGCTTCAACAGCAAACTTACTGTGCTATAGAAAGCGTGCCTGTGTCTGACCGTGTCAGGAACTTAAATAGATGGTGAACTGGAGCGCAGCGAAGCGTGATGAAACAATAATCAACAGCACTTCCAAGTTGTCTATTGCAGCTTATCGTCGTTGTTTTATTCAAGGTGCGCTTCCCTTGTGATTACTGCATGCAGGGTAGTTGGCCTCCTAGGAGGCGGGTGCAAGGTTTTATTTTCTTAGCTTGCCCGTCTCTGGCAAACTTCCTTTGGACAAGTCGACTATGAGGTTGGAGGGGGGTATTAGTTTTCATTTTGGAGTCCACACGTGTATTGCGTCCCACCCACACTCTCATCATTCTCCTATCCAGACCTTCGCATGTTGGCTCAGGGGGGTACACTTAACTGTCCCTCGCAGGTTTATGAACATTATGATTCATCTGCTCATTTGTTGGAGGCTCTGGGGGCGCACTACAAGTCATGCCGAAAGTCATGCTGGGGTCTAGTTCCTGAAATGTGTGCCTTCGAGCATGTAAGAAAAGAATTTAGCATATTCGACCATCATTCATTCGTATTCTGTCCCGCCTGGTTATGACCCTGAGCATTTGAAATCGCAGTACATATATTACGAAACATCAGAGGCCTCCTGGAAAAATCGAGTTGTACTCTGTGCACAAGCAGGAGTCATCCTAATACAACAGCAAATGGTGAATAATTATGCATGGGGCATTGTTTCATTTTTCTTTTTTGTTTTGTTTTCAAAGAAAGGGTACATTTAAACATTTGTATGTGACGTACTACCGAAGTCTTTTCATCGTTTATATTTTAAATTGAGATTGTGAGGGTTCTGCACCATCAGGTTTAAGGTCATCATTTATTGATAATTTAAGCAGCAATCACTGTATTTTGGGCTTTCTACAATTGTGATTATCACTTTTCCTTTGCATTGTGCTTGGTCTCATTTTCATGTAGTAAACATGGTGAATGGGCATAGTATAACTGAAGAGAGTCACATATTTCTTAAATTCCTTGGCTCAGCCTGCAGTCACATGTTTCTGGATTAACTCCACCGCATGTTTAAAATTATTTTTTCCACCCTTGTTGTTTATGGCGAGTTTGCTGACTATCACTTTGCTTGGAGGATAACGTTGTTTGTATTAGGGGTAGTATAATGGGTGGCTAAATTGCAGACATTGTCCTGAATATACTGATTTCCACACTGGCTCTTCTCTCTACACATATCGTAAATCGAGCCTTTGCTTATGTTTGGCTTACTTTCAGTTTTTATGAATGCTTTTACTCAGGCCACCACTCAGCAAGGGCGCATTGATTGGCAGATTAGCCTGCCGTCACTTTTTACACCCCCCACCCCCGTTAGTGCAGTTTACTTCAATTACTTCTTAGAGTTTGTTGGTGCTCAAATGGGTGTAATTTCATATATTTATATGTTTCCCTGTATGTTTAATTGCTTGATTTTTGCTTGCGAAAAAGTGTCACACATATTCGTTGAAATGTCACTCATAATTTCACTGAAATTATTAAAATGTCACACATTTATCGTGCTTCCTAAAATAACTCTTTATCCGGGATCGTAATATCTTAGTCAGCAGTTGGACTTTGCCCAGAAAATAATTGTATTATGAGCTAATTTCTGCACCGTGAATTATTTCCTTTTCTGTCTCCAAGACGTAAGGGTTTATGGCTGTGTAAGAATCACCCGTCTGCAATGCGTGCATTTCTATCAGCAGCTCTGGTCGGCGCGCTGCTGGTTCTGCCTGCTGGATCCGAGGTGCTTCTCTCTTGGGGTGGGCGGGGCTACTGGGGGCTCGTCCGAGCGCTCTAATCGGCAGGGCGTCCGGAATCTGCCGAAGCGAAGGGGATACACGATCCCGAGGGGATACCTGATATTACACAACACCGGCAAGTCAGCATGGATCAGCGAGTGGTCCCGGGTCAGTTCCAGTGCCGGTGTTTGGCTTGAAGTTTCAGCAATTCCAGGGTTCCCCTGACCCGGCCCGGCCAGCAATACCAACACCAGGATTCATCAGGAATTGCCAGGCCGACCATATCAGGTGGGGGCAGCATCCTTTCAGCAGTAACCACCTAGACAGGGTCCTAACAATGCACCATCAGCAGACGTGGCTGAGAAATATAAGGCAGTGATTCAGCACTTGAAAAATGAATTCTAAATAAGGATATAAAGTGAGAAAAGATTTTGAGAACAACGCAGGAGCCTAAGGAGTCAGTGCATTAAAAATCCAGAGAAATGCTGTTGGGGATTTCATTTCTGCGTTGATGAGATTCTAAAATTGGCAAAGAACAGTAGTTATTATCTTGAAAAAAAACCTGAACAAGCTAAAAGAAAAATTGATGATTGCCAAGACAAAGCTATCTGAAAGGTGTCAGATGGGCTCAAATATTAATTTTATGAGAAGAGGGACAAATAGGTTAAATGCAATAAATCTGATGGTGGAAGGTGATGAAGTAAATGGTATGATGGGAAATGTAGAAAAGAACTACAGTTTTCATTTGTGTGGATTGTTCGGGTGCTGGAAGAAAATGCAAAGGGAATTTAAACAGAATTCAGGACAATATTCCAAAAGCGGTGCAGAGAAATAATGCAATGCCAAATATGCAGTATCAGAAAACATTCTGAATGCCAATTCCTGCAGCCAGCACCTTCAGCCCCAGTAATGCAGCAAAACATGAGAAATAAAATGCCACATAATTTCACTTATTCACAGAATGCCATAGTTATCAATGATGAGATGACAGGCACCAGTTCACAATGACGGTGCCTGAGAGGGAGATTGCTTACTTGGAGCAGTTTTGGAGGTAGATCAAACAGACCCATATATTGAAAGAGAAGGTAATAGATATTGCATTTAATTTCTGATTGATAGGGGGGGTCACCCATTCTACAATTTGTTCTGTAGAAGTTCTGAACCTACGCTTCTTGGGAAAAGAAGTCCAAGTTGTAGGGATCAGTATTGCATAAATTGTAAATCACGTTTCAGCAGACGCACCAGTTCTAAGTGGTAAAATGCGGGATAAATATCAATTTATTCTATGTGACTCAAGTCTAGTGAACTTGCTTGGAGCAGATCTTCTTTGCAACATGAACTGGATTATTTACTGTGCACAGGACGGTGTTACAGTAGAAACACAAGATGAGGATTCACTTTTTAAATTTAGCACAGAGGAATCCAGTGCTGAAATGTATCCAATTTTTTTTTTAAATAAATCTTTTTATATTGAAATCGAGGCATGACAGATGAAAGAATCACGTTACACATGCATTGGCAATATTGTTACGTTGCAAAAGTTACTCAAGACACAGTGATCACAAGACAATAATTACAGTCCCCTTTGAGACATACTCAGATCCCATCTACAATATCTTCTCTCGATCTTAGGGGTTCACATATCTCTCCTCTGTGAGTGTTCTATTGCCCCCAAACCTGCGTCCATTTATTTGGGCCCCCCCTGGGTTCGTATATGGACTTTTCCATAACCATACACCAGACCATATCTTTACCCCAGTCCTCAATACTCGGTGGGCTCTGAGCCCTCCCCAACCTTGCAATATTACATTTCGCCACCATCCGCCCCAAGGTAACCCATATTAGCTCCTTGGAGTTTAGGTCGGTAGGACCCCAGACGTTTAGGAGAGCCAATTTATTGTTACAATCTATGTGCTGCCCCAACACGTCTTCCATAAGGTTCGCTACTGCCTCCCAATATCTCTGGAGAGTCGTGCATTCCCAAAGTGTATAAACAAAGGTTGTGTATCCAGTGTTAACAATAGAAGATCTCCCTCCTGGTTTGAGATTTAGAGGCAGAGAAGAGGTTGGGGTTTCATGAGGGAATACATTGGATTGATTAATACAGCAGAATCAGTAAAAAAATAAAGGTAAAATCATATGCAATTATATTGAGATCTAGACAGTACAGACTTTACAAAGAAGCTGAAGAGAGAATGAAATAAATACTTGAGAAAATGACTGAGTAGGGAGTCCATCTAGAGGTTCTTGGCAGTCCATGCAATTCTTCTGTAATAGGAATTAAGAAACCAACAGCAAAATAGAGAATTGTTCAAGACCTCTGAAAGAATAATACAATCATGGTTCCATGTTGTACTGTGGTATTGAATCCAGCCGTAATCCTGTTCCAAATACCAGCAGAAGCAGAATGGTTCACAGTCATAGAATTGTGCCAAGCATTCTTATCAATATCATTGCATGAGGATTCACAGTTCCATTTTGTGTCCCAATTTTGGTGTGGTGTAGAATCCCCAAGAGTATACAGAGAGCCCTATGATTTTCTCCAACATCTTAAAAACACATTTAGAGAGTTTGAAAATGCCATTTAATATAGTTCTAGTGAATTATATCGATGACCTTTTACTGGCATCGAAGACAAAAGTGGATTGCAGGTTTGATACCTTTGTGTTGTTGAATCATTTAGTGAGAAGTTTGCATACTGTATTCCCAACAAAAATTCAGTATCGAGGGAAATAAGTTATCTATCTCTGACACCATATTGAAAAGGATGTGCAAAAAATCGCAAAAGAACACCTTTCTGCAATTCTGAAATTGAATCCCCCAACCACCCAAAGGGAGGATTGTATCCACAAGGAATTTTTAAATGAGCATTAGAGTGCCTCTTTTCATGTCATCTTGACAACCAATAGAGCACTGACTCAAATGTGCAGGCGTGCCTCAACGGATCCATGCTGCTCAAACAAAGAGAGTGAACGCAGTTGAAAAGGCACTGATGAACAAAGTGATAGTTTAAGTAACAGTCCTGGCAAAGTTCACAGCGTGTATCCAGAGGCAAGTAAAGAAAATTATTTTGTAACTGGTAAAAATCAAGGGGAAAATTAGGTTAAAACTTTAAAGACAAACCTAAAGAGACAATTCCAAGTGAATAAGAGTTCAGTTGATGAGTGTGAAAATACAAAAGTCCACTTACAAAATGATTAGTGTGATGTACTAATGTCATGCAAAAGAGCAAAGCATAGGTAGCAACAAGAAGAATTAGACTCCAATCAAAATGATGAATATGATAAGTGGCAGCTAAAAATCTGAATTAAAAGGACCCCACTGGGAAAGAAAATTTGCTGTAGGAAGAATTGACAGTAGAAACCCTGAAAAATATTTGAGATCAAATGAGAGCCAGGACTCTGAATGTTCAAGAATTATAGACTTCACTAAAGAAGTTAGGGCGGAAGAAGTCCCCAAAAAAATAGGCTGTAAGCTGAAACATTGTGAGCCAGAGTTAAGGACAGGAAAACACTTGCGTGGAAAACTTATGAGAGGAAAACATAAACTGGCAAAAGATTGACTAGAAAGAGAGTTCTCAGTCGAAAGTATGCTTCACCAGAGTGGGTATTTCTTGTTACAATATCAGAGGATGATACAAATGAATATGATTATTTCACAGTGAACAGGATCCATGATTTCTGTCAGAATGAACAAGATCTAGAATCTGAAATTGATACAAAGGAAGAAGCACCTTGAGAGTAAAATAGAGACTTTGAGATGTTGTATTGGATGAACTCTTGTGGGAAATTTTCCACAACACATAACTAGTGATGTTGCAATTAGAAATAAAAATAAACAATTTGGAATACCAGTACATGATAAACAAATAGTTAGTGTTTTAAGGGATAATGTATATACAAGAATGATCAGGGAATACATGAGCATCATGTGAGTTGGTGACTGTCTTTAGTGTGCTTTTCTGGGGAAGGGACAACATATGAATAACTGTTGCTTTTGTACTCACTCTCCGGTAATGTGTTTGACGCTATCTTTAATTAAGAGGAGTTTCTTTCTCTATATCTGACTAATTTTAAAATGACACTAGAAAATGTGTTCATTAGTGAAAATGATAAAATGATAAACAATGCTAAGTATTTAAAAGAGATTGTACACATTGGTGCTTAAACTAACGTTGATGCTGCCTATTTGTGTTTATTAAGCAAGGTGGTTTTATTTTGGAATGCAACAAGAAAGGTATAAAGGTAATACAAACTCAAGAAGAACATGAGATTGCCATGGAAGAAATCAAGAAATCAAGGAAGAAGAATAATTTAAGTTTTCAAGTTTGTATCTAAGATTGAGGATGGAACAAGAAAAGAAAGGTGAAACGTGTATGGTAAGGTGTAGTCCTATGGAAGGAGCCAAGTGGGAGTTTGTTGGTGAAAGCACATGTGACAAAAGCTACGATGTTAGTGGAGAGATTCTAACTAAGGGATAACCTGTGTTGAGGGGAATTTATTATTTTTGTGGGAAGACTGTTTATTTTAATTTGCCAAAATATTGTGTAGGTTAATGTTATATAGCTTTAGTTTGTTTCCTAGAATTTTTCATGTAACCAAGGGTCATAGGTTGAGAAGAGGAAAGATAAGTTTTGGGCAAGTGGTATGGACATTTTAGGGGCTATTATTCCTCCTAAGGAGGTAGTTGACCATAATATAAAAATTAGACAATGATTTAGAGTTATAGATAGACTTGCCATGGATACAGCATGGTATTTTAAGTAGGCCTGGGAGGAGTTCTTGGATTTCTTATATGTGGAAATCTGCAAGGTACTGAAAAAACTCTGCAGCACCCCGCAGAGTTCCACAAGTGGAGGGATGTGTTAAGTCACGCTGTTCGTGCTACTACAATTCCCCTTGCCACTAACCACAAGAAAAGTAAAACATCCTATTACAAAAGCGCAGTAACAATGAATACATCCTTGTCCACAGTTTTTAAGTAAATTTCCAGTAATGATTGGGAAATATTTACTTTTAAAATGTGAAGCAATAGCATGGCAGGAAAAACACACTGAAACAATGCAAAACAAGTAGGGTGTCTGGGGTAATGTGAATCAGACAAACCCTCAATTCTTACTTGGTTAGAAAAACTGGTGCAACTCTTCCTAGGAGGCAATGAAAACAGAGAGAAATAGCTATGGAGAAGGAGATATATTTATTTGCATTCCACCCAACTCAACTTTCCACTATTAACAATATATTCTCACCCAACAAGTCAAATTCTCTCTTACCATGCTATAGCCTTTCTACACCACCACATCTGCTCTATGCTTCCTTCCAGAAAACCTACAAGAAAAAAAGTAAGAACCAGGGGAGTCAACTGTGAAGAGCCATGAAATTCTAACTACATCTTCTCAAGTCGAGCACAAATAATTTGCCTCAGTCTACTCAGCCGTCCTCCTCAATCAGCACTGCACTGCAACACTGCACTGATCATCTATCCAGAGATCCTGGAAGACAACATAGACCAAACAGAACAGAGACAGGAAGTCAGGGACCTGAAATCTATTCTCAATTTGAGCCCCATCACCTCCCATCTCTCCACTCTGCTGTCTACTTCCACCACCACTCTTTTGCCCATCTGCCTGGAGATCCTTTAAGACAAACGACAGCAGGTCAGAGAGCCTCATTAAATTCCAGCTGCCTCTTCTTGAGTGGAGCCCCAACATCTCCCCTTGTGCCTCTCTGCTGCGCTCTCTTGCCATCATAACTGTAGCAATGCATTCAGAGTTGCGACAAAAGAGAACATGAATTCCTGTCACCACTTTTTGAGTGAAGCCACATCTGCCTTCATTCCCTTCTGTGGCCTTCCTCCACAACTCACACTCCAGCCACCCATCCATAGATCCTGCAAGTAATAAAAAAAGAAAGATGTACAACCAATGAGCAACAGTTAAAGCATGATGATGATGTACAGCAAAATAGTGAAGCACAGTTAGTAGAGTGTAAGATAATAGTATGAACAATACAACAAAACCGTTAAACATGTTCTATCATTCGACTTACCATGCATAGCTTAGTGCTCCCTCTATCCAACTGCATGTCTGCAATGAATTCCACCACCATGCTCCTCATCAATATCTTCTAGCATGCATGCAGCTTGATTTGCTAGTTCTGCTGTTTAATTTTGTGCTGGCTGTCTGGATCTCCCTCTCATAAGGACCGCAAATGGACTTAGTGACAATGTCTGGAATGCTTTCTCAGTACATTTGCAAGTATCATGGGCATCATTTCAACATTGCACTATCAGCCAACATACCCAGCACTTGACACCAAGGGTCAAGAATTACTCGCTCTCTGTAGGGGCTGGAACTGTGAGTATTCTACCCAAGTAGATCATGGTGCATGAAAGGAAACACAGATCTCACCACTGCAGTAATAATACAAGTGGTTACACTTATCTTCCTGATACTTATTGCTTGGTGGTAACAGATATTGCTGTACTGATAGGAATGACAGTGGTGAAGCTCTAAGCAGTGATGCAAAGGAGGTGGCATCAACTGCAGACTTCTTAAAATTGAGATGCCACTGTAGGTGGACACTCAGAGCGGGTGTATGTCATTACCACGCATGCTTTTAAAACGCATGCCTTTACCATACAACTTTTACAACGCAAGTCGTTACGACTTGCATTGGGGGGTGCTGGATAGTGAATAGTTTAATTTACTATTCCAACTCCAGTCCCCGTGGATAGTAGGGAAGGTTTTGGATAGTAAATTAACTATTCCAATGGAAGTGGGCCTACGCAAGATGGCGTCTGAATGAGAGGTCACAACAGCTTCGTCCCACGGGTCCCGGTCCTGGATGCACTCAGAAATTACCCCAGATACCCCAGATACGATCGGATTGTGAGGATTGTGAGGGTTGTGAAGATGCAGCGAGGAAAAGGGAGGAAAGGGGGCCTGCTTCTGTAACGGGCTTGCACTTGTATCATCTACCCACGTATTTACCACATATCTATTATCGAGCAGCCACTGACAAATGGTGAACTCAGGAAAAAAAACGTTCTAAAGACGGAGACTATGACGGAACACATGCGGAGTACGTGCAGGACAAAGGAAACTAGAGACCAGCTCTCGCCCCCCCCCCACCCCCCTTAGAGTCGCTTAACGTTAAGATCAACATCGTGCCCACATTTCGACACGTAAGCGGTTCTACAATACAGCATGGAAAATATGGACTTGGGGGTGAAAACTCCATGATTGCGGTGTTTGACGGACTGCGATTGTGCCCGTGGATATCGACTACCGCAACTATAGATACTGCAATACTGCTGTGTGCCCGTGTGCTCTTGAGCTCTGTGCCCCCAAAACTACGAGCTTTTTTATGGACCTTGAGACTTGGGATCTGCAAAACTGAAATCCGGTGATATTATCAGCTGCGGTAAGTTACATATTATTATTTTTATACTGGCAAAGGCACTGGCTAAGGCAAACCGCAATTGTTTTTTGGGAAAAAAGCGCGATTTCTGCCGCACTCTTTGCATATAATTGGAGGGGGTTTATCCGAAAGCAGATCTTCTACCTACCTCTGATTTCTCAGCAGCCGCGGCTTCGCTGCATAAAGGCATAAACGCGGGAGGCTAAAGGCGATTCACTGCCGCTCACTGCCAGCGCCCGTCTGTACACATTCCAACAACACGTCATCTGCGTGCGCAAAGTGGATAGCGTCCTCTGATGCTAGGAGACACGAGGGGGGCGCGCCCTGCTGGCTAGTGACGGAATTAAGCGGCAAATAGTGGTAAAAGCGGCAAATGCAACTGAAAACAGATTTAAAAAGGAGAAAAGTGAAAGTAAAGGGGCTGAATAGTAGCAAGGGGAAAACTGAGAGTACTACGAACACAGGACTGAAAGAGTCACGAAAGGAGACACGGAGGACACGGAAGACACGGAAGAAACTAGGTCCTGCTAAATTCCTAGTCGTAATTTATACTGCCAATATAGGCTGGTTCTCTTATTGCCTACAGAAGGGCATACACACAAGTGGAGAGCGAAAGAAGAGTGCTTGGGCAGCAGATAGCGCAATCTTAAAAGTCATTTTAAATGCGGTGCAAGAACTAAAAGGCCCGAATACGTAAAACATAGCAAAAAGGACACCAGAATCAGCCAGGTGCGTCAAAGGGCCGAAGAAAATTCAATTGAATTTGATGCGAATTGGGGTACCGATACAGACACAACTACTGGATATGGCTGACGCCGGGATCGATAATAACATGGGAGTTGTGATGCAGCCAGAACTAGTAGTGGTACAAGCCCCTACTGCACCCAACCAAAGGGAGGGGAGCGAGGAAGGTCTACAGGGGGCACAACCGATGGGCATACCAATACCAACACCTGCAAATGCTGGCGGCCTAAAGAACTTGGAAAGCTTGGAAGATAAAACAGACCTCCAAAGCACCCTGAGTGTACAAACTGCGCCTGCCTCTCAAGGAAATAAGGGCAGACTGAAGGGGCCTGAAACAAGAGGATCCAAAGCTAAGGAGAATAATGCCGAGAGAAATACAGGACATGAAGGTCAAGAGAGAATCAAGACTAAAGAGAAGCATAAGGAAAAAAACTCACAAAAGGAGAAGAAAAAAGCAAGGACGAAACGGAAAGAGAACGCGGACGTAAAGATGGGAAATATAGAGGAAAATTCTGATTTGGATCTATTGGTTAAGAAAGCACAAAGGCTACAAACAATTAAAAATATGAAAGGCGCGGCAAAAAATACAGGGCTATCGACAATCTCTCAGCCTAGTATCTCAACCATCTTTAGCCGCTACCCAAAGTAGGTCTGTGCAATTCTGGCAATTGCACTAAACAGCCTTGCAATCAAAGTAGCGATTCGAGAAAAACCAACGAGGATATCAATATGGCAACTGGTGTGGGTTTGGAGCAAACCAATCTGGCAGGGAGAAATAATCAGAACCCGGACCTAGGAAGCCCGACCATAGAGCCCACCACGCATGAAATCAAGGCACCATTATTGGCAAATACAACGATCACTGGGCAAAATGGACAAATTAAAGAAAAAGAGGATCATTCATCTGGAATAATAAGCCAAGAGTTTACTTTCTCTTTAACCAGTATACCAACCTCCTCACTTGAGACTCAACGACTGCTAGTAAACAATGTGGCCACCGCAGAGGAATCTGATTCGGATATATACGAAACAGGGATGTCCATTTCAAGTGATTCTAGTGAGGCTAGTGAAATAACGGATACGAGCGAAACGAGTGATGGTATACTCGACGACATAACCCCGGAGGACTTAGGCTCCCTCGACTCTCGAAAATCTGACAAAACTGGCCACGGCATGAACTCTAGGAAAAAATTGGGGAAAAAAGGCCGAAACGTCAAAAGCAAAGCAATCATACAAATGAGGAGACTACAGATCCAGGCACCAATACCGATCATGTCAAAGCAAGAATAAATTCTACACGGAAAGGCCCACTCTTAAAAACAGGGGCAGAAACAGCAAATCATCATTATAGTCAAGAGGAGACAGAAGGGGGAAGATCAAAGGCAAAGGGCGCCGTAATGCCTGCAGAACCCACATTGAGCGAAGTTCTGAGCTCTATCAAGAACTTTCATAAGGATGTTAAAAAAGATAGCCAAAGAAATCATACTGCTATTGAAACACTACAAGGTGCAATTAAGAAAGGCGGAAACATATGTACGGAGATCTCCGATAGAATGGCTTTAGTTGAAGAGCGCACAGAAAATTTGGAAACGGATGTTACAGAGCTGCGAAAAGTGGAAAAGGCGCATGATGGGATCATAAGAAACCTCATGCTAAAGTTGAGGATCATGAAAATAGATGAAGGAATAACCTGAGGTATATCGGAATTCCCGAAGGTTTTGAGGGAAACTTATCCACAAGGATCTATGATCAAACTTCTTAAATCTGCCTTTCCGGAACTCGATGCCTGGGACATGGAGAGGGAAGTGCAGCGGGCACACCGATTCTGTCTGAGGCTACCTAAGCACTCTCAGAAACCACAGCAATATCCCAGGGCCATGCTAATTAACTTTGGGAACTTCCTTCTTCGAGAATCAATATACGATTTAGCCAGACCAACAACTCAGAGAGAATATAAAGGGTTCAAATTTTTTGTCAGACCGGATTTTGCACACTCCACTGTAGAGAGAAGATGGCGGATGCAGCAAATATTTACGCCCTTTGAAAAAATTGGAGCAACAGTCTTCCTCCAAAATCCGGCAAGACTAACAATAATATATAAAGGCACAACGAAAAGCTTCATTAGTGAAATCCAAGCCCAAGACTATCTGAAAGAAATAACAGATCCGGGACAAGAAATTCTGGAAAACTGGCAAAAAATATATAGAGAAAATGAACCATAAGTAATATGAACCTGTAACTTCAATCGCTTGACTATAGTGGGACAATTAAGAGTGGAGAAAAGGGGGGGGAGAATTTTAAATGCTGCAATTCACAAACTGTTTAAAAAAATAAAGAACTAAAAACAAACATTAAAAAATGGGGGGATAGAGCTGTAGGAAAGGTTGAATCACGTAAATAATTCAAATCACACATACCAGGTATATAGGGCCGGGATGCATGGGGAGGATGTGGTGGACGGATTGTACGGACGCCCACACCTGGGTACTCTGTCACCTAGGGTGCCTCTATGGATGGGAAGGGGGGAGGGGGTGGTGGGGCTCAGTGGGGATGGGAGAACGAGGGGGGGCTTACAAGACAGGGGGGGAGAACAGGGCTCGGTATTTTCATTAGGGCAAAATGAAATATGTAGAGATCGTAAAGAAAGAAAGACTAAGAAAACCACATTGCTTTTGGTGATGGCTTTGATAAATATCTATGGCTAAGATCAATATATTATCTATGAATATATGTGGCCTTAACGATTTAAAGAAGAGACAGAAAGTGTTGAAAAGTCTTAAAGTCTCTGGAGCAAATGTCGTCTGCCTTCAAGAGACACATATTGGGGGGCGCAGCAATATTTACTTAAAACCTTAGGATATCGACTCATAGCAGCCACAACGCAGGGGACACGGACCAGGGGGGTAGCTATTTTAGCACAAAGTGGGGGTTACAATTTCCACGGATCATGGCAGATACATTTGGACGCTTTGTAATAGTAGAATGTCACCTTAACAACAGGGAAGGCAAGCTAACAATATGTACCCCATATATGGTAATACCAGCGACGACCCGGATGTATTGATCAAGGTCTCTCATGAACTAACACATTGGCCTCTTCCGATGATTATATGTGGAGATTTAAATATTCATCTGCCTAATGGGTGGTCTACAGACCAAGGTTTTAAATTCCAGGGTAGGAAGCGAAAAGTTTTTCACGCTTTAAAAGATTTATGCATGCTCCATGGGCTAATAGATGGCTGGTCCACAAAGTATCCAGTGGACCCGGGCTATACCCACTACTCATACCCTCACTTAAGACATGTAAGATTAGATTACATGCTCTTGTCTAACTCCCTGAGATCATCCTATCAAATCAATAGACTACCCAGAATTGTCTCAGATCATAACCCGTTGGAGCTTAGCATCATGAATGTCCCCGCGAGATGCGGAATAAAAACTTGGACATTTGAAAGGGCATTATTGCATAATGACGCATATTGCAAACTAATGAGAAATTGGATTCCAGCCTTCCTAGAAGATAATGCAGGATCTACCTCAATTGACATGGTATGGGATGCTCTGAAGACTTGTATTAGGGGTGAAACCATGACATTTTCCTTTGAATACAATAAAACAGAAAAACAAAAAATGGCATTGCTAGAACTTGACCTGAGCAGAGCTGAAGAGAAACTGATTAAGGCGGTACAGGAAGGAAGGCCGGCAGATATTGAGATGCGCAATGTGTCAATCGCTAAAAATTACATCTCTGAAATATTTGTTGGGAGGGCAGTTGCTAGAGCAAGCATCAATAGGGAAAAAACTTATGAGCTAAGTGAAAAAGTGGGACATCAATTAGCCGTGAGAACTCGAGAAGAGACGTCATCTGCACTTATAAAAGAAATCAGGGATCCAGATTTGGGGCTAAGATCCAAACCAGCGGAAATGAGATCAGCCTTCCAGAGGTTCTATAGGAATCTATATCATGAAGATGATAATGAACTTGGGGACCCTAAAACTTATTTGGACTTACCCACCCCGATCAATTGGGAACAGAAGATCAGGAACTCTTGTATGGGTCAATCACCTGGGAGGAAATACTATCAGTAATTAAGGGCCTGGCCAAGGGAAAAGCAACAGGTATGGATGGGATTCCCACCGAATTTTACCTTAAATTCACTCACCAACTCAAGCCCATCTTAACATCACTCTTTCAATATATCTTTCAGGGGGGAATCCACCCAGGTCCTGGTCATCGGCTAAAATAATTGTTTTCCCTAAAAAAAAATAAGGATGTTAAAGAAATGGGCTCTTATCGCCCCATTACTCTGATCAATGGGGATTCGAAAATTTATTCTAAAATACTGGCAGTACGGTTGGCCCCCATTATTCACAAAATAGTTTCGGAACGACAGCATGGGTTCGTTCCCGGACGATCCACAATAGATCATATACAAAGAGCTATCTCTCTCTTTGATTACACAGGAGTGACAGGAGACCCTATGGCCCTTATACTGCTGGACACAGAGAAAGCGTTCGATAGGGTCTTCTGGAAATACCTGTGTGCAGCCATGACAAACTGCGGGATCGGTGAAATGTTTATAACAGCAATCAAACGGCTTTATGTAAAACTGAGTGCCTGTGTTATGATCAATGGGGCTCTCTCCGAAAGCTTTGCCATCACTAGAGGTACAAGACAGGGCTGTCCCTGCTCCCCCTCCTGTTTGCCATTTATATTGACACATTTATACATAGATTAGAAAATAATGCCTTAATCCCTCCAATTAAAGTACGGGATCTAGAAACTAAATGCATTGCTTATGCAGATGACATAGCTGTTGTTACTGGTGACCCTAATAATGCTATAGCACTGATAGAAAAAGAAGCATATGATTTTGGGTGTGTATCGGGATATAAATTGAATTCTAGTAAAACTCAGATAATCTTGAACAATAAAATCATGATGAACGACCCGAGGATATGTGTTAGGGCGATATATTTAGGGGTCAGTATTAGCGCTAAAATTGAAAATGTTGTTGAAGACAATATCAAACCCCTTATACATATTTAAAAAGGAGAAAAGTGAAAGTAAAGGGGCTGAATAGTAGCAAGGGGAAAACTGAGAGTACTACGAACACAGGACTGAAAGAGTCACGAAAGGAGACACGGAGGACACGGAAGACACGGAAGAAACTAGGTCCTGCTAAATTCCTAGTCGTAATTTATACTGCCAATATAGGCTGGTTCTCTTATTGCCTACAGAAGGGCATACACACAAGTGGAGAGCGAAAGAAGAGTGCTTGGGCAGCAGATAGCGCAATCTTAAAAGTCATTTTAAATGCGGTGCAAGAACTAAAAGGCCCGAATACGTAAAACATAGCAAAAAGGACACCAGAATCAGCCAGGTGCGTCAAAGGGCCGAAGAAAATTCAATTGAATTTGATGCGAATTGGGGTACCGATACAGACACAACTACTGGATATGGCTGACGCCGGGATCGATAATAACATGGGAGTTGTGATGCAGCCAGAACTAGTAGTGGTACAAGCCCCTACTGCACCCAACCAAAGGGAGGGGAGCGAGGAAGGTCTACAGGGGGCACAACCGATGGGCATACCAATACCAACACCTGCAAATGCTGGCGGCCTAAAGAACTTGGAAAGCTTGGAAGATAAAACAGACCTCCAAAGCACCCTGAGTGTACAAACTGCGCCTGCCTCTCAAGGAAATAAGGGCAGACTGAAGGGGCCTGAAACAAGAGGATCCAAAGCTAAGGAGAATAATGCCGAGAGAAATACAGGACATGAAGGTCAAGAGAGAATCAAGACTAAAGAGAAGCATAAGGAAAAAAACTCACAAAAGGAGAAGAAAAAAGCAAGGACGAAACGGAAAGAGAACGCGGACGTAAAGATGGGAAATATAGAGGAAAATTCTGATTTGGATCTATTGGTTAAGAAAGCACAAAGGCTACAAACAATTAAAAATATGAAAGGCGCGGCAAAAAATACAGGGCTATCGACAATCTCTCAGCCTAGTATCTCAACCATCTTTAGCCGCTACCCAAAGTAGGTCTGTGCAATTCTGGCAATTGCACTAAACAGCCTTGCAATCAAAGTAGCGATTCGAGAAAAACCAACGAGGATATCAATATGGCAACTGGTGTGGGTTTGGAGCAAACCAATCTGGCAGGGAGAAATAATCAGAACCCGGACCTAGGAAGCCCGACCATAGAGCCCACCACGCATGAAATCAAGGCACCATTATTGGCAAATACAACGATCACTGGGCAAAATGGACAAATTAAAGAAAAAGAGGATCATTCATCTGGAATAATAAGCCAAGAGTTTACTTTCTCTTTAACCAGTATACCAACCTCCTCACTTGAGACTCAACGACTGCTAGTAAACAATGTGGCCACCGCAGAGGAATCTGATTCGGATATATACGAAACAGGGATGTCCATTTCAAGTGATTCTAGTGAGGCTAGTGAAATAACGGATACGAGCGAAACGAGTGATGGTATACTCGACGACATAACCCCGGAGGACTTAGGCTCCCTCGACTCTCGAAAATCTGACAAAACTGGCCACGGCATGAACTCTAGGAAAAAATTGGGGAAAAAAGGCCGAAACGTCAAAAGCAAAGCAATCATACAAATGAGGAGACTACAGATCCAGGCACCAATACCGATCATGTCAAAGCAAGAATAAATTCTACACGGAAAGGCCCACTCTTAAAAACAGGGGCAGAAACAGCAAATCATCATTATAGTCAAGAGGAGACAGAAGGGGGAAGATCAAAGGCAAAGGGCGCCGTAATGCCTGCAGAACCCACATTGAGCGAAGTTCTGAGCTCTATCAAGAACTTTCATAAGGATGTTAAAAAAGATAGCCAAAGAAATCATACTGCTATTGAAACACTACAAGGTGCAATTAAGAAAGGCGGAAACATATGTACGGAGATCTCCGATAGAATGGCTTTAGTTGAAGAGCGCACAGAAAATTTGGAAACGGATGTTACAGAGCTGCGAAAAGTGGAAAAGGCGCATGATGGGATCATAAGAAACCTCATGCTAAAGTTGAGGATCATGAAAATAGATGAAGGAATAACCTGAGGTATATCGGAATTCCCGAAGGTTTTGAGGGAAACTTATCCACAAGGATCTATGATCAAACTTCTTAAATCTGCCTTTCCGGAACTCGATGCCTGGGACATGGAGAGGGAAGTGCAGCGGGCACACCGATTCTGTCTGAGGCTACCTAAGCACTCTCAGAAACCACAGCAATATCCCAGGGCCATGCTAATTAACTTTGGGAACTTCCTTCTTCGAGAATCAATATACGATTTAGCCAGACCAACAACTCAGAGAGAATATAAAGGGTTCAAATTTTTTGTCAGACCGGATTTTGCACACTCCACTGTAGAGAGAAGATGGCGGATGCAGCAAATATTTACGCCCTTTGAAAAAATTGGAGCAACAGTCTTCCTCCAAAATCCGGCAAGACTAACAATAATATATAAAGGCACAACGAAAAGCTTCATTAGTGAAATCCAAGCCCAAGACTATCTGAAAGAAATAACAGATCCGGGACAAGAAATTCTGGAAAACTGGCAAAAAATATATAGAGAAAATGAACCATAAGTAATATGAACCTGTAACTTCAATCGCTTGACTATAGTGGGACAATTAAGAGTGGAGAAAAGGGGGGGGAGAATTTTAAATGCTGCAATTCACAAACTGTTTAAAAAAATAAAGAACTAAAAACAAACATTAAAAAATGGGGGGATAGAGCTGTAGGAAAGGTTGAATCACGTAAATAATTCAAATCACACATACCAGGTATATAGGGCCGGGATGCATGGGGAGGATGTGGTGGACGGATTGTACGGACGCCCACACCTGGGTACTCTGTCACCTAGGGTGCCTCTATGGATGGGAAGGGGGGAGGGGGTGGTGGGGCTCAGTGGGGATGGGAGAACGAGGGGGGGCTTACAAGACAGGGGGGGAGAACAGGGCTCGGTATTTTCATTAGGGCAAAATGAAATATGTAGAGATCGTAAAGAAAGAAAGACTAAGAAAACCACATTGCTTTTGGTGATGGCTTTGATAAATATCTATGGCTAAGATCAATATATTATCTATGAATATATGTGGCCTTAACGATTTAAAGAAGAGACAGAAAGTGTTGAAAAGTCTTAAAGTCTCTGGAGCAAATGTCGTCTGCCTTCAAGAGACACATATTGGGGGGCGCAGCAATATTTACTTAAAACCTTAGGATATCGACTCATAGCAGCCACAACGCAGGGGACACGGACCAGGGGGGTAGCTATTTTAGCACAAAGTGGGGGTTACAATTTCCACGGATCATGGCAGATACATTTGGACGCTTTGTAATAGTAGAATGTCACCTTAACAACAGGGAAGGCAAGCTAACAATATGTACCCCATATATGGTAATACCAGCGACGACCCGGATGTATTGATCAAGGTCTCTCATGAACTAACACATTGGCCTCTTCCGATGATTATATGTGGAGATTTAAATATTCATCTGCCTAATGGGTGGTCTACAGACCAAGGTTTTAAATTCCAGGGTAGGAAGCGAAAAGTTTTTCACGCTTTAAAAGATTTATGCATGCTCCATGGGCTAATAGATGGCTGGTCCACAAAGTATCCAGTGGACCCGGGCTATACCCACTACTCATACCCTCACTTAAGACATGTAAGATTAGATTACATGCTCTTGTCTAACTCCCTGAGATCATCCTATCAAATCAATAGACTACCCAGAATTGTCTCAGATCATAACCCGTTGGAGCTTAGCATCATGAATGTCCCCGCGAGATGCGGAATAAAAACTTGGACATTTGAAAGGGCATTATTGCATAATGACGCATATTGCAAACTAATGAGAAATTGGATTCCAGCCTTCCTAGAAGATAATGCAGGATCTACCTCAATTGACATGGTATGGGATGCTCTGAAGACTTGTATTAGGGGTGAAACCATGACATTTTCCTTTGAATACAATAAAACAGAAAAACAAAAAATGGCATTGCTAGAACTTGACCTGAGCAGAGCTGAAGAGAAACTGATTAAGGCGGTACAGGAAGGAAGGCCGGCAGATATTGAGATGCGCAATGTGTCAATCGCTAAAAATTACATCTCTGAAATATTTGTTGGGAGGGCAGTTGCTAGAGCAAGCATCAATAGGGAAAAAACTTATGAGCTAAGTGAAAAAGTGGGACATCAATTAGCCGTGAGAACTCGAGAAGAGACGTCATCTGCACTTATAAAAGAAATCAGGGATCCAGATTTGGGGCTAAGATCCAAACCAGCGGAAATGAGATCAGCCTTCCAGAGGTTCTATAGGAATCTATATCATGAAGATGATAATGAACTTGGGGACCCTAAAACTTATTTGGACTTACCCACCCCGATCAATTGGGAACAGAAGATCAGGAACTCTTGTATGGGTCAATCACCTGGGAGGAAATACTATCAGTAATTAAGGGCCTGGCCAAGGGAAAAGCAACAGGTATGGATGGGATTCCCACCGAATTTTACCTTAAATTCACTCACCAACTCAAGCCCATCTTAACATCACTCTTTCAATATATCTTTCAGGGGGGAATCCACCCAGGTCCTGGTCATCGGCTAAAATAATTGTTTTCCCTAAAAAAAAATAAGGATGTTAAAGAAATGGGCTCTTATCGCCCCATTACTCTGATCAATGGGGATTCGAAAATTTATTCTAAAATACTGGCAGTACGGTTGGCCCCCATTATTCACAAAATAGTTTCGGAACGACAGCATGGGTTCGTTCCCGGACGATCCACAATAGATCATATACAAAGAGCTATCTCTCTCTTTGATTACACAGGAGTGACAGGAGACCCTATGGCCCTTATACTGCTGGACACAGAGAAAGCGTTCGATAGGGTCTTCTGGAAATACCTGTGTGCAGCCATGACAAACTGCGGGATCGGTGAAATGTTTATAACAGCAATCAAACGGCTTTATGTAAAACTGAGTGCCTGTGTTATGATCAATGGGGCTCTCTCCGAAAGCTTTGCCATCACTAGAGGTACAAGACAGGGCTGTCCCTGCTCCCCCTCCTGTTTGCCATTTATATTGACACATTTATACATAGATTAGAAAATAATGCCTTAATCCCTCCAATTAAAGTACGGGATCTAGAAACTAAATGCATTGCTTATGCAGATGACATAGCTGTTGTTACTGGTGACCCTAATAATGCTATAGCACTGATAGAAAAAGAAGCATATGATTTTGGGTGTGTATCGGGATATAAATTGAATTCTAGTAAAACTCAGATAATCTTGAACAATAAAATCATGATGAACGACCCGAGGATATGTGTTAGGGCGATATATTTAGGGGTCAGTATTAGCGCTAAAATTGAAAATGTTGTTGAAGACAATATCAAACCCCTTATACATCGCACCAAACAGGAACTACTGTGGCTACATAATTTGCATTTATCCATCGGGGCAGAACTAATGTGGTCAACATTTTATTTTTTCCGAAGTTTTTATATCTCGTTCGAGCTATATGCTTAAATTTCTCCCCACCGATTTTTAAAAACATAGATACCATGTTTTCAAGTTTTGTTTGGGGATACAGCAGACCACGCAGGGCACTTAGATGGATTACCTTACCTAGAGATAGAGGTGGATGGTCACTACCCAATTTTAAACTATATTATTGGGCTACAGTTCTAAATTACAGCGCTAATCTGTTAATGGTTAACTCGATGGATAGCAACATACCTACTCCGCAGGAACTTATCCTGGGTGACGGAAGCGCTGGCTGTCTGTGGCATCATATTAATGATGACTACTTTAAAAAGGTAAAATTCAAGACAATTTCCAATGTTTTTAAAGTATGGGGCAATGTTAAAAAATTAGTTGGTTTAGGTCGTTATTCTTGTTGTACCCCGTGTCACAGAATACGGATCTCCCAGATATATTCCAGGATGTATGAAACGATGGGTGGAATCAGGTGTTGCACAGCTCGGTGCTTTTTTCTATTAATGGACTAAAAACATTAGATGAACTAAAAGTAGAGTTGGATTTGTCGAATCGGGACTTTTTTTAATTCCTCCTGGTGCAGGACTTTTTATCAAAGAAAGTAGGTGGCCGTATTAAATTCCAACCTTGTCAAATTATTGATAAACTAAGACTAGCTAAAACTCCGAAAATTGGCGAGATATATGAAGGGTTAAATACATTACTACCCGATGATATGGATAAACACGGGATGGCATGGCAGACTAGGCTGGGGATCTCTCCTCAAATGTCTCTCGATGCTCATGAAATGTCACTCACCTGCTTAATGTCCATGAAACTCCAGGCACAATTTTGTAAGACATTCTTCTAACTCTATTACACACCTGGAAAAATATCTAAATGGGGGACTGGGAAAGGAACAACCTGTCCACGCTACGCATTTCCCACCGCAGATATAACTCATATGTTCGCCTCGTGCTCTATGTTGGCTAAAGTATTAGTCGAAGTTTCTGATTTTCTTTCAAACATCGCCCATTGTAGGGTTGATATTAACAACGAAGAAGTTCTACTGGGTATAACCAGTATCACCCGACCACACGAAATACAAGGGCTGATTTTTGTAGCTATGGCCGTATTCAGGTTGTGTGTCGCATCAGCATGGATAGATCCGCTACCTCCATCATTTTTGGAATGGAGAGCTCGGCTGCTTGCGACCTGCAGCCTGGAGATGGCAATCTATAGAAACAAAGGAAGGGCTAAGCGGAATAGGGGTATGAAGATTTGGGCACCACTATTAGCATGGATTCAGGCTGTTTACCCTCAAAACTGTTCCACTAATTGAGACCTAGCTGTCACCTACACACCAAGGATGTCACTGTAGGTAAGACCCATGATGTCAATACTTCCGGCACAGTGAAGTATTGCTGTGTCGAGGACTGTACTGTCATCAGATATTCAGGTGGTTATTTTGTTACTGCTGGGCCTGATACTGCTAATAATGCTACTAGTATTGTCGCCTTGACTGTTGCTTGTGGTAGTGCAGGTGCTGCTTCAAGTACTGGTGTTACAACTGTTGCTGGTGCAGCTGCAGGTGCCAATGTCACTGCTGGTGCTGATGCATCCGCTAGTGCTTCCGGTGCTGTTGCCAGTCACTTCAAGAAGACTGGGACACTTGAAGTTCCACTGTTCATCTAGCACTTTGTCAATTGTGGCTGGCACTGGATATGGAATTACTTGTTTACGGTAAGTCAGCGTTGGTGCAGAGTAGATGTAGCAGAAACTGGTGATGGGGCTGTTAAAGCAAAATTTAAAAGTGGGCTGGCTAGCCTATGACCTCCTGCTCAACATCAGCTACTTTTTCCGCTTCCTACTCTGCATGATCCTGAAACTGATATAGTGGTGCTGCCACTGCCCTGCAATGTCATGAATTGCAGCATCAGCTTCTTCAGAAAGCTGTCTTTGAAAGTGAGCAGACTGTAGAAAATGTGAATCTGATGCTTATGGCTGGTGGAATATTTATTGTGGCCATGGGCAAGGTTGAAGTGATGCTTGTTGGTAGTGTCTCTACCAGTCATGATGGAAAACAGAATATCTTTCTTCGTGGGTGTACTAATCCCACTCCATGCAGACAGGTGCTTGTTCTCTGTCGAAATGTATAAATATAGATATATAGATAGAATTATAAGGGTGAAAATCCGATGGAAACAGAGGTCTACTGCTGCTCTCCAAGGCCTGTCTGTTTTTATCAGTGTGAGCTATTTTTAGCATCTACTGGCCTGGTGAGAGTGCTCCATCTAACAAAGAACTGGTGAAAAAGCAATAACAATGCTTTTCATTCTGTTTTTATCTTGTTGCATTTGCTGTGCGTTTAAAGACATTTGTCAAATGTCAGCTTATGTATTCCTAAAAATTGCTGCTTATTTTATCCCCGAGATTTATGTTTACTCCTCTTTTTCTAACTGCAATGTAAGAGGATTTTGTAAGCTGAACTGTCTGAAACTCATCCTGGGATACAGGGAGTGTGAATTCAAAGGCTTTTGGATTTCAGTTTCTTTCTAACACAACATTTAAATAGCTTGTAAATTAACTGTACAAATATATCAAAATATATCAGCAGTTAAGAAAGCAGATTTTTTGTGGTTCTGAAGTGTGACAGGAACAAAGCTTTTCAGGATCACAATAAATCTGAATACTTTACTTTGGGATGTGCAAATGATAAACATTTGCTGAAACCAGATCTCCACGTCCTGTCATTTGTACACTTTATAGTTTTATCAGTAAAATTGTATGTCAGTGATAATTTTTGTGGCCATTTCACTAGACAATGTGCTGTTTGTAAATTACAGTGCTCCACTGCAACATGCTTCAGTAATATACTTATTAAAAGTGTGAGAGGCAGATTTAGAAGCCACCTGTACCACCAGTACGTCCCTTTTCATGACGTACTGGTGGCTCAAGGGGTGCCTCCATATTTACAAGGAGAGGAAAAGCCACCCTGCATGACTTTTCCTCTCCTTGTAAATATGGCCCCTTCACAAGCAGCACTTTGCGTTAAAGGGGCATTCCATGGGTGTTGCTGTGGGTGTTCCAACGAAACAACCATGGACTAAGACACATCTCCAGATTTACGAGTAATTGTAAATCTGGAGATGCGTCTGAATGCTACGCCACCCTAGAGGTGGCGTAGCAAGGCGCAACGAGGAGAAATGTTTTCATTTCTCCTCGTATTTTTCTTTTTCAATGCATGCTGCATTCTACAGCATGCATTGAAAGAGCAAAATGCCTGTAGTGATTGCTTTTGTGAAGGAAGGTGCCCCTTCCTGCACAAAACAAAAACAATCTCCCCACAACACAGGCATCCTTGCACCATGGTGCAAGGGTGCCTGCGCCAGCGCATAGCTGCAGTTTGTGCGCCAGCCCAGGGGGAAGCACAGAGATGCGACATTCTTATCTGCTGTATTTATACTGTGTTATAACAACAATTGTACTGTTGCTGGTATTTTTGACCTGTGCTTTCATAGATATTTTATATCCGAATAAAGATTATTGAATATATTCTTGAAAATATGTTGCATCCCTGTGCTTTGGAATTGCCGCAGGGTGGGGCAGCCAAAGGGCTTCCGGTGCCACGCTGCAGCACTTCCTTGTAGATCTACCTCAGAGTTTTTAAACATGAATTGAAAAATATTCCTGCCCTCACCCTGATGATAATGCTATTAGTAAACTAGGAGGCTTGTCGGGCCATGTGAACCCTATGTGTGGGCTAGATTCCTATTATACATGAAGCAGAGGTTTAATCCATTAAATCGAACAAAAGAGCTTTTTGTACAGCAGTCATGCTGAACTCACATATTTGAAGGTGCTCTCTTCTGTGATAATGAAGAAAGATGTGTCTTGTGACATAAAATAATTGCAGAGTATCACACAATTTGAGACCGGTGAATGGGTTATGAGCATTACAATTAGTCACTCAAAAACAATATCGGAGCTGAAAACGCAGAATAGGTCTCTGCAACTCGACATGGAACGTCTAGAGATCCATGCCAGAAGGAATAATTTGACATTTCTAAAAATTCCTAAAGGAGCGGAAAATGGGGACGTGAAGTCCCTAGTTTGTAAGCTATTGAAAGAAGGAGTCTTAAAAGATAGACCTGATATCAATCTTGAGAGTGACATTCAGCGAGCGCATAGGGACCCCTTCCGACGTCACCCAGATACTAGTGCCCCGAGGAAGATTTTGGCAAATTTCCTCCCGTTTTCAGTAAAAGAGCTGATCCTAGTTAGGGCTCTCGTTGATTCATCACTCCAGATTGACTCCTCCAAGTATTTAATCCGCTCCGACATAGGCAGAGTCACAGCTCAAAGACAGTGGGAGTTGGGGTCTCGGATGCAGGAATTATGAAGTTTAGGTGCACAGGTCATGATGAAATTCCCAGCGTCATTGCGGGTGGTATGGAGAAATAAAACATATAACTTTGCATCCACTCAGGAGGTTGATAGCTTTCTTCTAAGTTTGAAAGAAGCTCAATGATAGTCACCTCCCACACTAAATTGTATGAGAGGAGTATGCATTGTGCAATAAAACATAAAAATTAGATTTTGAAAGTACACTGGGCTAGCATGATTCGAACACTTATCACTATAAAAGGGAAAAAAGAAAAAAAAATAACAATAATAATAATATATATGTGTATATATTTATATATATATACATGTAAAAAACAGGAACAAAAATAAAAATAAAAGATGAAATAGGGGTGCGGGTACACCACACTGTTGATATTAATTAGGGGCAGAATCCAGATTAGGGATAGGGCTCTCTAAAGGCGATACAATCGCCAAGGTTCCAATAGGGAGGTTCCTCAAGGGGGGTGGAGGGAGGTGGAGGGGGGTGGGGTTAGTAAAGAGAAAAATGTTTTCTCATGTATCCATAAAGTCTGAAATAGTTATGAAGCAGATTTTAAATAGAGAAAACACAAGAGTTAGGATTGAACTGCGCATTAGATATCCTTTCCTTCTATCATGACCAATAGCTCTAATAAAATAAAAATAGTAAGCTGGAACGTGAACGGGTTGAGGGAGAGTAGGAAGCTCAACAGAATCTGTGAATTTATGAATAAATCAGGGGGCCATATCTTTCTTCTAGAAGAAAATCATCTTGAGCAGCAAGAATGTAAGGTTGCTTTTAAGAACCAAAAGTGGATCCAGGACCTCCTCTGTTCTAATCAAAGTGGAAATACCAGAGGAGTGGCAATAATTATCCGAGCCAATAGTGGGATAAGAGTCGAGAAGTTTGAAACCGACCACACAGGCAGATGGTTAACTGCATCGTTAGTCATAAATAATACACGCCTGACATGTGCAACATATTACAGGCCAAATCAAGATTCTCCAGAGGCCCTGTTAAGCCTAAAAACTAGTTTTATCGATCTCAATGCACCTATTATCTTAGGAGGTGATTTCAATCTAGTTTTTGATCCAAGTTTAGATCACACCTCCAGGGCCGTTTCCTCTCCATTACATAAATCAAAGAGAGAGTTTAAAAATATAATGAGAGATTTTAATTTATTGGATGTCTGGAGGGTTAAGAATCCTAAAGATAGAGATTATTCAATGTATAGCCATAGACATAAGCATCATTCACGTATTGATTTCTTCCTTATTGATCAAGGGCTACTCCCCGAGGTCCTGTCCACTTCTCATATTCCAGCCATATTATCTGATCATTCAATGGTGGAATTAACAGTCAAACTCTCGCCGGGTACACAAGTCAGACGATGGACCTTAGATAGATCTATACTCCTACAAGAAGAGGTAAAGGATGATCTGTTAAAACATATGGTAGAGTATTTTAGGTTTAATAGTGCCAGTGCATCCGACCAAACTATATGGGAAGCCTTCAAGTCCTACCTAAGAGGGTGGTTTACCACCATATCGATAAAGAGAAGTATGATAAGGAGGAAAATTGAGGAAGATTCCCTACTTAGGATAAAACAAAAAGAGCAACAGCTACAGAAGGCCTCAGTAGAGTAGCAGGCTAATTTGGCTGCCATACAGAAAGAGCTGGAGAGTTTAAACGCCAAATATCAGGCC
Organism: Lissotriton helveticus; assembly: GCF_964261635.1. NCBI lineage: Eukaryota > Metazoa > Chordata > Amphibia > Caudata > Salamandridae > Lissotriton > Lissotriton helveticus. Next base: position 1,104,874,894 of record NC_136059.1, read on the forward strand.
AACCTTGATAAAATCCTTAAAGACAGGTGGGATGCAAGTAAGCTACAGATTTTCTCCTATGGAGAAAAATGTGGACGCCTCCTTGCATGGAAGGCTAGGTCTGATAGAGCAAGAAATCAAATTAGTGGATTAAAGGTACAGAGAACTGGAGTTATATTTTAGAACATTTGACTCCTGAGGCGGAAGCCGGGAGTAGGGCACTTTTGTTAATAATTTACGAATCTTTGCTCTAGCGCTATTTGTAACTTTTAAATCACCGACCTTTTGTCTTTCTGTTTATTTAAAAAATATACTTGCGCAGCTTTGCCCCTTACTTTCCTTGTCCCCCTCTGGACTCGCGCTGCTCCCAGGGACTGATCTAGGGTTCCTTGTGGTGGTGGTGGACCTCAGCTCCCCAGCGCAGAATTACAGGCGCCATCTTAGGGGAGGGTGAGGTGAGCGCACTAGTGCTGCAGCCGATTAGGGCCAGGCACTACAAATTGGGTGCAGGTGACCAGCGCCTCTTCTTAGAACATTTGACTCCTGAGGCAGAAGCCGGGAGTAGGGCACTTTTGTTAATAATTTACGAATCTTTGATCTAGCACTATTTGTAACTTTTAAATCACCGACCTTTTGTCTTTTTGTTTATTTTAAAAATATACTTGTGCAGCTTTGCCCCTTACTTTCCTTGTCCCCCTCGGGACTCGCGCTGCTCCCAGGGACCGCTCTAGCATTCCTTGTGGTGGTGGTGGACCTCAGCTCCCCGGCGCAGAATCACAGGCGCCATCTTAGGGGAGGGTGAGGTGAGCGCACTAGTGCTGAGGCCGATTAGGGCCAGGCACCATTAAATGCACGCCACTTCCCGTCCGCGCAGCGGGCGCGCTGATGGCGCGCCGGAAGCGCGCCAGAGGCAAGCCCGTCTGCGCCCGTCCGCGCCCTCACGGGCCGAGGGCCAGCAACTCTGCCCGATTTGGCAGCTCACCCCATTAGTTATACGCGTAAGGCCCTTTTACAGTTAAGACCCACTAAACATCATAAATGTCATGCCCTGCACAGACAAGATGATACGTATACGCCTTGTAACCTTTGCAGTTCATCCCAACAAATAAAAATGCAGGGTACACCAATTATGATCCATCTTCGCATGGCCTTACTGAACTGTAGGTCTTTACCCAAACACTCCGTAGAGATCAACTTCTTGATCCAGGACAGTAATCTAGATATACTGTTTCTGACGGAGACATGGCTTACCTCTAATTCAGAGGCAGATATAGTCAAGGCGCTCCCCACAGGGTTTCTTATTCAATCTCAAGATAGGCCCATTGGTAGAGGGGGTGGATTAGCCATACTCTACAGAAAACACCTTACCTGTAGGATGACGGATATTGGCATATCTAATAGCGAAAGCGCGCACTTCGCAATACAAATATCTTCCACCGTTTCCATAACAGGCCTGCTGGTATACCGCCCACCGGGCTGCCCAAAGCAATTTGTCAGCTCCCTACTGGAAACAGTGACGGTATCGGCCTCGACTGCCTCTAATTTCCTGGTGCTGGGAGATTTGAACTTACATTTCAATGATCCTCAGGACAAAATAGCGAATGACCTGCTACTCGACCTTAAAATCTTATAATTTGAGAGTGACCGCCACGGAGGCCACACATAATAAGGGTTTCCTTCTGGATCCGATCTTTGCCAACATTCAGATGCTTGAATCTAATTCTCCAGTCCCCCTCCCTTGGACCGACCACTTTTTGGTCCCTTTCTCTTGGCAGGTCAGGAATGATCTTTCTCGAACCCCGGTTCTATACACTTATGATAGAGCTTGGTCCAAGTTATCCATTGAAAACTGGATGCACAAATTGGAACAGACTGTTCCCTTTCACGACCCTGATCCAGTGAAGGCGGACGAAAACTTCAGGAGCTGGCTTGTTAGCTCACTGGATGTAGTTCTGCCGAAGAAAAGAATTGAGAAAAAGGGCAGAGGGTCCAAATCTTCCTGGTACACCCCAGAACTCAGGGCTCAAAGGAAAAGTGTAAGAGACTTGAGCGTATCTGGTGGAAGGACTGGGCGGACCAGAGTAAGATAGCCTACCGGGTGGCTATTAGAGCCTATAAAGTCTCCCTCAAGAATGCCAAGAGTGCATTCTTTGAAGAGAGAATTAGGACATCCTCCAACTCATCGAGAGAAACTTTCCAGATCATTAAGGAATTATTAAAGATCCCTGACCCCCCTTTGGCCCCGGACATCTCGGGAGAGAAATGTAATCAGCTCGCGGTGTTTTTTTATTCTAAAATTCAGAAAATTTTACAAACTTTGCCGCAATTAGGGGATACTCCAGACCTGAGTAATAAGTCTCATGCACAAGGTCCACAGATGAATACCTTTGCTCCAGTTGCAGTGGAAGCAGTGGAAAAAAGCCTATTAGCTATGAAAAGCGGATCGCCGAGTGATCCCGCACCTATGTACATTCTTAAACAGGTTTCTGCCACCACATCACCTCCTGCCACTGGTCTAATTAATGCCTCTTTCTGTCAAGGCACTGTTCCCCCCAGCTGGAAAGGCGCAATTGTAAAAGCTCTTTTAAAAAAGCCTCAGATGGATCCCACAGACCCATATCACTGTTACCAGGACTTAGTAAGATTGCGGAGAAGATGGTGAATCAGCAACTATCCTCTTTTCTGGAATCTAACGAGCTACGTCGGAGCTCGCAGACAGGCTTCCGACCTGATTGCAGTTATGGAAGAGGCGAGGTGCATTCTGGACTCAGGAGGATCTGTGGCGGTGATCCTCCTGGATCTGAGTGCAGCCTTTGATACGGTTAACCAACGTATCTTAATTCAGCGCCTATCTAACATCGGAGTCTCAGGCATGGCATTGGCATGGTTAACTTCCTTCCTTGACAATCGGACCTATCAAGTCTGGGAAGGAAATGCACAATCTAGTCTGATCCCCTTCCAGTGTGGTGTACCGCAGGGCTCCTCATTGAGCCCTACCTTATTCAACGTGTACATGTCTCCACTAGAGGAGGTGGTCGCTCCATTCCGGATAAAAATAGTGAGCTTCGCTGACGACACTCAACTTGTCGTCTCACTTACCCAACGGGACCAAAGTTCTGGAACCCTTCACTCATGCCTTGCCGAAATACATACGTGGATGAGTAAGTCCGCACTCAAACTTAATGGCTAAAAAAACGAGCTAATGCTCTTGGGGCATAAGTTGACAACATTGCCTGATGCCATTTGGCCGGCCTGTATGGGTGACCCCCCGCTCCCTAAAAGTGAAATCAAAAGTTTTGGGAGTGTGGATTGATCAGGACCTCTCATTTAAAGTTCAAGCCAAGAAAACTGCTGGCATCTGCTTTGGCTTGCTTCATTCAGCTCGTAAGGTTCTCCCCCTTCTTCCCTCCCCCTCAAGGAAACTTTTGATTCAGGGATTGATCCTTTCAAGGTTTGACTTCAGCAACGGCTTATATCTGGGCGCTCCTGAAGCGACTATCAATAAGCTACAATACATACAGAATTCAGCAGCCAGGCTGCTAACAGGTACTCGAGCAAGGTCATCAGCAAAACCAGCCCTTAGAATGCTGCACTGGCTGCCTGTCCGCGAAAGGATAAAGTTTAAATCCCTCTGTATTGCTCACAAATCATTACAAGGCAAGGGTCCTCCTATTTTGAAGGACTTAGTGCTCCCCTACAAAGCTAATAGGTCCCTTCGCTCAGACCATGAGTGTCGAGCCAAAGTCCACAGAGGGAAAAGGGCGCGATCAGGTGGACGGCGGTTTTCCATCAATGCAGCAACCTTGTGGAATTCTTTACCGCTCAAGCTCCGAGCTGAACCTAGCCTTCTTCGTTTTTGAAAGCTCCTAAAAACTTTTCTGTTCCCTCAGGGCCTTTAACTCCACTTTCTGCTTTCAGTAGTCTGGGTTCTGCAGCGCTGGGACGCTCCAGGGTAACCACGCGCTTTATAAATCCGCATCCAATCCAATCCAATCCAATATCGTACGACAATGACCAGATCTCTGAAGAAGTTAAATCATATATGCAGAATCTATATACTGGAAATAATGATAAATCAACCCAAGGTGCTGTTAATTGGCTAGAGGGGCTCTGTCTTCCACAGCTAACTGAGGCGGATAGTTCTCTTTTGAGTTCTGCCATTAAAGAGGGGGAGGTCCATAATCAGTTGAAAAGAATGGCCAAAGGAAAGGCAGCCGGCCCAGATGGGCTCCCCGCAGAAGTATACCAAATAGGCTCTGATATAGTCGTTCCTGTTCTTACGTCTCTATTTAAAAAAATACATCTAGCCTTCTTCGTTTTTGAAAGCTCCTAAAAACTTTTCTGTTCCCTCAGGGCCTTTAACTCCACTTTCTGCTTTCAGTAGTCTGGGTTCTGCAGCGCTGGGACGCTCCAGGGTAACCACGCGCTTTATAAATCCGCATCCAATCCAATCCAATCCAATATCGTACGACAATGACCAGATCTCTGAAGAAGTTAAATCATATATGCAGAATCTATATACTGGAAATAATGATAAATCAACCCAAGGTGCAGTTAATTGGCTAGAGGGGCTCTGTCTTCCACAGCTAACTGAGGCGGATAGTTCTCTTTTGAGTTCTGCCATTAAAGAGGGGGAGGTCCATAATCAGTTGAAAAGAATGGCCAAAGGAAAGGCAGCCGGCCCAGATGGGCTCCCCGCAGAAGTATACCAAATAGGCTCTGATATAGTCGTTCCTGTTCTTACGTCTCTATTTAAAAAAATACATCTAGCAGATGAGCCCATCCCACAAACTTGGTTGGAGGCCACAGTTGCGCTGGTTTTGAAGCCCAATAAGGACCCCCTGATCGTCGAGTCTTATAGGCCAATCTCGCTGCTGAATACTGATAATAAAATCTTTGCAGGAGTACTGGCGGCGAGATTGGCTAAAGTAATCAAATCTGTAGTACACGAGGATCAGGGAGGGTTCATGCCAGGCAGGCAGTTGAACGAGCTGACTTTTCAGGCTATTGCTGCTCTCGATTTTGCTACAGATGGGAAACTTCCTTCAACCATCATAGCAATGGACGCCGCCAAGGCCTTTAACCAAGTTAATTGGTTGTATCTGTGGGAAGCATTATCTAGATTTGGTATTCCAACAAATTTTATAGCATCTATAAAGGCACTTTACCTTAATCCTAAGGCTAAGTTTCTCGTTAATGGCTTACTCACAGATTGGGTTCAAATATCCCGCGACACTAGGCAGGGGTGTACCCTCTCCCCCTTATTGTTCAACTTATACATAGAACCCTTAGTTAGTCAGTTAAGATCTGATGTTTTAATTAAACCTTTTCCTATAAATGATTTAGATTTAAAATTTGCTTTATATGCGGACGATCTTTTAATGTTCCAATCCAGAACCTCCAATCCAGAAGTAGCAATCCCTCGACTTTTTGATCAAGCAGAAGCTTTCGGGGAGATATCGGGTATAAAATTAATAAAGAAAAAACGGAGCTCTTGCAGTGGAATCAGGAGGGTGTACTCCCGGAAGCAAAGCCTCGGATGAGATACCTGGGAATACATCTGGTCCAGGATATCACAGAGACATCTAAAGTAAATCTTGATAGAGTTTATAAGGATATCTGCGGACTCCTGCATCGTTGGTCCGGGCTGTCATTAAATATCTTTGGCAGAGTGAACCTGATAAAGATGGTTATTTTACCGAAGGTTACTTTTTTGTTTAATTCAATACCCCTAACTTTTAGTCCAAAAGATATAGCCAAAATACAGGGGAAAATCGGATCATTTATCTGGAATTCAAAATCGCCCAGAATCTCCTGGAGAAAACTGAGGAGAACATTGAAAACAGGAGGACTTGCTGTGCCGGACATACTCCTTTATTGCCACTCTTTTCATCTTAAAAATTTCCGACTAATGGCCGATAAAGCTGATACTTCTTCCCTGGGTCGTCTATTTCAGGCATTATTGCATGGTATTCCCCTAGGACATGAATTCTTCTTATTTAAATTCGGGGACTCTAGATTTTACAAGAAGGTAAGATTAAAGGTGTTAGGTGCGGCTTTGAAAAATTGGGTATATGTAAGAAAAAGGCTAGGAATCCCGTATTACGCTCCTCAGGCCCCTAGATGGGATTCCCCGGGGACACCAGAATGTCTCAAGGACCAACTGTTGATTCCCCTCAAAGCAGCCGGTATTATGCAGTGGCAGGACTTACTTGATAACTCACAGCTATTGGGGTGGGATTCCCCTTCTAGGCTGACAGGTGGGACTCTTACCAGGTTTAAATACTGCCAGCTATCCGGCTGGTGGTCTACTACATCATGGGATTTTACATCTAACCCTAAATTTGACCTGGTAAATAGAAAGGGGAAATGGAAAAAAGAGATCTCCTTTTGGTATGAGGCCTTAATTGAGAAAGATGAAGTTACAGAACAAGAACTCAATAAGGTGTAGGGGGGGGCAGAAGGTCTGCAATGTAATAACTTATCGGTCCTGTGGGGGGATTCTTTCAGCATGCTAAATACAGTAGTGAAGTCCGTTCCCTTAAAACGGAAACATCTATTCACTTTGTATAGAGCGTATATATGTCCGAAAAAACTGGTAAAGATCATAATCCTTGAATATTGCTGTCCACGGTGCAAATTTTCCGCTGCCGATGATCTGCACATGTTTGTAGAGTGCCCACGACTTATACCCGTTTGGTCTAAAATTTAAGAATTTATAGTGGAAGTTTTGGGCATGCACCTTGTGATTACACCGAGGATGATTGTTTTTGGCTTAGACGTAGAGTATCATCTTAATGATATGAGGTCCAAATTCATCTTTTATGTAATGATTTTAGCTAGGCGAGAAATATGCAAGGCTTGGAAGTCTGAAAATGCCCCTACTTTATTTAATATTATTCTTATTTGAGAATTTTGTAAAGCGCGCAGCGACCCCAACGGGCCGTCCCGGCGCTGAGAACTCTGAAAATAGAGGCCACGGGGTCCGAAATCCAGATTTAAGAGGAAAAAAGATGTGTTTTCAAGGATTTACGGAAAGCAGATTCTGTCTGGCAAGTGCGTAAGGCTAGAGGGAGCTTGTTCCAGTGCTGAGAGGTGCAGACCTCAAAGGTTTTTCCACCTGCACGAGAACGTTTAAAATGGGTAGTTTCCAGGAAATGAAGAGTGTTGGATCGTAAAGTCCTGGAGTTGGCATAAGGTCGCAGAATGTTTTTTTGGTGTGCCGACCCGCTGCCTTTTGATGCTCTGAAGGCCAGTGTCATGGCCTTAAACACACATCTTTTAGCTATGGGCAGCCAGTGCAATTTGCGGAGGTGGGGGGAGATGTGGTGCCTAGCAGGGATATTCTCCACCAGCCGAGCTGCGGCATTCTGGACCGTCTGCAGTTTATGGCAGAGGCCTGCAGTGATACCAAGGTAGAGGGCGTTGGCATAGTCAAGATGGGCTATTATCAATGCCTGGATCACATTCTTACGGCAGTCTGCCGGCAGGTAGTTGATGAGTCGTTTAATGGTCCTGATTTTTGCGAAGCAGGAGGCTGCTACTGTTTGTACCTGCTTGTTAAAGCTAAGTTGGTTGTCCCAACGAACTCCAAGGTTTCTTACCGAGTATTTGGGGGTGGGGGCTAGGCTCAGGTCTTCCGGCCACCACATATTAAAATCTAGAGGGGATGGTGAATTAAAAAATAGGATCTCTGTTTTCCCAGCATTGAGTCGGAGGGAGTTGGCATCCATCCACTTTGAGATATCTCTGAGACAGGATTTCAATGGGTCAAAAGCCGAAGCGGAAGGGGAGTCGAAGGTGAAGAGAAGCTGAATATCGTCAGCGTAGGGGGTGGATTTGATCCCCGTCTGGGCAATCAATTCGGCCAGGGGGGTGAAATAGACATTAAAAAGGAGCGGGCTCAGTGAGGAGCCCTGTGAAACTCCCCATTTAAGTGGTTTGGCAGGGGAAGTGTACGGGGGAGTGAAGACCTGCTGTGTGCGGTCTGAGAGGTAGGAAGAGAGCCATTTCAGAACAGCGTCACCCAGCCCTATGTTCTCCAGCCTTTTCAGCAGGATGTTGTGAGAGACGGTGTCGAATGCTGCTGAAAGGTCCAGCAGCACTAACACCGCCCTTGACCCTCGGTCAAGCGTCCATCTTACCGTGTCAGCCATTTCAACAAGGGCCGACTCGGTGCTGTGGCCTGATCTGAAACCATGCTGGGAGTCGTGGAGTAGCCCATTGGTTTCAATGTAATTGGACAGCTGAGAATGTACCAGTTTTTCCAGGATCTTGGCTGGGGCGGGCAGGAGAGAGATGGGCCTGTAGTTGCTGGGGTCATCTGGATCCAGGTTGGGTTTTTTAAGGATGGGGACTAGGGAGGCATGTTTCCATTTGGACGGGAAACAGCCTGTTCTGAGGGAGTCGTTCCAGATGAGGTTGAGGTGGGGGTTAAGAACGGGTGCAAGATTTTTGTATTGCTTGGCTGGCCAAGGGTCGTTAGGCAAGCCTGATTTGCACTTGAGGAGTTCTACCATGGAATCAGCTTCTGATATAGTGGCAAATTCGAGTAGAGAAGGCTGCAGGGGCGAGGGAGTGATGAGTTCCTCTTTTCGCCCTTCTATGTTAGGGGTGGGGAAGGAGGAGTAGATAGCCTCAATTTTGTCCTCAAAGAATTGGGAGAGTTTGTCGCAGAGCGACTGGGAGGCGGGCTGGGTGCGAGTCAGCGCATTGGGGTTTGTGAAAGATCTCACTATATTAAAAATTTACCTGGCGCCATTGCTGGCTAGTTTGATTCTGGAGGCCAGAAAGTCCCGTTTGTGCTTCTCGATCATTCTCCGGTATTCTTTGAGGGCTAATTTATAGGTGGTTTTACTATCCAGGAAGTAATTTTGTCTCCAGAGGCGTTCGAGGGATTTACCGGAGGCCTTTTTCTGCCGGAGCTCGTCTGAGTACCAGGGTGCAGATGGTGCCGCCCTGAAGGTTTTGGTGGGTTTCAGCGGGGCTAGTGCATCTAGGGCCTGATTAATCCATGCGTCCAGGTTGTTAATCTGTGAGTCCAGGTCAGATGACAATGGGGGTAGGGTTTTTTTTGGATGTTTCAGGAGCGTTTCAGGGGTGATGCGACTCCAGTTTCTACCTGATGATTTGGGGGTGATAACGGGTCTGATGTGGGAGGGAATGTCAATCTCAAAAGGAATAAGGAAGTGATCCGACCAAATGACCGGAGTGGGGGGAGAGGTTCGGATAGAAGGAAGATTGGAGCAGATCAGATCTAGAGTGTGACCTGCTTTATGCGTGGGTAAGGTAATTAATTGGACTAGGTTACAAATAGCTAGCGTAGAGATGAAATTGCTGCTGTGTGAACAAGAATCGTTATTAACGTGGAGATTAAAGTCTCCTAAAGCGGTGAAATTGACGTAGCGTGTGCTAAGCTGGATGAGATAGTCCGCCAGAGCCAGTAGATGAGAGGTGTTGGAATGCGGGGGACGATAGATAAGAATTCCAGAGCAAGAGGAGGAGGGGGAGGTTTGGACGCTGAAGGGTAGGCCTTCGATACAATCAATTTGTTCAAATGGGGGAAGGGTAAGAGTCCATTTGGAATTGTGAATTAGGGCAACACCGCCTCCTATTTTACCGTTGGGTCTGTTTGCATAGATAATGTTGTAGCCCTCCGGCAGAGCAAGGGAGATGGCAGGATTTGTGGTGTCATTCAGCCAAGTTTCCGTAAGGAAAAGCAGGTCCCAGCTGTTGTCCCAAAGGGACTGCCAGATGTCAATGGCGTGCTTACTCAGTGATCTGCAGTTGATCAATTGCCTGAATTATATCATATGCATCAGTGAATCTGACATAGCTTGCGACAGCTCCAGCCAAGATAAGATCTGGGCGGCCCTTGTGGCGTGGCGGACCAGATGAGAGTAATTCCGATGATTTCACCTGGGTACTGTTGGCCCTTGGTCTCCAACCTAACCAAGGGCCTCCCAGTTTAAAAGGTTTGGAGTGGATAAAGCAAACAGTTAAGTCTGGAAGGGGTTTCCTTCTCCATTCTCCTTTGGAATCAAATTTTCCACGCTGGAACATCGCAACGTTGAAAGGAGAGGAGGAGGTTCCCTATCTAGAATACCCACTATTGGTATATGAGGGGAAAAAAAAAAAAGGACTGAGGTTAGTATGCCTCTATCGAGTATATTAAACTCAATTATTTTGTGTGCAAGCTAACTCAGAGGTCACTAGAAACTTCTCGAATAAACAAGAAAGGATTCGTTTCTGACAACCGCAAAAACATGACAACTTTGTTTCCCTTAGAATCGGAACCGTTCTCAGAATCGTGGAAACAATAAATACCAGTTTCACTCAGTCAATCGTGCATGCTTAGTTTCTTCAGAGTTACACAGAAATAGATAGACGGCGTTTCAATAAAAGGATTTATTGAACAGTATTATTTCTCATGCAAGAGATATGAGCTGTTACAATCACAAGACAGAATGCTGATATAAAAATTACAGCCTGATCAGTAAGAAAAAATATTACTGCAATAGCATGGTCTTTTAGCTATGACATATTTCATATAAACATACATAAATAACACTGACTAAAATGTTAATACTCGTCTGGTGCTTCTAAATAGTTCTACCCCAGTCTACCTAACCTAAGTGTAGTACGAGGTAAGAAGTAGGTGCTGTTTTCTATAGTATAGTAAGCTATAGTTTGTTATGCCAAGAGTCCCTCTAGGTTCTAGTCTGCTCCATACCTTAGAATGAGAGAGGTGGAAATCTCTTTCCGGATCTCAATCCCTAACACCCCCCGAAGTCAGGATACTGGAAGCTGGATTCTCTGCGAGCAGGATGACAGCGTCTGGTCAATGCGTCAGGTGGGGATTCAAATTCCTTCCGAATTTGCCGTGGCGAGCCGTATCGAGCTGTGTCGCCGAGCAGTGGTTTGCCATGGTAGGTGAAGGTACATGTATACCTGGAAGGTACTTAGGAATGCTAGCATTGACATAAGGTCGGGCATGGGAAGACGTCATGAATGAACCCTTAGGGTATAGCGCTTCATGCATAATAAATGAGTTTGTTGAGAAATAAATAATCCATGCAAGGAAAGTCCCAATGGCTTAAGGGTCTGGTTTCTAAGAACTCGTGACGTGGGAAGGACGGATGTAGGTGACCATGCCTGTATTTGGATAGCATGACTGATGCCTAAATAAGGACTGGGATTCTATGCCTAAATAAGGGCAATGTGAGTTGTGCCTATATAAGGACATGATTCGGGAAACCTATGTACGGGTATCTAAATCGAAACACAACAGTACTTTCTATCTCTTGGTTCCTGGTTTAGACATGAAATGAGGGGAAGAGAGGGAATGGATGGGAGTAGAATGGGGAGAAGTGGAAGAGGACATAAGGGGAAGGGAGAATAGAGGAAGCAGGTAAAAATGATAGCAAAGGAGCTATGCTGCTGCTCCCTGGTTTATGGTTCCTAGTTCCTGGCTTTTCCTAAATCCTTGCTGCTGGTATAACAAAGAGTGCATTTAAAAAAAGCAGTTAATGGATACCCTGCAAGTCAACTGCGGATTGATTCCGGATTTGATTACATTTTATCATGTATCATTGATATTGTGAAAAATAGCCGAATAGCTGTCTTGTGTTACCCTTCATTGGGAAGGCGTTACATGGGCGGAGCGTGGGTGTTTCCACGCAACCACCCATGTATATTGGCACATTTTGAGATTTACTAATACAAGTAAACCAGGGGAAGTGTAACAAGGAGAACTACCTTCATTTCTTCTACTTTTTTACACCATTGAAGTGTGCTGGAGCATATTTAAAAAGGTGAAAAAGCTCATAGGATCCCTTCCTGCACAAAAATAATTGTGGGCCTAACGCAGGCACCATTGAACCATGGTGCAAGGGTGCCTACATTGGTGCTATGCTGCACTCAGTGCACCAACACAGAGAGAGAGCAGGAATGGTCCATATATTAGTAAATATGGCCCATTACTGCCCTCTCCATTTGATACATAACAGCAAGTTGTATTGCTGTGAAGAGTAAAATCTTGATAAATTTGGTCCTAACTGTTTATTGTGGCATGAAAAAAGAAATGCAAATTAGAAAACAACACAAAGTAGCTGAAATACTAAAAAGGCCAAGAAGTTTTGTGCGCTGCCCGTATTATCTGTGACCAGAAAAGCTTCTGTCCGTAAGTTTAGAAGATGCGAAAAATCAATATTGTTCCATAACTACACCCTACTTTACTTTTGCATTCTGTTTTAAAAAAATCAAACATAGGCTACAACACACATTTCTAATTACATAAAACTTCCATACTGATGAAAATCTCTTAATAATAAATTGTCTAGAACAATAACAAGCACAAGTATTCACAGTACCATTCCACTGCTGTCAGAGTGTACTGACAAACATGGGACTGGGTCAACATCCACAACCCCATTCACACTGTGCTTAAGGTACCCAAAAGAAAATCACCCTCATCCATACAGTAGATAAGGCAGTCCTTCTCCTTCCCAGCATAGACATATTGAAGCATAATTACTAACTTTTGGTGCAATGTATCACAGCAATCAAAGTTGCAGCACTGTGTTTCTTCAAAGAGAGAAAAACAATGCCATAGCCACTAAGACATTGTGCTGTTTATTTCTCTCCTGGTGCTGGCCCACTTTTGGCTGACTTGCACTAATGTGCACACCCTTGCACTACCGTGCAAGGGTGTGTGCCTTCTGTCAAGAATAGGTTTTTTACTGGAAGGCTAGTCTTCCAGTAAAAAAATATGCTTTAATACCTCTCCCATTTTGGATGTCTGCTGTAGAGTACAGCACACATGCAAAGTTGAAAAATGTCAAGAGTTTTCAAACTCGGCACAAATCCCTGACAACCACTTTTAGTAGGTAGACATTTGGGTAAAAGCCCATGTAGCACCCCCTTGATGCACAGTGCTACTTTGTTTTACTTTGGCCAACTTTCCAACGCAAATCAGAATTTTCATTGGATAGCAAATACAACCACAACATTTGCCCTGGATTTACATTACAAAAGTAAATCTTGGCAAGTGTACTTAAATCTCACTCCTCCCAGGGCACTTGATCCTTATGACTAACACTATTCCATTTAGAGCACAGGGTAACGTGCTCTAAATGTCATGCAGGTCATCCTCTGAGTTATATATTTTTCCATTGAGAGCTCAGGGAACTAGTACTCAAACCACTTGCATACATGGCACGTGGTAACTTGCTCCATTTGTACAAATAGTCACAGTCCTTCCACACTGGACACATGGAAACTCAAAGACAATCGTGGCATGCTTCTGCAGCTACAGGTAACTTGTACTCATCAACTGACAACCTCAGAGCTGTCATTCTGAACCAAAAAGAAGATTCCGAAGATATCTGTGGATAACATTTGTCATGAGAGCCATTTGTTGGTAATAACCAATAAAGACCTCACTTTGCAAATGTTATTTAGAAGGAATTTCCTGTGCCCCTAGAGGTCCCTATTTCTATTCTTTCTCACTTTCTAAAGCTTCACACAATTCAAAGCATTGTATTGTTTTGTATCACAGCCTAAGCACCTGACTTTCCAATATAGGTAAAAGGCTTAGTTGGTAGTGCAAATCGATTCTCACCAAACTAAAGAAGTCACAAATCAGTATGGAGAGAAGTTTAGGCTTTTCCCAGGTGGCTGTGTCAAGACAGCTGACCAAATTCTTGTTGTGGTTATCTTTGTTGCCACTTTTCATGTACCCTGGCATATATACTGGGGTTTTCTCACCCTCTCTGGTACCTGCAAATGTAATGAAAACACAATTGTTCAATGAAATCTTCAAAAAAGGTGTCCAGGTTTTCAGGAAACTTACCACAATCTCCTCAATGGCTCAGAAAAGGCTAATGGGGCAGATCTCTTCAATACCAGCATTTTTGATAGTAGGATGCTTCTAGAGCCTCCTTAAGCAGTCATCTCTCAATTCTACCTTGTTGGTGGCATGTGGGGCATGTAGGAGAACAGGTCCAGATTTTCAATGTTAAGACGTGAACTTCGGGCTCATTCTGCAAACAATGCTTGCATTATTTCAGGTAGAGAATGACTGACATGTATGTACAAACTCTTGGCAGCCTTTGACTTCTACTGGCTTGGCTTTCATCAGATTTCATGTAACATTGTGATGTCTTGTCTCTGACATCCCAGCATAGACTACATATCATAAAAGACTTAGGGCCTGTTTCAAAGTTTGGGTGTCAGGTTACTTTGTAACAAATGTGACGGTTATCCCATCCGCCATAATACAAGTGGATTATATATTATGGCACTTGCAATAGTGCAGGCAGGTTTTCCATCATGTTGTGATGGAGTAAACTCTTTACCAATTCTAAATCAGGCCCATAGACTTATCTCCATGCATGCATGTTGAATGCTCCTTTCTACTACTTGTCAACTTGTTTCCAGGAGATGCATTTTTGAGTGCTACTAAGAGTCAGTCAGCCACGTTCATTCTTTGCACATAATATGATCTTGCAGACCACAAATCTGAGTAAAAAAAACAAATGTTTTTTTCCGCAAAACTGCAGACATTGAAGTTACTAGTAACAGCATATCCTATTGCTGGACCTCCGTGCTTTTGTTTTAACGGGTGCTCCTTTAGAGTTTAGAGTTTGGTTGAGCTGGTGCAGCAGCCCAGTTCTCAAATGCTCCTTTCGTTAAACTTGTAGTTTATCAACTCTAATTTGAGGTATTGCAATAACTGGATTACACTGGGGGATGCTTAAATGGCTCTGCTGGTGTAATCCCTTGACCCAGCAGCCCACCCTGGTCCAAGCCATTATTTATCTTTCCTGAACACAAACTCCCACTTTTAAAGTTTGTTATCAGAAAACAAAAGATTTTGCTGAGCCATCACCTCAAACATGCCACCTGGTCTGCAAAGAATCCATATCTTCAATAGAGCTGTGTTGTATTGAGCTTTACACTTCATATTAATGTATCTTGCGCATAGGCCCCTTTGTCTTGCACAGCTGGGCAAGTGGAATCTCATGGCCATGAGATTCCATGTAGTCTTTTGAACGCAAACATTCTCTGTGCTCAGTTGCTTACTGGCCAACTGAGGGAAGGGTCCACTCTGTGTTGTTGCCGCAAATAAAGTCACTAACCTGGGTTCATCAGAGCTTTCTACCTAGTTTCCTTCTCAACAAATTTGGCGACGAGGATGGGACACTGGCAAGTGCAGGAAGGCAGCCATAGCGGCTGAAACTTTTTTGAGTGTATCAAATATGACTGAAATAGTTTTGAGTGTAGGAGGTGAAGATGATGTAGTTGAGGGTAGAAAAAACGAATTGGCCCAAGATAATTTGTAGGATAAATGGACAGTGTGTACAGTTAATGGTGGACTCAGGATCCATGTGCACCATTTTTCCCAGATTGATGTTTGAATAGTTGTGTGGCACTGTATTATAACCCAAGGATATTTCCCCTGGTGGATATCAAGGGGAAACCATCAACATCTTGGGGTTTATGGATGCAGCACCTCATTTGAAGGAAGGGATATACAAGGGAAGGTGTATGTGGCAGAACAGGGTCCCCCAATTTTGGGGTGGGTACACCAGTACGATCTGCATATCATTTTTAATCAAAGAACTCCTTCACAGGTAATGGTGGTGGAAAATGAATTTGATTGCAATATTTTTGATTCTTTCAAACATGTTTTCGATGACAAACTAGTGCTGTTGAGGGGTTATATTCACAAGATTTTTATCAAAAAGGGAGCTGTTCCATTTCAACATAGAATAAGGAGGGTGCCAGTTATTGTTCGGGAAGAGGTATAGAAATGTATTTTAAAAAAATTGCAAGAAGGGATCATTGAACCTGTTGAGGTGTTCAATTGGGCATCTTCTGCAGTGATCATACAAAAAAACTGATAGATATTTAAGGTTCTGTGTAGACTTGAGATCTCTGAACAAGAATATTGTGGTTGATACATTTCCCTTGCCCAACATCAATGAATTGGTTCTTCTGTTAAAGGGGGAGGGAGTATTTTCCAAATTAGACTTAAAGAGCGTGTGACCATCAATTCAAGCTCCACGAGGATTCTAAGCTATTGACAGCTTTTATAACGATGAAATGCACCTTTCAGTTCACTTGTATGCCATTCAGACTGTTGGCGGCAGCAAGCGTTTTTCAATGTATGATTTCTGAAGTTTTTAAAGGTCTTGTTACTTTTTTTGTATTTTCAAGAAAACATATTGATTTTTGGCAAAACCGTAGAGCATCACAACATTGTTTTAAAACACACTCAACATGGACTTACAGAGTGGGTCTTAAATTGCATAAGGACAAGTGTTGTTTTTTTGCAGGAGCAAGTGGAGTAGTTGGGGTATACCTTATCGACTGATGGGGTAAAACCAAAAAGAGAAGTGTTAAAAGCAATTGAATTGGCTCCTGCACGCCAAGCCAAGGAGCAGTTAAGATCCTTTTTGCGTTTTATAGAGTACTATGCTAAGTTTGTACAGAGGTTTGTGTACAAAACAGAATCTTTTAAGTTGTTACTGAGAAAATGACAGAGGTTTACATGGGCACAAGAACAGGAGGAGTGCTTTATATTTAAAAGAAAGAAATTTGTGAGGCAGGGATCTTAGTTCCTTTTGACATCAAGCTCAAGTCAGTCATAACTCTTGATGCAAGAGCAATGGGTGTTGGTGCTATTCTAGCTCAGTAACACAATGGTTGTGAAAAAACTGTATCTTTTGCCTCAAGGACTTTAACGAGTGTTGAAAGAAATTACTCAACTATCGAGAAAGAAGCTTTGGCTGCTGTCTGGGGTGTGGTATATTACTGGATGTATCGGTGGGGTACGCAATTCATCCTGAGATCTGATCCCAAACCACTTGTCAAAATACTTCTGCCTGGTGCTGCTGGTAATGCTCAGTGAGGTTGGCGAAACTGGCTGCCAGAGTCCAAGAGTATTGCTACACTATCGAGCATATTCAGGGTTGGAAAAATACTTAGGCTGACTGCTTGTTTAGAATGATGGTGGATTGGCAATTTGTTGATGGTCCTGTGGTATTTGTTGATGATGAAGGGGAATATGCTTTGGTACACATGTTGTGTTGGAAGGGGCTTGTGCTTACTTAGTGGAAGAGTGGTTTTGAGAAATGGTCGCTGATGAAACTCTAACGGAGGTTATAAACATGGTGTTTTCAGGAAAGAGAAGAGAGAGTTGTGTGTCAGCCTTTTTGTGAAGATTTTGGAGAAGTTTTCCTTGTGTGGGGATAAAGTATTATTGAGAGGTGATAGATGTGTGCCACTGTTGGGTTTGAAGTCCAAACTTATAGGTATGGCTAATGAGGGCCATTTGGTCCAAAGTGTGTCGAAACATCAGCTCAAAGCACAAATATGGTGGCTGGGTATTTATGACCAAGTTACTGCATGGGCTGAGAAGTGGGGAATTTGTAAGGAGGGGAAAAAGACTTGGATTTGGTGCACAATCTGTCATAGGACATATAAATCCTGGGAAAGCTTGGCATAGTGTGTGCATTGATTTTATTGGTTTGATGAGTGGGCTACATAGTGAGTGTAGGTTTGCTTTGGTGGGTGTTTACTCAAGGTGGTTGTGCATAAAATGTATGAAGGAGACCACCACTTAAGCAACTATTCACATTATGAGGGAAATGTTTTTAGAAGAAGGTGTGCTGTCTTTTCTTATAACTGATGATGGTATGCAATTGGTTTCTCATGAAATCGGGACGTTTTTGCAGGAACAAGGTGTCAGGCACCATTGCAACTCTCTTTACAATCCACAGGAAAATTGTATTGGTGGAAGAGCTAACCGATTGGTGAAGGGCATGATCCAAATGGCTGTGGGGTGAGGACAAGATGTAGGGAGAGCAGAAGAGTTGGTGTGGGCGTATCACACCACTGAGCTGGAGGCTACTAAAAAATCCCCATTTCAATTAATGAGGGAAAAAGTTCCGGGTACCAAGTTGGTGCCATCTTGGATGACGGAGTGGGCAGCAAGTAGCGGTGATTGGAAGGCTAGTGCAAATGAAGGATGCTTTGAGTTCAAAAGGTGTGATTGCTGAGGATGATTGGGTGAACATTAAAATGGTCAGGATAGTAAGAGATTTGATGAAATTGAAAGGGCCGTTCAGAGCTGTGTGCATGTGTCAATTCCAAGTTCTGTTGGAAAATGGTGAACAGTGGAATCGATGCTGGGTTGCATCGTATCAGAAAGGTGGCGATTGCCCTATTCAAAGTGTCGAGGAGTGCAGTGGATATATGTTGATGAAAGATGGTGACTTTGTGAGTGGTAGTAGGTGTACAAGTTTCCAGAAATGGGGGGGGGAGTACAAATGATTCCTCATATACTTTTACAGATGTACCTATTTATCGAGGTCAGTGGAGGAAGTGTGAGGGGCCGTAGGCCACCAGGATATTTACGAGACTATGTTTGTTAATATTATGTACATACTGTTATTCTTACATATATGAAGTCCTTAGGACTATGTTTGTTAACCTTTCTTATTCCTGGTTCAACTATTGTATTGCAATGTTTTAATTTGCTGTCATGTTTTTCTTTAAGGTTTTCATTTGTTTTAACCACAATGTTGCAACACACATCTTTCTCTTTAATGTTTTCTTCATTTGTTGTAAGCTGCACTGGTTTAGTTTATATTGTTATTGTATGATGGAGAGAAGGGGATGTGTTGTAGTACGCTTTACACTTTATATTAATTGTACCTCACACATAGGCACTGTTCTCTTGCACAGCAGGGCAAGTGAAATCTAATGGCCATGAGATTCCATGTAGTCTTTTGAAGGTGAATGTTCTCTGGTTGTTTGTTGCTTACTGGCCAGCAGAGGGAAGAGTCTGGTCTGTATTGTTGCTGCAAATAAAGCCACTTACCTATTTTCATCTGACCTGTCTACTGAGTTTCCTTCTCAACAAGCTGCCACAGCGACAGCCCAATTTAAAGGCACAGATATCCATACCTGCCAATTGGGTTTCCCTAAATATGATAGGTGGCCTTCCCGCAGTGGAGCGGTAGCTATTGCTGCTGCTTACCTAGTGGGTTAGCAAGCCATCCACATGGTCCAAATGAGCCCTAAATTGCCATTACAATGCAAATCTGGGAAAATGTTTGTCGATCTTCCTTTATGTGTTATAACTGAATATTGCATAAGGGCGCACTAATTTCACTATGGGGAGTTTCCTCATTTGCTGGTGGTATTTCAAGGGCAAATACGTAAATCTCCACTACCATGCCAATCTTTCCTTCCCATCAAGACCTTTGTGAGAGAACAACAGACTCAGAAGGCCATTGATCTCAAGGGCTGTCTTGCCTCCTGCCAAAGGCGACAAAGGTTGTCCTGATAAAGATTTAAGCGATGAACCATTTTCCCCTCCCAAATCCCTCCTCAGAAGGGTTTTGTGGCTCACTGGTACAGAGGTACAGAGTTCAGTACTGAAAGTGTCCACCAAGATTATGGGGAGAATATATGTTTAGACTAGGAGGCTCAGGAGATGTAAATGGTGGTTTACAGACCAATGCTAATCCTTTGAGTGCATATTATCACAGTAAAAACATTTTGTAACTGTTTCTTACAAATTATCCTATGCATGTTGCTGCAGGCATCCCAGTTCATACTGCCCAAATATTAACATTTCTCCAACGATCAACCCTCACTAAGCTTGGGTCCTCGGCAACACAACTTCTCAGGAACTCACAGTGTTCTTATGTCTTTCAGGTGCAGCTGTTGGCAGAAAGGTCAGAAGCTATGAGGACAAAGATCTCCAAGATGGTGGTTGTGATTGTCTTGCTCTTTTTAATATGCTGGGGTCCCATCCAACTGTTTATCCTTTTTCAAGCCTTTGACTCCACCTTTCAGAAGAATTACAAAACCTACAAGCTCAAGATTTTTGCTCACTGCATGTCCTACTCTAACTCCTCTCTCAACCCCATTGTGTATGCTTTCATGGGGGCGAATTTTCGGAAGTCTTTTAAAAAGGCCTTCCCTTTTATCTTCAAGCAGAGAGTTGGGCACACCACTGGTGCTGCAGTAAACACGGAAATGCACTTCTTGTCCTCTGGAACCTGATGGAATACCCACAAATATCAAAGTAGGGCAGAAAAGCCAGCTTTTTGTTTTGTGACACTGCTCAGTAGATCATAAAGTGACTATCAGCAACGTTTGCAAGCCCTTCTGGGATGTTATTTTGGAGGTGGTACACATGTAATTACATCAACAGTATACCACTTTGAATAACAGGGAGGACGCAGCTATATATATCATCGATAAATATTGTTTGATTTTGTCTCTCATGTAACCACTTCAAAGTGGTGATTTATGCAACGTTCTTAGTGTGTATTTGAAGTTTATTGTGTGTTACATGTTGCCTAGAAGCCGCTTCATGGTGAAATAGCACAAAGATGAAGTAAAATGATGGCCATTAAAGGGGTTGAATTCTTGAAGCATGTTCTGAATGGTTCTGACTATGGACCTTATTTATAGTTGGAAGGATAAGTTGCTCCATCACAAATGTGCTGGACAGCCCGACTGGCTTATTGTAGGTGCATTGTATCCAAATTCATTTGCAATAAGAGGGACAGGATATCCGTCATGTTTGTGACAGAGAACCAATCCGCCATATTCTAAATCAGGACATATGAACGGCCATTAGCATTGTGAGCCATTAGCAAATCAGCACTGAAACTGTGGGAGCTCTACTCGACCGGAAGTACATCAACATGCACAATTAAGAAACAGGTGGCATCAACAAGCAGAATTATGAAACAGATGAGTGGAGTTAACTTCAAGTTTGAGACTAGTTTCAAGTAACTAGGAAAGGGCGTATGACAAAAGAAGTCCTCTCAAATCATCTACAATGGGAATGCTGTTGTATCTTTGCAATCCAGCACAGCGAGGCCAATGACTTTATCCAATGAACCATCTCCAGAACGGTCGTAGATAGTTCAAAGACTGAATACAGTACAGAGCCTCCATGCTCGGATAATTAATTTGCTTCTGTTCGTCCCTGGTAGAAGACGTAAGGCTATATTGTGCACGGCTGGAAAGCTACATTTTACTTTCACATTTTCTCCTGGCAAAGACTTTACAGCAGTCCAACACCAGCAAGCAATCACCCCAGTTTTAACAAGAGGTGGTTTTATGGATCCCAGGTTTGACGAGTGATTTCTGCGAGTTCTAAGGCACCCTTCTTCTTTTTGTTAATGAAAAGCGACAGATTCACGTATAAAAAACAGAGGAGAGCTCGAACACCTTCTCAAATAGTTTGTTGGAATTATGATTTACTTCCCTTGTCTCCTGCCATCGTCACAGAGATGTTGGATATTGAAAAATAAGCAAAATGGTAAATCACTGCCAAAGAAAAAAGGTTACAAAAACCCAAACCCCAGTATTATTTCCAAATGTAGGTTTTGCATTGGATTAAAGCATGCACCCAGGGTACCGTGTGACACTGCAGGAAGTGACCGTCGTACAGCAAAATCTTCGAGCAAACAACCAAATGTGTTGGCATTTCTAGCTGTGGCGCACGTCCAATATTTTGTTCTTCAGACTTTCACATTTTCCAAATGCTGCTGAACAGCAGATGTGCTGTTAATATACATGAAATCTGTCTGTATATTTTTTCTTCTTTCTCATTATCAGAGGCAAATGTGATGCCAGCCACCAAAGTGTGTGTATGTGTTTCTAACAAAAGAACATTTTATATCAGATTGCTTTGCTTAATATGTAAACAGAGCAGGAAGTACAATTGTTAATTATGTACACAAAGCTATTGCTATTTTTGATTACTACAGAAACACTGCCAACAGTGCATTTTATTGGTGACACACACATTTACATATACACATTAATTTACTACAGTAGAGATGCTCAGAGGTACAGAGTTCCTTTGCATCATTCTGGAAGGCTGATCAAGCTAAAAGGAATGCGATGAGACCGAGTGGGATTATAAATTATTATTATGAGTAGGAAATTGAGCAATTACCCCTATGTCCCTCATTCTCACCCTGGTCCTCTTTATACTAGGCATGGCAGATATTACAGGGATTCAACAGAGAAGCATGTCAACTGGAATACAGCAGCAACAGTGGGCTTTAATGACAGCTATGATTGGAACGAGTGCAAACTAATGATTGAAACGAGTGCAAACTACCTCTCAGGATGTTTTTTACAAACCTACCCCAATGTTTCTTAAATATCTTCACTCAGAGGCCCTTTAAGATGGCTAAGTTTTCCCTCTAACTACTCCTGAATACTTTGTCCGCTCAGCCTCTACTCACAACATGAAAATTCTTCAGTGAATTATCCTCTAAATATACAAACACAATATGTCTAATCTGACAACAATGATAATCTCCACACTAAACATACTGCCTTCTGAAACAACATTAGGAAGATTAACTTGGTTAGCAATATTGGCAATGGTAGGACACTTCTAGAACAACCTTGATTTGGTCCTGGTGTATATTAATAATAAACTTGAAAATAAGAGATAGTAGTCACACCAGAGGCAATGCATCTGTTGACCTTGCTTAGGTGTGTCAAAAATATTAGTAATATATCAGAAGCTCCGGAAAACAAGTCTATCCCTGACACGTCAAACCTGCTTCATAATGCCTGAAACAATCTAAGAGCCAATGCGAGGTTCTGGCTCACTTGGAAAATCCTGCTCACTCTATCTATCCATTTGATTGTGTGTGTATCCTTCATGCCTATCATTGAAAAACAGGAAGGTGCATTTTTGCTCCCAGACCTAGAGCCAAGACAACTGATGCCAGGGTTAATATCTTATGCGGTTGGGATACTGAGCAGTGACATCACCACTCTGCATTGTCCCAGAACAATCAACCATTTGTTCTTGATACACTGAGATAAGGTTGTTGAAGCTGGAACACTACTATAAGCTCCTTCTATTTCAATTATTACACTCTTCCTCAGGACATCACTGAATTAGATTTCAAATCTCCTTCATCCTGGTGGCACCATGAGCCACTACTTAAATTCCTATTGTTATTACCACAGGCTAGGGGGAATGGAATGGTATTTTCTTCTTCAAGTTCTCAGGCTCTACTGATCCCAAGCCTATGAATTAGTAAACGAGTAATTAAATCAAAATTCTCCAATGCTATAAACCAATATCCTTGACTCTGAACGATCAGTGGTCACCAATTGTTGGTGAAACTAGCCCACAGTAATGCAAATGTAACTTTCCAAATAAAGTCACTGAGTGACTGATGCCTACTTCATTTACGTGAGGAATTTCAGAAGACACTGAAGCCCCAGTGGCCTATGGTCCAGAAGAAAACGTGGCCATTTGCACTATCTGGAAATTGAATACAATGAATGTGATCTTCTATGTTCATGTTATAATAGATTTCTGGGGGGTAATGAGGAGTCCTTGCCAAAAAAGAGTTATTTTAATCACTGTCAGTTCTCACTGTCCCACCTTCTGCTGAAGACAAGTAAAGAAAGCATTATTGAGTTCTGAATGGAGATGGATATTTCCTCATTGTAGAATAAAGCAAGTACTGATGCCAGAGCAATTCTGGAAATATGAGACTCCATGATCAGGCTGAAAGGAAAAACCACAAACTGGTAATGGTCCTCCTGGCGAGCAAACAGTGGTTAATGATGGTGTGCTGGGTGTATGTGGGTATGGAGCGATATGTCCATCTAATCTAACTATATTATGAAGTACCAGTTTGAAAATAATGAAATAAACAGCTTCAATGAATCCATCTTGAAATCCAGAGCTCTCAATTACGTGTTTGTCCTCTGGAAGTCTATGACCACGCTATAGCCCTTTGAAGTAATTGGGAAAAATTGGCTACAGTCTATGGCCATTTTTTCTTTGAAGATCTGGGAACATAAGATCCTGAACATCTTTCCCTAAGGAATCCACCTTCATTAAATCCGATGGTATATATTTATAATTACCTTCTGTAGGTTCTTGTGAGGAGTGATAAAAACTCTCATTTATGACACTGAGGGAATACATGGATGTCCCACTGATTGGAAATAAAGCCTTTTAGTTCCCTCCAAAGAATGGGTTCGAGCCTCCGTAACGACGCCAAAACCTCCTGTGATTCTGGGCAAATCACTTAATCTCCCCGTGCCTAAAATGAACGTGTGTCCTCATGTAACGTAACTGGTGCTATGTAAGGCGCTCTGATACCCGATTTGGTTCGGGTCTAGTTCGCACTATATAAAACTCTAAAAAAAAAATATCAACTTCTCCTGATACTTCCATAGTAAACATTGTTGCAGAGTGATTTTAGCAGTGTACATTGTGGTATCACAGAAGAAGCTTAGTCTGTCCCTAAAGGAAAGGTGATGCCTTGAAGCCCCAGAATGCCTTCTGGAATGCTTACAAATGTATTTTTTATTTTTCATTGACTGACAATAGGTTGTCCCATTTAAGAAATAATAATTGTATTCTCCTTTAATAGAGGGACAATATTCTCCCAGAGCTAAAGCATGAAGAGTTAACTCCTTGGAATAAAAGTTATATAGCTTCATTCTTATAGTTAGTATCCAATCTTTAGTCCAGGAGTCATCAGTCCATTACTGAAAATGTTGCTGTTAAGTGTGATGCCTTCACCCTATAGAATTTAATCTTCTTTCAGAATTCCACTAGTTTTTCCAGGTCCTCCTTTTATAGCCTTAAAGGTAGAACTGAAATCCATCCAATCCGAACAATAACTACTTTGATTGATGGTCAATTGAAAGACTGTGTAGATCTTCTGTAAGGATGCCTTCGTTCTGTAGCTATGTAATACCCTGATCAGTAGTAATGAATGGCCTCCCTTCAAACGGGACAGTAATTCTTGAAAGGAGTCCTTGCACTCCTGAAGTGGGTAGGCTTAGACATGAAAGTACGGACCAACAGCTTGTCTAGTTGAGTCACATCTTTCCTTCTGGCATCCAGGATGGATTTGTGCATGGCAATGGCTCAGCTGCTTAGGCACCTGTAACTTTTATAAATACGTTTAACTAAACATACATGTGAGCACTAATGCATTTCAACAATGATGCCAGGATACCTCCACCAATATATGCCCCCTTAGGCTTTGATCCTCTTCCAGAGTACAAGATGATGAGTCATCTGATACATCAGAGAATGTGACAAATTCCTTGAGGAACTTGATGTGCTTGGGCCTATTCTTGACAAAGACCTTCTTCTGAAGCTCATCTGCAATGGACCTGACCATGTCTTTTGCAACCTCTTCTGGTACCTTCCTGGTTGACTTGTATGATTTGCTGTATTTTTCTCTATCAATCAGTGAGGAAGAGGACTCGGGAGAAGAGCTTCCCTTCTAGCTGCATTTTTCTTTTTCATGCTAGTTATTCAATGTGTACTGCTACCAGATGCTTATCCGTTATCTCCAGTGCCTTGACTATATTACATCTCCAGCTGAACTTGCATGAGGCCACAATCAACTCAGCAGAACATTCCTGTCCACAGCTCTCTGGTTTTATCTAGTAGTTTCAAACTGGAATAAGCCATGCATGGACTAAGTCCACTTCTGATTCTCTAGAATATACAGATGCTCCACTTGAAATTCAAGACAGGTATGTGAATTACCATTATAAGTGGATTGCACAATACATATCACCTCAGTGGTTAATTTGTAAAAAAAAAAAAAAGTGCTGGGGCTCTCCTCAGGAGGCAGCTTGCACCAGGCCATTCCTCCTGTATGCGGCTCCTAAAACAGATCCAACTACTAACTCTGAAAGTGGGCCCAGATGTGGAGTAATGACCAGAGCTGCCAACTTTGGAGATGGGAAACCAGATTTGAGTCTGAGTCTGGCCGCCGGCTCAACATCTTAGGCAAATAACTTAATCTCCCTGTGCCTACCAAAAATGAATGTGTCCTTAATTGGTGCTCATGAGAAGCTCTGGTGTTGATGATTAAGTGCCAGTGTAGACCATAGGAAACCACTGGCTCAAATTATGCACTGTCACCTTTAGAAGTGTGTAGACTGGGTTTCATCTTTGAAAAGATACAGCAGGAGGGATCACCTCAAGTGATGCGAATGCCAAGGAATAGAGAATTGGAGTCATTGGTCAGCCTTACAGTTCCAGTTAATTATTTAAAACATTTTTTAAAGTGGCCTTGTCATTGATGACACTGTTGGGATCATCTCGAGTTAGGCTTGATTTGTTACCTGTTTTTTTCAGCATTCAATTTCCAGCTCATATGGAATTCTTTTTTACCATTTTCTTGGAATATATAAATGTAGGCTTCACGAAGTGACATTAGTAGAATTAGTGTCTGGCTCAGCAATTATCACAACAATTTGAAATTATGGAGTAATAACAGTAAGTAACGTTCAAGGTCATTTTCTGCACATTCTTGTGTTTAGTGTAAGGTCTATATGAGCTCCTTTTTTATTCAATTTGCACTAGCTAATAATGTACTAATCAACATTATCAGAATAATTTAAAGTAGAAATGAGGGCAGGGAATGTCATTGACTACTCCGCTGCTCCCAAAAATTATCATTCAGCCCATTGTAAATCATTGTCATTTGGGAACTGACAGTTTTGGATATATATTAATACACACAGACCTTTCCACAAGCAGGTGACAAGGACAGATAGCCTGTTACAACCATTTTATGGAAGGGTAATTCCCTAGCTGCAATCTATCTACCATCCTAGATGAACAATTTCTCCAAATATCTGCTCTTAGGCCCACCAAAACAAAAGTAGACAGAAAATTAAGGGATACAGCAGATAACAGATTTTCTTATCATGGGAAGTATAGAGAGCGATCACCTTCTCTAGACCTTCTCTCTTGTCTACTTAAGCACTATACATGATTCCATCAAGCAAGTAGAGCAAGTGGTCTTCATCAGGGGATAACCATGACTGTTCAGTTTCTACCAAACAAGATTCAATTAAGGAGTTGAGATCAACATCCAGGTCCCAGGATGCATCAGATCCCTACAGATTTTCTGCTGCCAAATTTAAACAAGACACATTTTTGTTCACCCTTTACCATCACTGTTTGCATTTAGGTACTGTCCCAGACTCATGGGGAGGCTTGTTTTTATAGCCTCTGTCTAAGAAAGGGCCCAGGAATATCCTAAGAGCTACAGATTGATTGCTTTATATGGTTTGGAGGGTAAATATCCTGCTTGAAGACTTAAATGGCTGAGTGCTTAACAACAATCTCCTTCTGTTGCATGCGAGTCTCAGATCTGATGAAGTGCCATAAAGAAAGCGATCTCTCTTTCAATGCTGTTGTTTAATTCTGTTCACTCAGTTACTCAGTTAATATATGCTGGGTTCATATACTTTAAAAATGCAATTTACAACACTGGTAGACCTTCGCTATGGCAAAAGGTACAAAATTGGTGTTTTGGCCCTATGTTATTGTGCACCATCTGCCAACTTTAATAAGAAGCCTGGGTTCAGATTAATATCATTGGCACAGGAGCTACACAGATAGATATTTATTTATTTATTTATTCATTTATAATGTTTTATAAGAGGTCTTTTTGTGGCCCTATTATAACCTCTGTGTGGCAGACCAGGGATTATGATCTCTCAAACCTGTGTCCCCCCGAAAATGGGAGGCAAGGTAATCCCAGTGTTCCAATATGCAGATGATAAAGTTTTTCTAGAGGAGACCAGCATCAGCCTGGAACATCAGTTATCAGAGATACAGTTATACTTTCTGCAGAATAAAATCATAACTAACATTGATAAAACGACGTTCCTTATAATCAGGAGAAAACCTAAAAAGACAGGGTGATGGCCCTTGAATGGAAATGCAAGCGCAAACGTACGGCCTTATAAATATGTAGGAGTTAATTTTCAGGAGAGAGACGGCCTATATCAGCATTTGTAAAATCTTTAAAGAAAGGCAGCCTCACATAAATGGGCAAGGGTGAGCCTTTTAAAAGAATTCCCAGGATATTATTTTGTTCCTCTCTTGAGGGTAATAAGGTCCACGTTATTCCCACTCCCAAGTTTTTGCAGGTAAATTGTCAAAATGGTTTGCTTGGGAACAATGTAATTGATTTAGATCTGTATTTAATTTAAGGTAGTCAAAAGGTAGGGAGTAGCTATGGCTGGAAGTTTGTTTGACCCGACAGTCCTTAGCTTTAAGAACTGTCACAGTGCACAACTGGCAACGCATTAACCGTAGTGAGTAAAAAATCTCTGAAAGTGCTACCCTGCCACAAGCATTCCATTGACAACTCTGGCTGCTATTCTCAATGGCCTCCTTATATGCATCCACCACCAGGGACTACTGGGAGTCAAAACTGAATCATAACATTTTTTAAATAATTGCAACTGAACAATTGAGAATTATGTCAGATTCTGCAGACATAAAGCAATGTCTGACAAAAAAAGCACGCTGGCACTGTATTGGATGGGTAAGGCCAATAAACTACAGCCATACGTTTCCAAGTTGTTATTATCTGTCAACCAAATGCCTATAAGGTTTAACCTTTTCTCCGTAATGGAGTAGAACCAATCTTGAAGGTGTCCAAGAATTTCAGAAAGGAGCTTTAGATTTTCACATCTTAACAAAAAGTAAATTTCTTATGTTATGAATGAAAGAAGTGTTGTTTAAAACCTGCCTTAAGAAGAATAGTTGTACGCACAAGCTAAATGTACATGCTTTAATTGCAAATATGTGCAGTTTTTAAATGGATTTGTTGAATTCGTTCATGGCAGCTGTTATTTTAGTAATCACTACAGAACTAAATGGCACTTTTCAAGGTGCCTTTTTGCTCTCAGGATCAAAAAGGCCAACTTCATTCAGCGACTAACATGTTTCCTTGAGTGTATAAAGGACAATATGTTTCGCTAAATGGTTTCATTTATTGTTGGCTGTATTGTTTTTCTTATTTGTGTTGTTCTATACATTGTGATAGTTTTTATCAAGGATACAATAAATTATGACTTTGAACTTTAACCATTTGTCACTGAGGATTAATGTTAACTATCATCAAGTGTATACGTTAGAAAGTATCATTTATCTATCGGAAAAATATGTTTTTATTTTCAGTGTATTTATGGCAACTGTATGATTGTGTCTCTGCTGTCCCTGTAGTTAGCATTTTTGTTTTATATGTGGCATTTTTCGAAGTGCTTTTAAATGCATGCGGAACTGTTAGCAACGTAATAATCCTCAGCTTATTGACCTCCAAAGAATAAAGGGCTGGGTTAGTCTTGACAAGATTCAAATTTCTGGTCTGCTGATCACATAAGGGGACATATTACATGAGGTGCTCCAGGGGCACAGTAGTAATTTGAGTCTGATTATTGCTCCTATGAAGCACTGTGGTATTGTAGAAGGAGCCACACTTGCTTGTTCAACCACTTCTATAACATGGACCGTGCTGGTGCGCATTTGCACCGGTGCAATCATGAAGGGGCCTTCCCTCATTTGCATAAAGGCCTGTCCCCGAGAAGAAGAAGGAACATTTTGCCTTTGCACCTGTGCCACATTACAAACATGTACAAAAAAGATTGCCAACCTCACATTTCTTTCACTCCTCACAATTGAGGAAAACAAACCAAAATTAATATATAGTTTGTTCGGTATATCCACTTCATACCTTTTTAATTTTTATTTCATTATTTTTAGTTATTTCTTGTTTGAAAAAAACACAAAACAAATTTATTGTGGATAAAAGCCACTGCGAAATGTGTAGTGTATATATATGTATTGTGGAATTTTGATGTATTTGTATAGGTAATTTATGTAGAAAGTGTCAAATGTGTTAATGTGTTGTGTTTTTTTCAAACAAGAAATACCTAAAAATAATGAAATAAAAATTAAAAAGGTATGAAGTGTATATACCGAACAAACTATATAGTAATTTTGGTTTGATTTCCTCAATTGTAAGGAGTGAATGAAATGTGAGGTTGGCAATCTTTTTTGTACAAGTATTAACGGTCCAGCCAACTCCACGCCCCAGGACCTAACTCCTTATTGTAAG
Source organism: Lissotriton helveticus (assembly GCF_964261635.1). Lineage (NCBI taxonomy): Eukaryota > Metazoa > Chordata > Amphibia > Caudata > Salamandridae > Lissotriton > Lissotriton helveticus. The sequence continues at coordinate 1,104,904,851 of NC_136059.1, forward strand.
ACATTACAAACATGGGCCCAGAGGTAAAGGACTTGTGAGGAGGTGCGCTGATTCAGCCACATAGGGTTGGTGTGCAGTCAGTGCTCCACCGAAGGCACTCCTTGGGTTGGGGGTGTAGTTGATCAGAGGGACATCTCAGCCAGCCAGCACTTCAAAGGCCAGAACCCCCTCAGTGAAGGAAAGAGCTGCTTTTTCAAACCACAGCCCTCTCTTTCACTAATGTGCTCTCCTCAGTGCAGATGCACCTGCAGATATAGATTCTTTTGTAACTAGGCATGATGTCAGAAAGCAATGTGTTCAAAGGTAGATTTGTCAGGCACATCCTGCATAGGGTCTAATTTCTGGTGTGCAGAAAAAACCTGTTAGAATCAGGCCCTGTGTGTCAGCTGGAAAATATAAAACCATTGAAGTTTTATTTTTTATTTAAGATGGTTTCATATCATTCCTGCATTAAAAAATCCATAACGTGTATTTATACTGTTAGACATTAACTGAGAGCCACTTTATATCAGGTGAGGTAGATTTTACTGAAAAATTCATTTAAAATAAAAACACTTTTAGCAGGTACATTTTCTCCTGCAAAATCTTTTCCACTTGAATTTCCTACTACACATACACTCTTTGAAGATAATACACTTTGTGAAGCTGGAAAGTTTTTACATATCTTCCTCATGGAAATTATTATTTTGCACACCACTACGTTTAATAATCATCAACTCCCCAAACAACTTTTTGCCTTTCCTCTCCGTCCTAACATTTTCTATGATCTCCACCTGGACATTGTCACTTAAGAATCTCTTAACCATTTAAATCCTGTTTTAACAGATGTTAAAAACATATAGCTCTTGATGAACTCAGCTTGTCCATTTAGTTATAGTAGGAGAACCTCTCCTTCACTTTGAGCCCGGCCTCCCACATAAGTGCCCCCGCTTCCCTACCCGGAACTCGAAGACCCATCCCTGGAAGGTGCTAAGGCCAAGTACAACCTGCGAAACTACTGTGACCCTAAGCCCGGGGAGGTTGGAAAAAGGGGGGGGGCGGGCCCTAAAGCAGCTGCCAATCAGCCTAAGCTGTGACCAGCAGCCCTGACACAGTAGAGCCACAGATTGTCTATTACGTCCCAGGAGCTCCTTGATTGGCCACTGGAGGACTGCATCGGACCCAGGGGGTCTGCTGGACAAAGTAGTGGGCCACGGGCAAGAGCTGACAGGCCTCAGCAGACACCATGAGGTGCGGGCCATAGGTGCCCAGAGTCTTGCAGCCAGAGAGGTGCAGCCAGTGAGGGGTGCCGCCCACCTCACAGGGAGGCTTCCTTTGTCTCAGATGCCCATACTGTATTGGAGGAAAACAAACGACTGCCTAAGAGACCAGCTGAGCTACAGTGACCCTGATTTTGAGGGAGGATGACCCTACATCAGATGCCAGTCAGCCCGAGCTGTGGCTGGCGGGCTCAAATCTGGACTCACACAGCACCCTGAAGAATATGGGTTGCAACTTAGTGGAGCCACGCAACATGTCTTGCCTTCCGGGAGGTCCCTGATTTGCCACTGTAGGACTACATCAGATCCAACAAGCTGCTGGACAAAGTATCAGACCATAGTCAAGACCTCAAGACCGGACGGGCCCGACAGGCCTTGCACCTCATGGACCCTGGTTGCTTGGATTGTATTTGGGGCCAACAAACGAATCCGTACACAAATTGCAGAAGCAAATGACCAGTGGCCTGCCTCCTGGATGGACACAGAGCTTTGGGTGTAGGGTAATTGTGCCACAGAGAAACCACACCATACACTCTCTCCCATATGGGACTCCGTGGCCTGCTACTGAGGACTGTGCTGGGCCCACCAGGGCCATTTCACGAGGTGACAGGCCCCAAGTGAATACAGCCTGGCCAATTCATGCCTGGATGGAAGTGGCAGAGAATGCATAGTATTTTGCGGTCTCTTCCAAGCCCCAATACTGATGGCACCCAGACCACAGTGAGGTTTTTCTCACCCCTTGCTACCTGGAATGTGCTAAAGGCCAGCAGAGCATCATGAGAGGGCACTCCTGAATCAAAGGTTGGTGACTTGCCCATCTAATGGTGACAACCGTTATTGAGCTGGCCTCAAAAGGAGTTGATTAGCCTGGTTGACTGACTGCCCCCCCATCAGGGACAAGTGCAGCGAGTGGGGAGCCGTGACTCCATATGCACGCAAATAATGGGTTGGCCCACCAGTTCCACTGCCCCTGAACGGGCCCCCTGGATGGTGAAGCTGTTGAGTGGACACTGGAGAGTTCTGGGCCCAGAGATCCCCCATATCGCAATGAAACATAAACCAAAATTGACTCCACCCTCGAGGACAGGCCTACTATGTCAACAGCTAAGAGATCGGCGGTGCACCACGAACAGAGTACTAACAGGGGAGAAAACCCGAAGCCCTTCCTGCAGAGATCCTCACCATTGGAGGTAGAACTCCCCGACCTGGGCCTTCATGGAGAACTTTGGCAAGCTTCACAAGGACATCTCCTTGCTAAGGGAGAAGATCTTGAAAGACATGAAAGACATGTGCCATGAAATGAGGAAACTGGGACAGTGTATCTCCACCTTGAGAACACTAGTGACATGAAAGAGGAGAGTCTGAACTCATTCATGTGTGAATTGGTGGAGCTATGAGACAAACACTTCACACCTCATGCCCACTTGGAAGATTTAGAAAGCAGATCCCTGAAATTCAATATTCATATGTGGAGAGGCCTGCAGAAGGCAGCAATGGGGGACATTGAGGCATACGTGAAATGCCTATTCAACCAACATCTCATGGTCTGGCCAGAGCTGCCATACAAATAGATAGAACCTATAGAGTGACCAAGGCTCATGGGTCCTGGAAATGCCTCCCTGGATATTTTGACATACTTGCACTATTTTTGTCAGAAGGATGCCATTTTGGAGGCAGACCGCCAAGTGGGCTCTGTTCCGTTTGAAGTTGTCATCATATGTCTCTATTAAAAACTAGCGCTGGGCACCCTACAACACCACTGACAGCTAAAGACATTCACCACAATCTTGCAGAGCTGTGAAATACCATTGTGTGAGCTCCTTCAACCTGCTCTTCACCTGGAATGAAGAGGCAAAGAATTAATTTCTCTCACTGAGGCAGTGTGGATCCTGTAAATCCTGGAACCGGCAGAGACGGTCTCCCAAAAAGACCCCATTGGCAACGAAGCGGCCTCCACGGCAACAGGTAGACGGACTAATATTTCACTGAAAAAGTCAACAAAGAGACCATCTGAGGAAGAAATACAGAGGGACAGACAGGTGTACTTGGATAAACTAAATACGGACAATCTCGAGTCTTGAGACTGAAGTTATGTCCAACTGCCTTTTATTCAACACAGACCTGCAGTGAGGGACAGAAGGCACACAGCTACACAACTGAAGATGTAATGTTGCTGGCAAATATTGGACTGATAAAATGGATCATGGACCCAATGGGCAACCCCAGGGCCCAGATACTGTAGTATACAGTCAGTTCAGTTCAGTTCAGTTCGTTTTTATTTCGATAATTAAAAATCATCATAAAAATACATGTTAAACAGTCCTTAAAATATTATTAAATACATTTCTGAACATTATTCTTGTATTAAAAAAGATTAAATAAAAACATTGCCTGGGCACATTGTACATGGATCTTAATTCAACGATAGAGTTCATGCTAAGGTTAATTTCTTGTGTTTCTTAATCTAACAGCTATTTTTAGAAAACTTGAAATAGCGCACAGGGTATACATATCATTTGCTTTTTGTAGAAACAACAGGGCTGATTTCGCATGTCGTATTTTCTGGCTTTTAAGTATGTGGACCAGAAATCGATGCCTAGGCAATTGATAAAATGGACATAAAAGTACAAAATGAAGGGTGTCCTGCGGAGACCTATTGTCGCAGCCGCAGGCACCCTTCTGCTCAATCGTGACAGTAAACCCTGAAGGGTAGGCTAAAATGTTAGGTAAAAGATTGAGCCTAAAACGGCACATTAAAAATCTGTCCTGTTGATTATACATTAAAAACAGATAAGGTTCCATGCCCACCCCATTGTCTACTAGATTGTGCGCTATTACTGATCTCTTAAGTGACCCTGCTTTTAGTCTGGCGGCTGCAAAGCTTTCTAGTAACAGTTTCTTCACTGTCATTTTACAATTGTTTGTAATCAAAGCATGGTCAAGAAACAAATGAGACTGGTGAATAGTTGCCAAAGTAACATTAACATATTTCAACCAGGGGATTAGGAGTGCATTATCCCTTAGCAAACAGTCTTTTGCAATTTCCCTGGATAGTTCAGCCTCTGGGTTAGTCCATATTCTAATCCAGGCGGTGATGGGCCTAATCTTCACCTCATCCGAAATGTAACCCATCCCCAATTCTTGGTGTGCGATGAGTGAGGAGGTGGTTTTTGGAATTTTGAGGATTCTACGGAAGAACTTGTCTTCTTCAATTTGTAATTTAGTCGGGTCCTTGAATCCCCACACCTCAGCTCCATATACTGCTTTTGAGGTGGTGATTGAGGCATAAAGTGTCATTATTTGTTCAGGACACCACCGACCCAGTCTGTTTGCAAAACTTAAAATTGCCCCATTGGAGGATACAAGCTTTGAGCAATGTTCTTCCAGTAACGTTTTAAAGTGCATGTCACTATCCAGCAAAAGGCCCAGGTAGGGAAAGGTGTTAACCGTTTCAAGAGTATGGGTCCCTATCTTAAACACTGGCTTCTTGGGTGTTTTTTTGCCGGCATGACAAAAGACTTTTTTAGATTTACTGCAAGATCCAGGTTGGCCATAAATTCCACGAAACCGTTTACCAGGCGTTGTAGACTCCTCGGTGTACGGGCCAGCAGCACCGCGTCATCCGCGTATAAAAGTACTGGGATTTGCCGCAATCCTACTCTTGGGCAATCCTGGGCAAGGGAAATGAGGAAGCTTTCTAGGCCGTTAATATATAAGGAAAAAAGGAACGGGGCAAGGATACAACCTTGCCTTACTCCTCCTGAGCAAGGAAAAGCTTCCGTACATCCCCCCTCTGGGCTAAATCTCACTTTCGCCGTAGTGTTCCAATGGAGCTCTTTTAGGATGTTAATGAGCTCCACTTCTGTGCCCATCGTAACCATCATCGCCCATAGTTTAGTTCTGTTGACATTGTCGAATGCGGCTGCCAGGTCCATAAACCCCATATAAACAGTGCCCTTGCTGGCTTTGGTATATTTGGCAGTTAGCAGATATAAGTTCAAACACTGGTCGCTAGTTGATCTACCACATCTAAAACCGTACTGAGTGTCCACTAGGGTGTGGTGTTCCTCGGTCCATTCCGTTAGCCGATTTAATATCACCCTCCCTAGGATTTTTGCTGAAACATCAATTAGGGAGATCAGCCTGTAACATTTAGGAACATCTCGGCTCCCTTTCTTGAAAATGGGTACTATCAGTGTGGTGGACCATGAACGTGGAAGGCCAGACCTAACCGCCGCATTTAGGACCCTTGTTAGGATAGGTGCCCATAGGTCTATGTTGCTTCTATACAAATCCGGCGGTGTGCCATCGAGGCCTAGTGCTTTATTGGGTGTGAGTCCTTGTATCGCTAGTTTGAGTTCTTCGAGTGTAAAGGCTAGGTCTACACTCCTGTCACCTTCCCACAATCCCTCTTGTGTAGGCCCCTCGATGTTATTATACAGGCCCTCAAAATGTCTAACCCACTGATCAGGGAGGATGTTTGCACTAATAACTGGGGCAGTGTTGTCTTGGAAACAGGGCCTATTCACAATTCTCCAGAATTCGGAATAGTCCCTGTTCTCACCTGCCTCTCTCAGGTCTGCCCATACCCCTGCCTGTAGTACCTGCTTCCTCTCCTTTGTTTTAGCTTTGTAGATTTGTCTACAATTGGCCAAGAGTGCCGTATCCCTTGGCTTACATTTGAGGGCTTTTTTTAGGTTCCTTAGTGCTTTGGAACAATTTGTATCAAACCAACGAGGATAAGTTGGTTTCTTAATGGGGCCTTTTATTTCCAGCAATTTATTCGCTAATTTTGTTAGGGATTCAAAAGAGGCTACTAGGTCTGGGCCTTTTACTTGGAGATCTAAACACTCCTCTACATATTTCCCGCCTTCCACTATTAGTGTTTTATAGAATTGCTGCGGGTTTATTTTGGTCCACTTAAGGCGCCTTCCTTGAGCTACAGGGTGCAAGCTGCCCTCCCTTTTGATGCTATTAATTCTACGGCCCCCGGGGTTTAGATCTATAGTTAGTGGATTATGATCACTAAAAGGGCTCCATTTTGTTATTACCTTCTTAACTTTTGACAGAGCAAAGGAAGAGATGATTATGTAATCAATCGTTGAGGAGCAACCCACTACGCCGGACACACACTCGACCCGATCTTCTCTTCCAGCAAGGACATCGCCTTCAACCACGCCACGGGACTCCACTGGACGGACCACAGCTGCGTCCACTTCAGCTTCAGAAGGACCACGCTCCACCATCACCAGCAACAGGCTCCCTGCAGAAGCTGGAACAAGATCACTGCAGACCAGCTCGCTACTTCCCTGAGCAAGAACCCTCCCACCAGCACAACAAACCCCAGCCAAGCAGCCACCAACCTCACGAAATGGATCAGCGACTGCGCAGACGACCTCGCCCCGCTGAAGACCCCGCGGAGCAGACCCGGCAGCAAGAAAGCCCCATGGTTTAACGACGAACTCAAGAGCTCCAAGAAGAACTGCAGAGCACTCGAGAAAACCTGGCGCAGAGACCCAACACCGGACAACATGACTGCCCTCAAGCTCGCCACCCGAAAACACCACCAGCTGATCCACGCCACCAAGAAAACCGCATTCAAGGAACGACTGGACAACAACGCACACAACAGCAAGGAACTCTTCAACATCGTGAAAGAGCTCTCCAACCCCAACGCCGGAAACAACGACATCACCCCTTCGCAAGACCTCTGCAACTCCCTCGACTCCTACTTCCACAACAAGATCGCGGACATACACAACACCTTCAGCACTCAACCGACGCACGCCACGACCGAACCACCGCCCCCCACCACCACCCTCCGCGCCTGGACCCCGATCAGCACCGAAGACACCATCCGCACGATGAACTCCATCCACTCCGGATCTCCGACAGACCCCTGCCCTCACCACGTCTTCAACAAGGCTGACGCTGTCATCGCACCCCACCTGCGGGACATCATCAACACCTCCTTTGACATCGCCACCTTCCCGGAGAGCTGGAAGCACGCCGAACTCAGCGCTCTACTCAAGAAACCATCAGCAGACCCAACCGACGTCAAGAACTACCGCCCCATCTCGCTGCTCCCGTTTCCGGCCAAAGTCATCGAGAAGACCGTCAACAAGCAACTGGCCGCCTTCCTCGAGACGAACGGTTCCCTCGACCTCTCGCAGTCTGGCTTCCGGGCCAACCACAGCACCGAGACCGCCCTGATCGCAGCTACCGATGACATCCGAGCCCTGCTCGACAACGGAGAAACAGCGGCCCTCATCCTCCTGGACCTCTCTGCGGCCTTCGACACTGTCTGCCACCGCACCCTAGTACAGCGCCTCAGCAACGTCGGAATCCAGGAGAAGACACTGGAGTGGATCACCTCCTTTCTCGCCGGAAGGACACAGAGAGTCCGCCTCCCCCCGTTCAGATCGGAGGCCACCGAAGTCATCTGCGGCGTTCCTCAAGGCTCCTCGCTCAGCCCAACACTCTTCAACGTCTACATGAGCCCCCTCGCAGCCATCGCACGCCAGCACAACCTGAACATCATCTCCTACGCCGACGACACCCAGCTGATCCTCTCCCTCACTAACGACCCCGCCACCGCCAGAGCCAACCTGCATGAAGGGATGACAGACGTAGCCAAATGGATGTCGAACAGCCGCCTGAAACTGAACTCGGACAAGACGGAAGTCCTCATCCTGGGATCCTCACCCTCCACCTGGGACGACTCCTGGTGGCCCCCCGCCCTGGGCAGTGCACCCAAACCAACAGACCACGCACGCAACCTGGGCTTCATCCTGGACTCCTCCCTCTCCATGACCAGACAAGTCAACGCCGTCTCCTTGTCGTGCTTCAACATCCTGCGCATGCTATGTAAGATCTTCCGATGGATCCCCACCGAGACCAGGAAGACGGTCACCCAGGCCCTCGTCACCAGCCGTCTGGACTACGGCAACTCCCTCTACGCCGGAACCACCGCCAAACTCCAGAAGAGACTCCAGCGGATCCAGAACACCTCAGCACGACTCATCCTGGACATCCCCCGCCGCAGCCACATCTCCGGACACCTGAGAGACCTGCACTGGCTCCCGGTCAACAAGAGAATCACCTTCCGGCTCCTCACCCACGCACACAAAGCCCTACACAACCAAGGACCAGGATACCTCAACAGCCGCCTCAACTTCTACGCTCCCAAAAACCAGCTTCGATCGACCAGCCACGCCCTCGCCGCCGTCCCCCGCATCCGAAGAGCCACCACAGGAGGAAGGTCCTTCTCCTACCTGGCCGCCAAGACTTGGAACTCCCTTCCGACCCACCTCCGCCTGACCCAGGACCACCTCGCCTTCAGGAAGCAGCTCAAGACCTGGCTGTTCGAGCAGTAGCAGACCCCCTCCCCCCAGCGCCTTGAGACCCTCCGGGTGAGTAGTGCGCTATATAAATGCTATGATTGATTGATTGATTGACCTCTGCCTTTGAATGAAGGAACATATGAATCCTCCTTCTCCTGGGCTATCATGTCCAAAGTGTGAACTAGTGAGTAGGTATCTAGCATAGTGGATAGTAACGTACCCTCCTGTGTATGCTCAAAATGCGGCCCCTTTCGTAGTGGGCAGGCATCCCAATCTACTTGTGTAGTGGAAATGTTTGGACAAAGGTGACAATTAAAATCACCCAATAATAGAATGATTGAACTCCCCCCCTTGCTTCTCTGTTCCGTCTCTTCCCTTAATCTGTTGCTTAATTCCAATAGTGCTACGTGATCCCCTTGTGAGGGCCCTGGGTTATAAAAATTAAAGAACTGTATTTTCTGCCCTCTACCTATATAACTAATTGCCTGCAGGGTATGCGACGTCCAGGATGAGGCTGTCCATTTACCTTCTAGAGTTATATCAACATAAATGGATAACCCACCTCTCGCTCTCCCTGCTCTACTTTCCTGTGCTGGGACAGAAAAGCACTTGAAACCTTCTAGTTTGTACAGTTCCGGGGCCACTGCATAGGTCTCCTGGAAGGCTAATATGCTATAGCCCTGAAGTTCTTTTCTCCAATCTGGGTCTTCAAATTTACCCGCTATCCCTGCTATATTCCAGGAAATAACTCCTATATTATCATCCCGAGCATCACTTACCATTGGACCCTGGTGCGGTGGACTAGCCTGAAACCCAAACCCCTCCCTTCTAGTATTGTGTTCGGGGCTCACTGGAACTTGCATTTTTAGGGCATTTCTTTGCTCCACAAGTGCCAGGTCCTTGATTCTCCCCCTATTGTCTATGCCCACTTCATCCCTACATGGCAGCCCTAGTCATTCATTCCCATCTAACATGTAAAGGGGGGTATATCTATTGTTCCACTGGGGGCCTACTTGGTGTGAGAGGTACTGCGCACTGCTCTCACTATGCCTTACCCAGTGGTCGTCCACAATCCTTCCTCTAGTCACCTGTTTAGGGTTTGGGGGATAGGCAACCGGTTTTCTAGGGTAGAAAAAACCCAATGGCATTGTCCTGATTGTGCTCGTGGTGTTCCTATTGTGATTCTCCAGTATATGCTGTACTAGGTTTGGATTCTTAAAGTTTGCAATAACACAGTTGCCTTCTCTATCTTTTCGTCTACTGCCCACCCAGCTTACCCTTCTTACATTTGGGATTTCCCCCTCCTCTTCAGTCTGCAATGGTCTATGAAAGTTTAACCAATTGACAATTTTCCCCTTCAGTTCCATCTGGGATTCTCTCTGCCCTATCCTGAGTTCAGGGACCCCTGTGAATATAACTGTAAGCGGGCTGGCTTCCGGCGGGAGATTGACATAAGGAAGATGGGCTTGGTGTCTATCGTAATGTTCAAAATCATAGTTTAGTGTACGGGGGGTCCTTGTGGCCTAGACACGGGGTTTCCCTGGCTTGATGTTATATCATTACCCCCAATATCCTGCACTTTCCTTGCTTCCTTCTGTGGCCCATTTGATGGTGTATTAGGTTCAGTGTGTACCTGTGCAATGCTGCATTGAGCATTGCTCACGCAATTATTTATCTGTCGGGATTGTTGTGGTAAGGCAGTGGGGTCTAATCTAGAATTAAATAGTAGATTTGCGGTTTGTATGCCCTTAGCCTTACCCTGCTTCTGGATTTCATGTGAAATTTTATCCAGTCTACTAATCAAGGGTTTAATTTGATTGACTATGAAGGTTTCTAGGTGCTTTTGCAGATCTAGAACTATCTCGTTTATCCAGCCTGGTGGGACAAAATAGGCCCTAGGTTCTGGAGTGGGGGGCACATCCTCCCAAACTCTTCCTTTACTACTCCTATCCGGGAGCTTCCGGCGTCGACTTTGTATCTTTTTCATCCCCCCTTTTCTAGCCTCCTTCCTTGTGGATAAGATTTCCCCTGCGCTTAACAGGGATTCATCCTCCCTGGGTAACTGGGCACATGGGACCTCATTAATTGAATCATTTTGTGTGTCCCTAATGGAAATCTGTCTGTAATTCCCGTCCCTCGCCTGCGTGGGTGAGATTGGGACTGTAATTAATGACATAGATATGCGTCTTTCCGTTCGCTCTATCTCCCCCGCCACCTTTTTTAACATTAAATCTATTACAGTTGGGGTGCCCTTGAGGGGACCCGAGGTAGCATTTTCAACCCCTGCCTTCTTTGGTCTCGCCGGTGTAGCTGGTTTATTTTTTGTGGAACGGGTTTTTGGTTTTGCAGCCATGGTTAAATCAGTTGCTAATATATGCCTTGCTGTTGCAATGGTCTGCTCGGTATTTCACTAATCGCTTGATGTTTTTCCACCCTCTGTTGTACACTTTGTCGATACCTGAGATGAACGTATCTTTTCAAATCAAAAGCCTTAGATTTGTGGCCTGTCCCGTTCCCAGCCGTTCCCGGACGGCCACAGACGGCCCACCCTCTGCCCGGGCTCCGCCCGTTGCCGTCCGTGCGCGTCCCGCGACGCGGAGGTGGAGGTGGGGCTTTATGCGCCTCCGGGCGCCGATGGCTGTGCGCGGCTTCCGCTGCCGGCGCTGAGGATTGTGTGGGGTGTAGTCCCCTCCTCCGCACTGCAGCCGCGAAGGTCTCAGCTGCGGCGGCGAGAGGGGGGAAAGCAAACACCCGTGAGTTGAAAACTGCCTCCAGAGGGCTTCGTGCAGGACCAGCAGCACCTTTCTCCGCTCCGGTTTAGCCCCAGGTATGTCCCCGGTACTCCGCCCGCTCTGCCGAGGTGGAGGTGGGGCTTTATGCGCCTCCGGGCGCCGATGGCTGTGCGCGGCTTCCGCTGCCGGCGCTGAGGATTGTGGGGGGTGTAGTCCCCTCCTCCGCACTGCGGCCGCGAAGGTCTCAGCTGCGGCGGCGAGAGGGGGGAAAGCAAACACCCGTGAGTTGAAAACTGCCTCCAGAGGGCTTAGTGCAGGACCAGCAGCACCTTTCTCCGCTCCGGTTTAGCCCCAGGTATATCCCCGGTACTCCGCCCCAACAGTCTACTTTGTGAGAGTGGTTGTATGTTAGGTTCAGTAGATAACTTTAGGGGGAAATTCTGGGACCACACCATCTCACAGCACTTTCTCACATCCTCTACCAAAATGGAAAACAATATACCAGTGCAGGCTCTAGCTGGGTGGTTCATTGGGACTAAATTTACAGACTACTGAAGGTCCTCAGCCTCAGTACTTTGGGCCTCAATGCCCCAGCAAAGCGTGGCTTCCTGATTCATGTGCTCAAATACTCTGACTGTGAAATGTGTCTTCTACAAGAAACCCATCTCTGAAGGAAAGACTAGAGCCAGCTACGCACCTGCTGGTTTTCTCAACAACTTCTGTTTTCCTGCCCTTACACAAGAAGTGAGGGTAGCTACAGTACTGGTTAATAATTTAAAGGCAAGATACAAAACACTATTGCCAAAATTCTGTGCAGGATGCTAGTGGTGCACATGGAGCAGTAATCAGACACATTTACACTTTGCAAAGTGTATGCCCCAAATGACAATCAAAAAAGTTTTGGGCAATCTCCCAAAAGATGTCCGCTCCAAACCTGGAGATTTTTATCGGGGGAGATTTTAATATGTTGATGGAGTATAGCCTTGACCATTAGGTCTAAAGGGTGGATCTAAAGGGAGCCTTTTCAAATATGGGGCAGGCATGGCTTAAAGATTTTGGGTCAGAGGACATCTGGCTTGCTAGCGTGCCACCCTACTAGCAGAAACCACACTCCAGAGGGGATTCCAAAACTGTTACTCTGAACTATACACCTTAGACCCACCCTCCACTGGGATTACACAAGCTTACCTTGATACGGTCACACTACCAATCTCACCGCGTAACAGTCCAACACACTAGACAAAGGATTTATGGTAGCAGAAGTAATCTCTCACCTCCGCACAGGAAAAGTTTCCGGCCCGGGTGGGTACACAGCAGCCTTTTATAAGCTATTCTGCGCAAAGCTTGCCCTCCTGTCGACTAAACTCTATAACTCATTTGGAGAGACTGAATCACTCACTCTTATGATGCAGTTAGCCATGATCACATTCATACAAAAGCTTGTGAAAGACCATGCCAAATGCACCTACTACAGTTCAAACTCCTTACTCAACACTGAAGCGAAGATCTTTGCAGTCATTAAGGCTCAGAGGTTAGTCCTTTAAATGCAGGACTTGGTGGGCCCTGACTGAATGGGATTTCTCCTCGAAAGTGGATGTCCCGATAACACAAAGTGCATACTACACATCATTCACAAGGCCACACGTAATAAGATTCCAACCTTCCTGTAATCCATAGACGTCGAGAAGGCGCACAACAGCATCCAATGGCCCTTCCTTCAGGAGGTCCTTTGTAAGACTGGAATGGGACCAAGATTCAGGAAATCGGTGTTAAGTGGGTATGTGTGCCCAGAGTCTAGCATACAGGTGAATGGCACAACATCGGGCCCCATAAGGATAAAGAGAAGAATGCGTAAACGAATACCCTCTGTCCCCACTCCTATTTGCCCTCTACCTGATGCCCCTTGCTGAAGCCACCCACCAAGCAAGCTCAGATTTGTGGGGTGACCTTTGGCAAAATAGAATATAAAATAACCCTTTTATGATGACGATGTCCTTCTGATGCTTACAGACCCAACAACCACGTTCCAAGCCCTGATACATGAACTCTAAGCCTTTGTCCTAGTGTCAGAGTTTTAAGTGAGCACATAAAAATCACAGGTTCTAGGGATCAATATCTCAAGAAAGCAGGAAAACTGCCCCTTGCATGGGTGCAAAGATATATCACTTATTTAGGCATTAAAATATGTTCTGCAATGGACCCTACTGCTAAAAAAAAGTACTCTGATCTCCTGCACATTATCTGTGGGACTTCCAGAAGTGGCAGATGGGGGGACCCTTCTACCGAAAACACTATACACTATGCAGGTCCTTCCCCTACAGCCACCCCAGGGCTCATTACTAGCCATACAGAAACTAACAGAGGGCTTTGTCTGGAAGAAGAAGAAAGCTGAGATACCTAAACAATACCAGTATGCACCGCCAGAGGACAGAGGATTGGGGATCCCTTGGCTCAAGCATTACATTATAGCCACCTAACTAAAATATACTGTGAAGGGGCATTTTACGGCATTCAAGAAAAACATATGCTTTAGGGACCAGTGCATTGCCTGCATGCATGTGTGGAATATTCCATTGCTACCCAAAAAACATAGAATATGGGGAGTATACAGCTTCTCGATACTGGTGGTCAATATCATCGCCTGGGATATTGCCACTCGTCCTCTGAACCTAACATCCATGCCTTTTCCAATGGCACTTGATAATAGGCAATCCCAAGTTCTCACCAGCAAGAGACTGCAGAGTTCCAGGCATGGCGGCTAGCAAATTGTAAATGAATTGGGGATTTGTTTACCATGATGATCTGTGGTCCTTTAAGCAGTTTCACCTGCCAGAGATAGAATGAATGTGCTACTTGCAGATGCATCACTGGGTGACGCACCCTACTTTTCAGAAATTTACCACCTGCCCATTTGTAAAATGGCTCATCACTTAGGGGCATATCAGCAAGGGGCCGCAATAGAATTATCGCCTCTTTAGCGTCCGTTTTTAGGCGAAAAGTGGCGAGAATTCTATTGCACTATCAGCAAAGACACGCTAGTGCGTGTTCTCATGCCTCAGCACCCTTTCCCTTAACGCCCAGCCTTGCATCTCTACTGATATGCGAAGTGGGCGTTCCTCACCAGAATAACATGGGAAATGTCGCTAACTGACATTTCTCCTTTTAATCTGCACGCTAACCTGCACAGCGATAAGAAAAGTAGCGATAACCGCGCTTATCGCAACTTTCCTTACGCCTGGTTTCAATCTGACTTAGCCATTATATCCAATGGAAGTTGAATATTATGACTAAGTCTGCTCTGCCCTATCATCAAGCTATCGCCGATCGCTGTGCAATTATTGCTGGATTTCCAGCGATAATCTCACATTTAGCAGCTATTGCTTGGATTTTTATCGCTTTGGAGATAATCGTCGCTAATAGCGCACTATCACAGCGATTAAATCCAGCTATAGCCGGTGACAATTATCCGCACACTAAGTGCGCTCAGCGATAATTATCACCGGCTGTTGCTGATATGTCCCTAAAGTAGGCCAAAGCCAGAGGCGTAACAAAGGCCCACGCTGCCCCTGCATTGTGGGGGGGGGGGGGCTCCAAGGGCCCCCTCAACACAGTACACTGGCCTGAGAGCTCCTCAGTGTGCCCGGAGGAGGGACCCTCCCTGTATTTTGCAGGGAGGCCCCCTCAAGTTTTGTTACACCACTGACCAAAGCACATGATTTCAGACCTATACAAATTGCTCCAGAAAGCTGTTGCCCTATTGTGCACGGTTGCGCAAAACTGATGGGAGAATGCATTGCATTGCATGCTCTCATATAAGGCATTGGGAGGAGATATTTTGTTGCACTTGCACAACAGCATCAAGTGCAGCTGGTGGAGAGGCCATGGTTAAAGTTGACTCCAGGCCAAGTACACTCTTGGTCCCCGGGTAGATACCCATTCTGTTGATGAGTTGTGGATGCTTAGCACCCTCACACATCTCCTGTGGCACAGTCCAAGACTCCAGCAATACTGGACAGCAGTTCTCCATAGCATTAACAAAATATTCCACACCGATATCAATCCATATTCAGCCTATACTAGCTCAGGTTTACTCAATGCACTCACGTTCCCATTACACCCACAAAGAGGAAAAGCGATGGCCCTGGGTATATGCGCAGCCAAACAGGCCACCGTGGCCCTCTTGGGCAAAGATACTACTCCAGGTTTATAGGGAGTGATTCCATTGCCTTTGGCACTTATTTGGAGGATCTCGGCTACGCTTGAGGTGAGAGAAACGTGGCTAGAGAAAACCTGGGGTCCATGCATTGCTTTCTTCGCACTGAAGTGTAGGGAACTGACATTTGCCAAATACCTACATGCACAACGTCTCACGACCGATCACTGCTACCACATCCTAAAATGACATGGACATCACTCGCCCCAGTGACGCTACGATGGGGGCATATGTTGACATTCACTGGTGTATTATAGAGGCAAGCGATATGGAAGGCTCCACTGTGAGTATTTGAGGTGGGGTGATGGGGGAGGGCTGGTGTTAGTGGATTCAAGTGCTCTGTTGGGATCATGAGGATTTGTTTGCTTTGTTCAAGTTTGTTTCTTATTATAGCGGGTACATTTCTGTAAATCAATAAACACAACCTCACATGCTCTCCCTTTAAGTTACCACAAAAATAAAGTTTCATTATTGTATACTGTATCAGCAATACGCGGTACAAATCTTCAACACTCTCTCTGTGTAACAACTAAAACATGATGCTCACGATGCCATATATTTTGGGGAACTAGCTGCTGCTTATAACATTTCACAATGCTGGTTCTGTATTTCCTGGCCATCGTGTCTGTGAGATAGACATATTGACATCTCATGTGGATGCTTCACTTCAATGTCTGACAATATCAGTGTTTTCAAGGTATTAATGTTGTGTTACAATTAAATGTTGACATGCATTAAATGTTTTTGTTAACAATTAATATCCTGTTGGCAGCTAACAATCTGAGTAAGTAGTTAAAGCAATACTTACATTAAATAATAAGATCTACTAAAAACAGGGAGTGTGTAAGTGACAAAAACGATTATTGTAATTTTAGCTGGAGAAAGAGGCAGGCCACATTGCTTACTGGAATTTGGTGTAAATGGGTTTTACCAACATTTTGTAAGTGTTCTCTTCTCCTCCGTCCGTGCGTGTGTAAATACATGCCGAAAGTTGGAGCCTCTACAGGTTCCCAAACCAGGATGCACATCCCAATGTAGAGTGCCAAAGAATACATCAATGTCTCCCATTTTCAACATGTATTTATTTACATGTGCACGGACTGAGCAAGCTCAAGGGTTGCGCGCCATTTTTTGGTCTTTGAGCATTATGAAACTTTTTTAACTCTTGAAATTAGGTGTGCATTCTGCCACTTGTCATTACTGAAATAATAATTTGTTTCTGTCCTTTGGAGAGCCTGCGCCCTCTAAACAAGTACTTGCAATGCAGTAGGTCTCGCATTTACGGCAGTTTAAGCTATTGGCATTGTAAATGACAATGCCTAGTTTTTTTAAAACGTGAATAAATGACATAGGGGCATATTATCAATGCCTCTGCTCATCCTGCCTCGCTGCCTCGCCGTCACTCCCGCTCCCCTCCCGCCTCTTCCCGCCGTTTTTTCCCGCTCTCCTCCCACCGCTGCCTCCCCTGCGGCCCCGCCCCCCCACGCCTGATCCGCTGCCCGACCCTCCCCTGCTGATCCTCCCTCCCTCGCTCCCTTCTTAACACGCACAGCAGGCGCGTCTAAGGCAAGCCCGTCTGCACCCGTCCGCGCCTGGACCGTGCCCAGCACCAGTACCCCTGGCCCCCGACGCAGCCAGGCTCAGATACGACGCCTCCGCCCTCATCGCACTCAACACCGGCCGATCACCTGCCTGCTACCGTGCCACCCCAAAACGCTCCCACGGACCCTTCACCTGCCAAGCCTGCAAATTCACCTGCCTCCGGACCTGCACCGCGCCCGCAAGACCAAGCGCCAACAACAACCACCTCAAGTGCACCCTGCTAAACACCCTTTCCGTCCACAAACACGCCGTCGAACTCTGGGACCTCCTCAACACAACAGCGCCGGACGTCGCCTTCCTCATGGAAACCTGGATGAACGCCTCCTCAGTCCCCAACATCGCCATTGCCATCCCGGACTGCTACAAGATCACCCGGAGGGACCGCATCAACCAAAACGTAGGAGGCATCGCCATCGTCTACAGGAACACCATCCGCATCACGACTAACTCTGACGACGCCCTCACCGCCGCCGAACACCTTCACTTCCAGATACACACCGACCCCAAGACCACCCTCAGAGGGACTCTCATCTACAGACCCCCTGGACCACGCACACAATTCAGCGAAGCCATCGCAGACTTCATCAGCACGCACGCCCTCGCCTCCGTGGACTACATCCTCCTTGGGGACCTGAACTTCCACCTGGAGAACAACAATGACAACAACACCACCACCCTGCTGGATAACCTAGCCAACCTCGGACTCAAGCAACTGGTGAACACCCCCACCCACTATGCCGGCCACACGCTTGACCCAGTCTTCTCCTCCAGCAACCACGTCTCCTTCAGCTACGCCACCGGACTTCACTGGACCGATCACAGCTGTGTCCACTTCAACTTCAGGAAAACCACGACTCACCACCATCCGCAACAGGTTCCCCGAAGATGCTGGAGCAAGATCACCACCGACCAGCTCACCACGTCCCTGAGCAAAAACCCACCTACCAACACAACGGACACCAACGACGCCGCCCGCAACCTCACACAGTGGATCACCGACTGCACCAATACCCTTTCTCCACTGAAGACCCCGCCAAGCAACCCCGGCAGCAAGAAAGCCTCATGGTTGACCGACGACCTCAAACACTATAAGAAAGCCTGTCGTACCCTCGAGAAAGCCTGGCACCACGAACAGTCAACAGAAAACATGGCAGCCCTCAAGAACGCCACCCGCAAACACCACCAGCTGATCCGCACCACCAAAAGAACATCCTTCAGAGAACGACTGGACAACCACACCCACAACAGCAAGGAACTCTTCAGCATCGTCAAAGAGCTCTCCAACCCGAGCGCCAGCAACAACGACATCACGCCTTCGCAAGACCTCTGCGACTCACTCGCCATGTACTTCCACCGCAAGATCGCCGACATACACGACAGCTTCGGTGCCCAGACCACGCACCCAAACATCGAACCAATGCCCCCCACTGCCATCCTCCGCACCTGGACCCCCGTCAGCACCGAAGACACCACCCACGTGATGAACACCATCCACTCCGGCTCCCCAGCGGACCCCTGCCCACACCACATCTTCAACAAGGCCGACTCCATCATCGCACCCCACCTCCGGAACATCATTAACAACTCCCTCACGTCCGCCACCTTTCCGGAGAGCTGGAAGCACGTAGAGATTACGCCCTCCTGAAGAAACCCACCGCCCACCCCACGGACCTCAAGAACTTCCGCCCCATCTCGCTCCTCCCCTTCCCCGCAAAAGTCATCGAGAAGACCGTCAACATACAGCTGACCACTTTCCTTGAAACGAACGGCTCCCTCAACTCATCGCAGTTCGGCTTCCGAGCGAACCACAGCACCTAAACCGCCCTCATCGCAGCAGCCGATGACATCAGGACCATTCTTGACAACGGGGAAACTGCCGCCCTCATCCTCCTCGACCTATCTGCCGCATTCGATACAGTCTGCCACCACACCCTAACGACCCGCCTCCACCATGCCGGGATCCAAGAAAAGGCCCTGGACTGGATCACCTCCTTCCTCTCCGACAGAACTCAGAGAGTCCGTCTCCCGCCCTTCCGTGCCGCGGCCACCAAGATCATCTGCGGCGTACCCCAAGGCTCCTCGCTCAGCCCTACCCTCTTCAATGTCTACATGAGTCCCCTCGCGGCCATCGCACGCAAACACGGCCTCAACATCATCTCCTATGCAGACGGCACCCAGCTTATCCTCTCCCTCACCAACGACCCCGCCACCAGCCAAAGCCAGCCTCCAGGAAGGAATGAAGGACGTCTCGGAATGGATGAAGCTCAGCTGTCTGAAACTGAACTCAGACAAGACGGAGGTCCTCATCCTCGCACCGTCCCCCTCCGCCTGGGATGACTCCTGATTGCCCCCGGCTCTGGGCACCGCCCCCAAGCCCACAGACCACGCACGCAACCTGGGATTCATCCTTGACTCCTCCCTCACGATGACCAAGCAAGTCAATGCCGTTACTTCTTCCTGCTTCAACACCCTTCGCATGCTCCGCAAGATCTTCCGCTGGATCCCCAACAGAACCATGAAGGCGGTCACCCAGGCCCTCGTCACCAGCCGTCTGGACTATGGGAACGCCCTCTACGCTGGTACCACAGCCAAACTACAGAAAAGACTTCAGCGCATACAGAACGCATCGGCACGACTCATCCTGGACATCCCCGTCATAGCCACATCTCGACCCAGCTGACAGACCTACACTGGCTTCCCGTCAACAAGAGGATCAAATTCAGGCTCCTGACCCACCCACACAAAGCTCTCCACGACATGGGCCCCGAATGCCTTAACAACCGCCTCAAGTTCTACACACCCGCCCGCCAGCTCCGCTCCGCCAGCCTCGCCCTCGCCACCGTCCCGCGGATCCGCAGTACCACCACCGGAGGAAGATCCTTCTCCTACCTGGCTGCCAAGACGTGGAACTCCCTCCCCACCCACCTACGTCTGACCCAGGACCATCTCTCCTTCAGGAAACAACTCAAGACCTGGCTATTCGTGCAGCAGCACCACCCCCCCCACCAGCGCCTTGAGACCCTCACGGGTGAGTAGCGCGCTCTATAAATGTTCTTGATTGATTGATTGATTGATCAAGGCAGGCAAAATGAAATTACCGCCGCTTTTGCAGCCGTTTGCGGCCGCAAGGCGGCGATAATTTCATCGCCCTATTAGCAAGCTGTCAATAACATCAGTTAGCGACAGCTTTTAGGTGATAGCGAGCGGTTTGGGGCCCGCTTTGCATGTTAGCGATATTTATCGCTAATGACATGCAAATTGGGCGTATCCAACCAGTTAGCGACTGAAAGCAGTCGCTAACGTTGCTATTGCCTATTAGCAAGGCAGGCATAGCGATAAAAAAATTAGCGCTAAGCGCGAATGTTGCTAAAAACTAACGCCTGTCAGACCAGTTCTTAGCCATTATATCCAATGGGAGGTGGATATTCTGGCTAAGACCCTATTGGCGATGATGCGTGAATATCGCTGGTTTTCCAGCGATATTCATGCATTTCGCCGCTATCGCTGGTTATTTTAACGCATACGAGATAAACGTTGCTAATGGCACGTTATCTCTGCAATAAAATCCGACGATGCTTGGCGATAAAAAAAATGTCGCTAAGCTCCTTTAGCGATAAATATCGCTAGTTGTTGTTAATATGCCCCATTGTGATTTACAATGCCAATAGCTTAACCGCTTCAGCGCGGCGCGAATTTTCGCGCTGTACTGAACGTTCCATTGAGCGTATGGAACCATGACGGAACGGTTCCGTCATGAGCACAGCTCAACCGACGCTCATGACGGAACCGTTCCGTCATGAGCATGGAAGGGGTTAAACTAGCTTAAATGCAAGACCTATTGCATTGCAAATACATGTTTAAGTGTAAAACTGAGCGCAGTGCCACTTCAAGGACACCACGCTTGGTTTCTTTTTTTTTTCTTTTTACATTTTAACACTGATCGCGTGTCCTTGAAGCAGGCGCCATGCTCACTGTTAAAGTAAAAAAAAAAAAAAAAAAACGAGTGCAGTGTCCTTGAAGTGGGACCGCTCTCAGTTTTACAGTTAAAAAACAAACAAACAAGCAGAGCGCGGTGTCCCTGAAGCCGACACGACGCTCACTATAAAAGTAACAAACAATAATACTTAAGCAGAGTGCTGTGTCCCAGAAGTGGATGCAGCGCTAAGTATTACATTAAAATAAATAAATAAATATACTGAGGGCAGTGTCCCAAAGTGGGCGCATTGCTCATGATACAAATAAAAAAAAATAGCAGCCGCCATTGTCCCCATAAGTGGCCATAAACAAAATAGTGCTCACCCCCTAGATAAAGCTGACCATGTATGGAGCCAAGTAAGAGATACAGTCGTCATTAGCAGTCACAATTGGAGACAGGGCGGTTAAAAGGAGGGACTAACAAGCTTCATAATGAATGGGTGGCCAGCATTTACCAAGGACAATGACACCAGCCAATCAAAAATATGGGCAGAGAGAAGGCAAGGCTTACACAACATACTTGACTACTGCATGCCTCGCTAAACGAGCAGTGCATGTGCGCTGCCGCTAGGCTCGACACAAAAAAGGTAATGCCAAGACGTGGATTCCTTGCTCGCAGTGCCACTTAATAAAAGCCAGCCTGGCTGAGGAGTGGTGTTACCCCAAAACTGGTCTCAGGTACTTGTTTCAGGTCCAGGGAGGACATGGCCTGGCAGTTTGGGCTGGACTGTTCCCATGGGGTCATAGTAAAGACTGATTTGCATATGGCTGGGTCCATACTGGGGTGACGTGGCGAGCAAAATAACAATGGATTTAACCCACACCTGTGACTGGAGATAGATTTTTGAAAAGTTTCAACACTTCGTTATTCATTTTATTTTATGATGTTGCAGCCCACATACGCACCTTGAAATGAGAAGTGGGGTGAACCCGCTTCAAAACAGAAATTTGGTTTTGAGTTGCACTAAATGTGGTTGCATGCACAACAATGGTGCAAAGATAATGGTAAAGAAGGTGTGTGCATCTATTAGAAGAGATAATGTTCTGTTTTATGTTACGTTTTTGCATCAATACTATTTGCCCTGAATTAACTTTTGGTATAAGCTGAATCGGGCATCTGTTGGTGATGTAGTGCAAGTCTCCTTTATTCATTTTCACCACATAATGATGGAAGTAGGTGTGCAATTCTCGTAAAGGGTCCAGCATCAAATGAGACACAGAAGACCTCCCCTCTTCCTTGTTACAGACTAAAAGAGAAACTTAGGTGTCACTTGTGGCATAGGCTGTTGCATCACATGAACTAAGCGATATTAAAAGCAGCTTTATCAGATTTACTACTTCTCACCATCATCTATATCAACAACAGGCTCCTTAAAAATGCATCATATTTTTGTCCTCACTCCAGATCACAAATGTAGTACCACGTATGGTTTCTTAGCACAGGTAACAGTACCAATACAGTCTATTAACAATGTGAAGAGGAGGAAAACGCATTATCAATATTCTGCCTGATGCCACTAGAAATCACAACCAAGCCATGTCAGCCAACGTGGCAACTGTACATTTCTATGGTCAAAGCTTGTAGGTTTCAAGAGGTTTAGTGCATTTACTGACAATCTGCCAATGGTTCTGCAAGACCTTACTGCGGGATCACTAGCACGTAAAATTAAAAGATCACAATGAATCCCAGACAGCTAAACATGGAAATCCTGTCTGTGGGACGCCCATCCGTTTGTGCAGTACGGGAGAGCAATAGACATGTATTCACTCTCTCACATACGGTGAAATAAGAGAAGAACGGCCTTTACGCTGCCATGACCAACCCACCGAGTCATAACCCGCATCCGTACTAAAGTCCACAGCAGCCTCAGCCAGCAGCGCTCTTGGGGTGTTGGGCGGGATAGTGAGCGGGTCCTTCTTTTGCACCATGACTGTCCTCGGTGACTCCTGATGTCCGGTGTCAGCCTCTGGAGCGCGCCTACGTGGACGCCAACATGGAGGCCGCCTCACCGCGGCATCTAGGTTTGACATCGGCATCCAGGTCGAAGGATGCCTGTCTCTTTCTCTGCATGGACACGAGGGGTTTAGCCTTGAAGGCAGTTTTCATCTCTCCCTAGCCCATTACAGGGAAATCCAAGCCTCGTTTGCAGTCGGATGGAGGGAGAGGGACAGGGCCTCGGGAGAAATACCCAGCTACCTGGTGACCTCATACTTTAATTGAACAGCAGCACAGATGGCTGGAAATCGGTTTCATCATCTCCATTACCCATTCCCTCAATGCATGTGCAGTTTGGGAAATAACACTCTATATCGTAATGCTGCACATATAATTCTCGAAATGTGGGTTTATCTGCAGGGATGGCATTTACCTGATCTGATGTATACACGTCTGCCTGGATTCGAGTTACCAGTGGGCGATTCAAAGATCTCTCCCTCGGCAGCTGAAAGGCTGCGTACTGGGGTTGGAGATCGATAGAGAGAGCAGACTGGAACAGGTACTTGTGGCTAAACATGGCCACAGGCTGTACTTAACAAGCATTTGCAATGCAATAGGACTTGCATTCACACAAGACCTATTGCATTGCATCACATACAACAGGAGGGGGGTGGGAAGCACGGATAACGGGAGTGCGGGCAGGGGGAGAGGGGAAAAGGAAGTGAGAAGGCACAGACAAAGTAGCGCTCACAGTGTAAATAACATGTACCATGTAACACTCGAAGTAAAAGGGCCATGGGAGGGTACAAATGACGACAAGGCCATAATAAGGGTGGACTAATAAGCCTCATAATCAATCAGAAGGCAGCATTTACGAAAGACAATGACACAAGCCAATAAAAAACATGGCAGAGAGTGGGCGGAGCTTCCACTCCATACTCCATTACTGCATGCCTCGCAGAGCGAGCAGCACGTGTGTGCTGCTGCTCTGCTGCTATAGGCTTGACCTAAAAAAGACCAGTTGTAACCGTGAATGTATTCTACCAGCACCAGAGGTTCATTTATTTCAAGTTTCAACGTATTGGGAGCACCAGCAGGAATAATTCCCATCACATTTCAACAGCCAATGAATATTGAGAGACAACTTTATACATCGCTTGAATTGTCAATAATGTAGTTACTACATTTATAAGCACCTTTAAATGCTGTTTATACATTGTTTGCTTTTTAATTTGCACAGTGTTTTTTTTAAAACTTTGCAGGAATTAAAAATACTATGTTCATGGTTTATTAAAGCATATGGGTTATTTCAGCACAATCTGAGTTTAATAAGCATTGTTTATTTTTATTTTATTGTGTTACATGACACGCACAGTACATTTTGAGTTTATTTTTTATTTTTAGCCCACTTGGTTAGTTTTAGTGGCAAGTGTTTTTCATTCATTCATTCATTCGATAACTTTATTTTCGGTCACAACGGACCATAAAAGTGCAGAATAAAATACATACATGACACAAGATAAAAAAAAAAAATAGCATAGAACAATACAAAGTCAAGCTCAATCATATATATACACATTATTTACAAGATTAAAACTATGGCTTAATCCATCAGTCATAAAAACAGATTAAACATTGGATTAGTTATCGAAAGAGTTCATTACATTATATGCAAATAATTCCTACTATCCAGTTGAATCATTAAGAAATTTTCTGCGTCTGTGCCACATACCATTTAAAAAAACGCGAGACAGCAAAAATAATGGGAGGGTGCGGGTCATACTTTAAGACTAAAAGCTTGAACACACTGACTAAAGACTAAGTTTCTGCAAATTGGTGTCACCCAACGTTTTCGTACAGCCTGATAAGCTGGGCAGAAAAACAGGACATGAATTTCATTTTCAAGATTGTGTTTACAGACTGGACACTCAGTGTTCTTATTACTGTCCCATTTGCTGGTAAACACCTTGAGAGTCAGACTACCCATCCTGAATTGCATGTAAAGTTTCCTGGCCAGTGATGGATAAATCAAATCTAAGAATTCTTCATTTTTATAATCTTCTTTTACTTGAAGAAACTCAATAGTCAATCTTCCCACTGTGGAACTCGCATGGAGAGACAATAAGTTGTGGTGCCTAAAATGGCGAACCAAATCAACCCTGGGTAGCGCTGGGCAAGCTGCATCAGGTGTTTCCCAGAGCTCAGGTAGGCCAATTGTAATGCAAGTTGCCCTAATGTGTGTTAGCCACAGACTTTTCCTTGTTCTCAATGCAGGCCAGATCTCCCAAAATGTGTTTATATAGCAAACAAGTTCAGGCACTGACCACAATCTTCTCCAATACGTTAGTGGCCGTAGTGCCACTTCCTCCTCAATAGGGAGTAGCCCTAGGTCCATACGGAGAGGTACTAACGGAGTACTGGAAGACCCAATAAATTCCTCATAAATGTGTGTTCTACCTTCATGAGGTTAATAGGCCTTTGGTGTCCCCAGAGTTCTGCCCCATACAAAGAGGCCGCTCTAGCCTGTAGTTTGTAAATTTCAATGACAGGGGCAGCAGGCTTGAACTCAGAGACTCTGTGCATTTTCTGAATCCTCCCCACTACTTTGGTTAACTTAAGAGCAGCCTTTGCTAACTGGGTATCCCATTCCAGATGTTCTGCAAGAGTAACGCCCAAGTACTCAAAGGTCTTTACTCGCTCCAGTGGAGTGCCGCACAAATGTGGATTTGGGCGTGTCTGCCTAGGAGGATTGAAAATCATAAATTGAGTTTTATCTAAATTTATCTCCAGGGCCCTTTTTTTTTTAAAATATATTTTTATTGCAGAATCAAAAATAAACTATTCAATAAGCCAACTTATACACTGGCGGCCCCCAACAATCGATAATATGACAATCCAATACACAGCCAATTAGCCCACATCCCGGAGGCTGGGCGGCGTTTCAAGTAACCAGAACGCTGGAGGTACCTCAGTGCTTGCCCTGATCGGGCCATAAGTCGGAAATAACATCGTCTCCGCTTTTATGCTATAACAACCAACCCAACCCTTCCACCATCTAGCCCTAGGCCACTCCATTTTCACGTCTCAGAAAGCGCTAGGACGACCTCCCAGGGCCCTCCGTTTCCGGGAAGCTTCCACATGGCGGTAGCCCCCCCCCTCCTCCGATTCCCCCCTAATACCCTCCCCCCCTCCAACTGCTGCTAATGCGGGCCCTAACAGTCCTTCTTGCTCTGCGGTATGACATCCACCAGGAAGTTCAGACAATCACGTAAGCCCCATGGAATCCCTTCCTATTCCAGATCCTCCCCCTCGCCTTCAGTGATGTGGTCCCTTAAAGCCTGCACCACCAGCTCCCAGGAACGCGCCAATTCCAAGCTTTTTTCATTACCAGTTCTAGTCGCCTGACGCATCCGTAGCACACTCTCGCATCCAGACCACTTCAACAATTCATTCCTCCACCTCCGCACCGACGGCCCTTCTTTAGATTTCCAATGCCAAGTGATTTCACGCTGTGCTAATATTAAACCCAACCCAATGAATTTGCTTGTCACTTTGGTCTTTTTGGTGTGCGGGAACCAAAGGAGCAGGCACGCCGCTTTATCAAAGTCCACCTCTCTATCCGTAACAGTATTCAGGAGATCTCCCACCTCCGGCCAATAGTTCCCCAGTTTCGGGCACTCCCACAGCATGTGGTCCAGATCTACCTCTAGTACTAGGCATCTCGGGCACGCGGCATCGAGCACCTGGAAGTGTCTGCGTAACCTCTCCGGGGTCAGATATGCCCGATGCAGCACGAAAAATTGCACCTGCTGAAACCTAGCATTCCTCGTCCCCTTCCAGGTCCTGTGTAACACTTGCCCCCATACGGAATCCGGGATTTGTTTACCTATGCTGGTCTCCCAACGCGATTTCAAGTCAACCAGAGGCACCAATCCTTCATGCAACATTCTATTGTGGAGGCAAGTCACCGCCTTGACGGTGCCCGCAGCCATCACCACATATTGGCACACCAGCGTCACCTCCGGTTCCACCAGTCCCCCCCCCCAATGCCGCTGCATCGCCGCCACGACTGCCACGTGCAACAGGAAGGTGCCACCCGGCAGGCCGAATTGTTCCTGTAAGGTCTGGAATGGGACCAGCGTCCCGTCCGTATAAAGGTCCCCCAACATCTGCAAGCCCAGTTCCTCCCACGTCAACAACTGGGACCAATCCCCTCCGTGAGGCAAGGCAGTCAGCATTCCTAACGGCAACTCCGGTGCATACGGCCGGCGCTTCCCAGCCCTCTTCAGGTTCCTGTTCCAGCACAATCTAAGCGTCCGTTCCTCCATCGTAAGATCCCTCCCAGCCAGTCTCTGTTGCATAACGATAGATGACAAGACATGTCTCTGGATGCCGATCCCTCGGTCGTTATCTGGCCCCCTGAATTCTCTAGCCACGTTCTATGTCAGAACTTGAAGCTGCGCCGCTAGATAATATAGTTCGAAGTCGGGGACCGCCATCCCTCCCTCACTCTTGGGTCTCGTCAGGGTAGACAACGCCACCCTCCGGCGGCCCTGGCCCCACAGAAAGCTGGTCACCAACGACCGCACCTCCCGAAAGAGTTTCTGCGGGATCCATATCGGCAACGTTCTAAAGTAATAGAGTAGTCGCGGGAGCGCCACCATTTTCAGCAGTGCCACTCGACCCAGGACGGAAAGTGGGAGAGAGGACCAGAAGTCCATACTGCCCCTCAGTGCTTGGATGCAGCGCCCCACATTCCCCTCAAGGAGGTCTGTTGCCTTAATGTAGATGCGCACTCCTAGGTAGACAAAACATGAGGGTTCCCACACTACCGGTCGTGTGAGCTGCGGGCAGTGCGTGGTCTCCCGCAACGGGAATACACAAGTCTTAGTCCAGTTCACCCTGAGGCCAGACAGCCTCCCGAACCTGCCCAACATGTCCACCGCGCCTTCCAACGCCCTCCCGGAATCCGCCAAGTACAATAACAGGTCATCGGCATATAACGATATATAGTGGGACTCTAGCCCCCGCACGATTCCGTCATAGACGACGCCCGATCTCGCCTGCGCCGCCAGCGGTTCCATTGCTAGGGCAAATAGTAGAGGGGACAGTGAGCAGCCCTGCCTCGTGCCCCTACAAACCGGATAAGCCGGAGAGACCATAGTCCCTAGCCGCACCCGCGCCTTAGCCGAGGAATAAAGCACCCTCGTCCACCTCCGGAACCCCTCCCCAACTCCAAACTTCAGCAACACGCCATCCAGATAATCCCATTCCAAGCTATCAAACGCCTTTTCGATATCTACCGTTAACACCACCGGGCCCCGTTCCGCCGTAGCTGCATCATCAATGACCCCGATCAATCGACGAATATTCATCGAGGTGCTCCTAGTCGGGATGAATCCCGCTTGATCCCTATGCACCAACGAGGTCATCTGCGGCAGGAGCCTGGTAGCTAGGATACGACTCAAGATCTTGTAGTCCACAGTCAACATAGACAATGGGCGGTAAGAAGAGACATCCAGCGCATCCCTGCCCGGCTTCAGCAGCGGCACTACCAACGCCTCCCTCATAGAGTCCGGCAACCGCCCCAATTGGCTCGCCTCCGCATACACAATCTGCAGCCTGGGTGCTAAAACGTCCATAAATTTAGCGTAGAACTCGATCGGTAGCCCATCCACCCCTGGGGTTTTGTTCCGCGCCATATGACTAATTGCTCCTCTAATTTCCCCCAGGGTGATGGGGCCCCCCATGTCCCGGGCCTCCTCCACATCCAGTAGCGGTAAAGTAATTTGATCTAAATAATCACCTATCTCTCGATCAGCCGCTTCAAGGTGGCTGGCATAGAGTCCCGTATAGTAGGACTGAAAGCGCCCCAGGACCGCCGACTGCGAATAGATCACCTCCCCGTCCTCACGTCTGATACTCATGATCGGACTCCCTCTAGGGTTCGGATCAGCCAGCTTGGCAAGGAGCGTGCCCACTTTGTCCCTCTCCTCATGCACTCTGACAGCATACAATTTATAATCATAACATCTCAGTCTTTCCGTTTCAGTCGCCACCGCCTCTTTAGCTTGCAGCAATCGTTCCTGCAACTCCGGCCTCTCGGGTCTCTGCCGTTCCACCCCTCTCAACACTTCCTCTGCCTTCGCCAGGTCATTCAGCACTGCTCCTCGCACAGTCAGGAACCGTCCCATACACACCCCTCTCACCACCACTTTCATAGCCTCCCATTCAGTCGCTCTAGTCGCCGTGGACCCAGCATTAACCGTAAAATAGCCATCTATGCCCTGGCGGACCGTGTCACAGAACGCCGGATCCTCCAGCGTCTCCGGACGAAGTCGCCACGAGGGGACCGCCGACCTCGCCAGCCGCCATTGCATAGAGAGCAACAGGGGGTTATGATCCGATATGGTCCTGGATAAGTACTCAGAGTGAGTCACCACACTCGCTAGAGAATTACTGCAGAGCACTGTATCCAACCGTACATGTAGATCGTGGAGCGCGGAGAAGTAAGAGTAGTCCCTAGTCTCGGGGTGTTGCGCCCTCCACACATCCACCAGGCCCCACTGATCTTGCCAGTCCCGCCTATGAGTCGCCAAGCGACGCACTGGGGAGTCCACTAGGGGCGGGTGCGATCTATCTAACAGCACATCAGAAATGGAGTTGAAATCCCCTGCCAGCAACACCGGGCCCGCTAAATAAGACGCCAGTGAGCGCGATAATCCTTCAAAGAAACGCGCTTGATCAATGTTGGGGGCATAGACGTTACACAGCACCACCTCCCTACCATACAGCCGTCCCTCAACTACTACATAACGACCCTCTGGATCCGTTTTCTGACTCGTGACCTGAAACGGCGTGCCCGCCCTAATCCATATCAACACCCCTCTGGCGAATGCTGAATATGTCGTGCCAAACACCTGATCCCGCCATCTCTTCTGTAACGCCCCGCATTCCTGCTGCGTCAGGTGAGTCTCCTGAAGCATCGCAATCTGGACGCCTCGCCTCACTAAGTAGGCATGAACCTTGTGGCGCTTCACCATAGTACGAATACCCCGGACATTCCATGTGACACATTTCAGATTAGGTAACGCCCCCATAAAGCATCAAACCCAACAATGGCGCCAGCCAGTAAGTGCCACCCGCATAGCAGCAATTGAACAGTCCCCGAAAAACATATCCCCTAACACCCGTCAACCCCCTCCCCAGGACAGGGCCTAGTAACCCAGCTTCAGCCCCGTTCCAAACCTTAAACTCCCAACACATCACACTAACCTGTGGTCGTCACCACAGAAGACCTTAAGGGTCTAACGAAGGCTGTGGAACCCCAAACCAGGACGGCAGAGCAACCACCCCACGCCCGTAGTCCCACACTGCTAGAGCAGCCCCATACCTGGCAGTCCAATAGAAGTCAGGAGCGTCCACGCCTCCAGTCCTCAGAAAACGTTCAGCGGCCACAACCCTCACCCATTAAATATACCATCTGATGTCTGTGGGGTGACCTCCGGCCCCTGCACTCCTCCCACCTCCGAGTCATCATCACCGGTCTTCTCCCCCTCTCCGTCCGAAGCCGAGTCTCTGGAAGCGTCCTCTCGTTGCGATCCTGTGATGCTCGCCGTGGCCTCTAACGCACTCTGTCTGTCGGCCAGCATTTGCGCTTCTCGCTCGGCCCGTTGGCGCCGATTCCGGGAGCGGATGCGCTGTGATTTCCTGACCTTAACCGGTTGCAGACGATCCCTGGCGGGTCTGTGCACCCGATCCGTCCCTGCACGATACAGTTCAAGCCACGACCAGGCTTCATCGGGCGTTTGGAAAAAGTGAGTCCTGTCATCAACAATGATCCGCAGCTTGGCCGGGAAAAGTAAGGAGTATTGGATCCCCTCCTCTCTCAGCTCTTTCTTCACCGACAGGAAGGAAGCCCTGCCCCGCTGCACCTCCTGCGTGTAGTCCGGAAAAATCGTCACCTTGCTGTTATCCACCTGGAAAGGCCCTTGGGATCTCGCCCTTTGGATCAGCAGATCCCGATCTTTGTAGTGCAGCAGTTTGACCACCATCGGTCGGGGCGGTCTGCCCTCCAGAGGCAGCCTGGCAGGCACCCTGTGCGTTCTCTCCAGCGAGAAGAAGGGGGATAGGCCCTCCGGCGCCACCACTTTCCGAAACCAGTCCTCCATATAGGCCACCGCATCACCCTTCTCGATTTTCTCCGGAAGCCCCACCACCCGCACATTGTTCCGTCGGTTGCGCCCTTCCGCGTCTTCCGCTCGACGCTCTAGGACCGCCAGACGGCGAACAACGTCCTCAAGTTTATGTTCCGCAGTGACCACGGCTGGCTTCAGTTCCTGGAGCAATTGTTCGTTTGATTTCACTCTATCAGAGAGCTTGGCGTGGTCCGCTCGCAGCAGGCCAAGCCCCGTCGCCACCTGCGCTATGTCCTGGCGCAGCTCTTCCTTTGTGGTAGTGATTGCGGCCAATATCGCATCAAGGCGGAGATTTAGCCTCTGTTCCTGTGATGAGGGACCTGTCGCCACACCGCCATCCGCCTCCTCTGATCTCCCGTCTCCCCGCTCCGGCGGTGCGGCGGCTCCAGCTCCCTGCGCGGCCATCTTGAGCGCGGGAGCCCCACCGCCCGAGCAGCCCCCACTGCCAGTGGCCGGCGGCGGCAGCTCCTCCGGTTGATCCGATCCGAGGCCCGCCCCGTGTCGCCCAACGAGACAACCGAGCAAGCGTAGCCCCCCTACCTCCAGGCCAAGCGAGACCATGCAGGGCCGTGCCAAATGTCGCAAGCCCTTCCGAAGAGGCGAGCAGCCGGAAGTCCGTGTCTCCGGATAGACCGAGCCCTCAGCTCCCTGCAGCACCGACCCCTGTGGGTCCCTGCCAAGGTGACCAGGCGGCCCCTGTGTGTCAGGGCAGGCCCCGCGGCAATCTGTGTCTTCAGCAAAGTCCAAAAGAGTCAGGCCATTCCCCCTTACTCAGGAGGGTCAAAC
The DNA here is from genome assembly GCF_964261635.1 of Lissotriton helveticus. Lineage (NCBI taxonomy): Eukaryota > Metazoa > Chordata > Amphibia > Caudata > Salamandridae > Lissotriton > Lissotriton helveticus. The sequence goes on from NC_136059.1 coordinate 1,104,936,895, forward strand.
GCCAATGGAGGGAGGTGTATGCTATGCTGTACAATGCAGGGACAGTCAGCCGGTCCCCTTAGGAATCAAGTTAGGCAATCGGCAAACCACGGGGCAAAAATGGCAGTCTCTGGTGCTACTGCATGCCCTGTAAAGTCCAGCTGGTGAACGCACCCACCATCTGCAGCACAGACGCGGCCCCCCTTGCAAGTGTGTAAACTGCCCCCAATCGGGCTGGGATGTATCGGCCACCTTAGCCACAGTGCTCCTCAGAGTCTAAAGGCCGCGGGGCTGGTCCGGCGCCCCCTCGCCTTCCATTGGGCAGGCTCTCCTTTGAAAATCAGGCCTCCAGCCACCTCCCGGCCTGCTCGCTCCCCGGATCAACCAAGCGCCGCGGGGGGCCGCACCCCCAGCACCTCGACAGCCCGCCCCTCCTCACTGCGCCTCAGCGGGTCCCGCTGCGGTGTATTCAGCGGCCGGGCGGCCCCGCAGCACCTCCGTCTGCGCTGCTTGATTCCAGGTCCAGAGCTCCAGGGAGATCAGGTGGGGGAGGGGCGCCGCCACCTCCCGGTCACCTCGCTTTCCACCGCCGCCGCTCGGGATCAGCACCCTTCGTCTGTCCCCCGGCCGTCCGCCTCTCGCGAGTCCCCCCGGAGCCTCCAAACTGCTCCGCACCTCTCTCCTCTCAGCTTCCGGAGCCTTACGTCGTCAGCGTCGCCATCTTGTCTTCACGGCCAGCGAGGCTGATCCGGCAGTCAGGTCCGTCTCCACGCGGCGTCCAGGGACCCGACGGGGGCCAGACGCTCTCCTCCAGGCCAGCGACCCCACCGGACCCCCGTTCTCAGCTGCCGGGCGTCAGGGGCTGGATTTCTCAGGAGAAGAGACGGGACTTGGCGCGGAGCAACTCGCTCACGCGGCCATCCCGATCGGCGTTGAAACCACGCCCCTCATCTCCAGGCCCCTTGATGCACAGAAACCAGCAAAACCGCCCAGGGTTCGTTGGATGCCCGTTGATGTCTTGGACAACAACAAAGTGTCGTCCGCGAACATCAATGCGGGCACCCAACCTAATACTAGCCTCGGGGCATCGGCACGTGTTTTTAAATTAACCACTTGACACAACTTAAGAATAGTTGACAGACCGGCTGACTTTAACGGAATATTTACTAACAGATTGATGAATCTAGGTCTGACCAACAGTTGCAGGTATGTTTAGAGTATGTTTTTGGTTCCGTAATCTGTAGTATTTCGCATGTTTAATTTTTTTCACTCAATACGCTTGGTTTCCTTTGCAGACCTTCGGCACAATATTGTTGGTTTAATTTTGAATGATGTTCTTTTGATACTTTATTATTTTCCCGCATTAGTAGGGACGTTATTTTTTAGATATGTTTGATGAAGGGCTTATTTGTAAACATCTTATAGCGACACGTTATGCATATGGCAACTATTATGGTTACAATGACATGTTGTATCATGTCCTGGGTACCACTGGTTTTGATGCAATCTTTTGTATCGCAGTTAGCCCTGAGGAAGGGCAGTTTGCTCTAAATGCATTGGGTTTCAATCATCGATGCTGATTCATGAGGAATGGTGAATTGCCAGTTGCTGGGGAGAAAAGCCCGGATTGGCATCTCATTGAACTTGTTGATGAAAATGGAGTCTGTTAAATTATGGATTAAATAGAAACAATTTTGAAACTGGATTGAAACATTGATCATATTCATTGACACTCTAAATTATGGCGTGCATCCTGGTTTGAGGACCTGATGAGGCTAGAACATTTCACATGCAGCATTTGTCATGCTTTAATTTCAAACATAACCTTTTCAATCTACACAAGCCCCCATAGCCTCGAACTCCACTTGAAGCTATCTCTCACTTCCCAAGGAAGAATACAAAAATGTAAGTTAGAGAATTCTTACATGTATTTTAGTCACTAGTATTTACCTATTTACCTTCCAGTCTATCATTTTCTTTGTTCTCCAAGCCACTTCAGATTAGGTACTCAGCCATATGCAAATGAGCCTTGGTCCTGCACCAATTGAAAAAGTCCAGACCGAACTGCCAAGGAATGTCCTCTCTGAACCCGAACACAAGCAACCCAAGACTGGTGTTGGCCTTTGAGGGCCTGTTACTCAAATGCAGGTTGGGTCAAGTGGCAGAGTGAGCACAGTGTTGTATACTGTGTAGATAGTCCTCACTACTGTAAGGTTTTGAATGAAAGCAGTTGGTGGCGGAAAGGAGGAGGATAGTTATTAAGCTGACTCTATTTACCAGAGACTTATTAAATCTATTTTCAAGTACCTGTGTGAAGACCTGCCTTCCGTTAATACAGGTGGTGACGAGTGTGAGGAAGACTGGCCAGGAGCATCGGTCCCCATAATGTTTAGAAATGTTTAGCGTGCAGTACTTGGTGATGACTTGTGCTATGCACTATGCCATATCAGCTTTGCCTGTGTATTGACACTAGTGAGTGTTGTCAAGGTCAATGTATTTCAATCAAATGTAATCAAAATAACATTTTACTACCGTTATGTTTCACGCTATTTGAATGCCAGTGTTCATGCTGTCTGCAGAGTTTTCCAGGGTTGCAGAGCGAGTGCATGTGATGTAATTCAATTGGCCATCTTGGTTTGAGAACAGAGTAATGTGAAAGGTGGTGTACTTGTTTAATGATCGCACAGCACATTTCAGAAGCCATCTTGACTTGAAAGCATTATTTCAGAAATTGTGGTAGGATAGGAATTTATTGCCTCTAGAAGTACAACCTGGTGGGTACTCATACCATGAGATTAATGTGGAAGGGTATTTTAGGGTGGAGATGGTGAAAAACCCATTTGGGTTGGCCTCATCAACTGGAGTTTGGGCTGAAATTTGATCGTATTGCATCTTCTCCAGTGCATGGAATTACATAGGCAATGCAGGGTTCTGATTTTGTGTCTGAAATAAAGTAATTGTATCCTAAATTATTTCAAGAGGAATTGGCAATGTCCAAGAGCTTTAAGTATAAAATGATTCTCAGAGAAGGAACAGTACCTATAAGACATAAAGTTCGGAATGTGCCTAGCCTATCGGGAAAAATTCAAAGACATGTTGAGAAATGTTTGCCAGAAAACATAATTTAACCAACTGAGTGACCCGCATGGTTATCTCCTAAGGTAATTTCTGTGAAGAGTTCTGGTGAATTACGCTTGTTTGTGGATTTGTGTAGTTTGAATAATGAAATATGGATTGACAGGTATCCGGTGCCAAATTTACTTGAAATTATGTCAACTCTTGCCAGAACAGTGTTTTAACTGCTGATCTTGTAAGTGCTTATCATCCAATTGAGCCTCACAAATTATCTAAATACCTTACAGCACTTTTGACTCCAAAAGGAGTGTTCCAGTTATTAAAGATACCTTTTGTGCTAGCTAGTGCTGCATCTGTATGAGTAACAGTAGCTGTAGCTCTCCATGACAATATTATAGTGTATGGAAAGTCATATGAGAAACATGATAATAATTTGTGTGTCTATTGTACAGGAGAAACTCCAGTCAAAATAGTAAGGTTGTCTAAATGTGAGTTCAAAAGAGGAAAGTGGAGTATCCGAGTCATGAGATTTCCGAAAGTGGAATTAAGCCAAAACAGAATTATGTAGAAGCTAATTTGAATGCTAATGCTCCGATTTCCAAGGACCAGTTGCTGTCATTGCTTGGTCTAATATAATTTTATGCTTGGTTTATGCAAGGCCATGCCACTAAAGTTGATCCTATAAGATTTTTGTTGAAGAACAATGTGACATTTTAATGGGGTGTGAGTCAACAAAGAACTTTGTGAGTGCTTGAATAAAGAAATTGTTGAGGCACCATGTCTGAAGAAATATTTGTTGGGTAAGGGTGTGTGTGCCATGTGTCTTCTGTGATAAATCTGCAAAAACGTGTTGTTGGGGTGGAGGCAATAGAACATTATGATATACCTTGGAGGAGGTTATATGTGGACATTGTTGGGCTTTTTGCTGTACTGTCCAAGAAATGAGCTTTTGCCATTGTTTTAGTTGATTACTTTACAAAGTGGCCAGTGGTAAGACTAGAGAAGAAGATGGATACTAATTGTGTGATTGAATTTTTGGATGAAGTCTTTTGTAGAGAAGGCACGCCCGAAGAGTAAGTGCTGCACAATGGTCCACAATTCATTGGTAAAGAATTGTCTGCTTTCTTCATAAGAGATTTTTTAAATATAATTCTCAACCAAAGGGTCAGGTGGAAAAATGTATTAGAGTGGTCAATGATTCTATACAGTTGGCAACCAAGAGTGGTTTATCGTGGAATAAAAGTTTACATGCCACGTTTCTGATTTTGAGAACTTCACCAAATTCAGTTACAGATTGTCTCCATTTGAGAAGTTGAGAGGCATGAAACCAGGAATTAAGTTGATTTAATGCTAGCTAAGAGGGAAGAAGGCTTATGAAATTGAGGCTGATTTTTACAAAAGTTACAAATAATATATATTAGGAAAATATGAATAGCAATGGTGAATCTATTCAGAGGTTTCGCATAAGTTTGAGATTGACTGTGGGTGACATAGTGAGAAGAAAGCTACCTATGCATGTGGGAAAGAGTCTACCGAGATGGTCTGACCCTGTGAAGGAGATTGAAGCATTCAGTGAGGCTCTTTATGTGGAAAATCGAAAAATGTGGAATCGTAAAATAATTTTGATGTTCACATGGAAGCTTGAAACTCTGACAAGGAAGTAAACGGATTATGGTTGTGAAAAAGTGTTCATGGATTTTGGTGCACAGGTAAATGATGGAAACAAAATGTTGGCTATCATGAAGCGTCAAATGAAGAATTTGACTCTGGAAGGAAAGGCTAGATCCCACAATTATAGCGAGAAATCATCACAATCTGATGTTGGGAGTGAAAGTGTCAATGATAGTGTAAACAATTTTCGGATAGTTAGTTTTCTGTCGAATAGCCAAGTTCAATGAAAAAGTGAAAGAAAAAGAAAATGTCCTGATAAAATTTAAGACTTTGAGAACAGTTAGTTGCTGAATGTACAGTGTGAAAGTATTCATAGATATCTTGTATGCTTCTTATTTTTTTATATTGCTTACTGTAAGATAATGTTCATATAGATATAACTATTTAGTTAACTTTTTTGTGTTTATACGTTCATGTCATACTGTAGAAGAAAAAAGGGGGAGATATGTTGTGTAGAGTGTATATTGTCTTTACCGCCCTAAGGGTTGGAATGTTGATTGGTGGAATGACAAATCTTTTAGCAGTGGGGCTGATCCTCAGTAGAGCAAAAGCCACAGGCACCCCTATATATATGTGTTTCATTGACTTCAGGGCACCAATTGACTGTGTCCCGCGTGGCAGGTTTTGTACAAAACTCCAACGGTGAGGAATGCCACCCAATTTCTTTAGGGCCATCAGGTTGCTCTATTCAGACACATGGGTTAAGATTAAGATCGGGGATGGTACCAACTTATCAAGGGAAGTAACAACATAAACTGTACTAGAAAAAGGTTGTGTTTTAGCATCCCTTCTCTTTAATTTATATATAGCAGACCTCTCCTCAGACTTAGAATACTAGAAATCTCACGCCCAAGCCTTGGTGGCCAGCTCCTATCAAATATTCTGTATGCAGACGAACTACTACTGCTCAGTAACACCAGAAAAAGCCTGCAGAGATTACTGAACTGAATGGTGGTTGGGAGCACACTGCCTCACAGTCCCAGCACAGTTCGCCCATTTGCATCCTGGTAAATGCAGTACACAGTTCAAACTTACTTCAAAATTAGCTGGAGTTTTTCACCAAAGTTGGTGCAGACATTGCTGTATATCTCTAGACACGTGTTTCTGGGTTGAGCCCGTCTTCAGTAGAGAGCAGCAGTATTAGAGAGCAAAGAAAAATCATCTGGGGTTGTTGGAAATGCTGCCAAGTTTCTCTCAGGTCACAGTACCACTTACAGGCAAACTGGTGCATCTCCAAAGCTGGTCAGCTTGCTGGCTCAAGGGAGCCTTTTGAACAGAATGGGGGTTGGGAGCACACTGCCTCATAGTGCCAGCACAGTTCGTCCCTTTGCATCCTGGTAAATGCAGTACACAGTTCAAACTTACTTCAAAATTAGCTGGAGTTTCTCACCAAAGTTGGTGCAGACATTTCTGTATATCTCTAGACACGTGTTTCTGGGTTGAGCCCGTCTTCAGTAGAGAGCAGCAGTATTAGAGAGCAAAGAAAAATCATCTGGGGTTGCTGGAAATGCTGCCAAGTTTCTCTCAGGTCACAAGACCACTCACAGGCACACAGGTGCATCTCCAAGTCTCGTCAGCTTGCTGGCTCAAGGGAACCTTTTGAACAGAATGGGGGTTGGGAGCACACTGCCTCACAGTCCCAGCACAGTTCGCCCCTTTGCATCCTGGTAAATGCAGTACACAGTTCAAACTTACTTCAAAATTAGCTGGAGTTTTTCACCAAAGTTGGTGCAGACATTGCTGTATATCTCTAGACAAGTGTTACTGGGTTGAGCCCGTCTTCAGTAGAGAGCAGCAGTATTGGAGAGCAAAGAAAAATCATCTGGGGTTGCTGGAAATGCTGCCAAGTTTCTCTCAGGTCACAGTACCACTCACAGGCACACTGGTGCATCGCCAAAGCTCGTCAGCTTGCTGGCTCAAGGGAGCCTTTTGAACAGAATGGGGGTTGGGAGCACACTGCCTCACAGTCCCAGCACAGTTCGCCCCTTTGCATCCTTGTAAATGCAGTACAGAGTTCAAACCTACTTCAAAATTAGCTGGAGCTTTTCACCAAAGTTGGTGCAGACATTACTGTATATCTCTAGACACTTTTTTTCTGGGTTGAGCCCATCTTCAGTAGAGAGCAGCAGTATTAGAGAGCAAAGACAAATAATCTGGGGTTGCTGGAAATGCTGCCAAGTTTCTCTCATGTCACAGTACCACTCACAGGCACACAGGTGCATCTCCAAAGCTCGTCAGCTTGCTGGCTCAAGGGAGCCTTTTGAACAGAATGGGGGTTGGGAGCACACTGCCTCACAGTCCCAGCACAGTTCGCCCCTTTGCATCCTGGTAAATGCAGTACACAGTTCAAACTTACTTCAAAATTAGCTGGAGTTTTTCACCAAAGTTGGTGCAGACATTGCTGTATATCTCTAGACACGTGTTTCTGGGTTGAGCCCGTCTTCAGTAGAGAGCAGCAGTATTAGAGAGCAAAGAAAAATTATCTGGGGTTGCTGGAAATGCTGCCAATTTTCTCTCAGGTCTATTGAACTGCATTTACTAGGATGCAAAGGGGCGAACTGTGCTGGGATGTGAAGCAGTGTGCTCCCATCCCCCTTCTGTTTAAATAGGTTCCCTTGAGTCACTGGGCTGACGAGCTCTTGGAGATGCACCTTTGCGCCAGGGAGAGGTACAGAGACCTGGGAGGATTGTGGCAGCTTTCTCAGCAAACCCCAGAAGAATTTCGTTTTTAGAGATTAACAGCACTAACCTGCACCAACTTTGTTGAAACACTCTGCAAAATTTCAAGTAAGTATTTAAATTGAACTGCATTTACCAGGATGCAAAGGGGCGAACTGTGCTGGGATGTGAAGCAGTGTGCTCCCATCCCCCTTCTGTTTAAAAAGGCTCCCTTGAGCCACTGGGCTGACGAGCTATTGGAGATGCACCTGTGCGCCAGGGAGAGGTACAGAGACCTGAGAGGATTGTGGCAGCTTTCTCAGCAAACCCCAGAAGAATTTCGTTTTTAGAGATTAACAGCACTAACCTGCACCAACGTTGGTGAAACACTCTTCAAAATTTCAAGTAAGCATTTAAATTGAGCTGCATTCACCAGGATGCAAAGGGGCGAACTGTGCTGGGAGGTGAAGCAGTGTGCTCCCATCCCCCTTCTGTCCAGAGATTACTGAACTGCCTTGGAGCATATGCAGAGGACAATGGGCTGGAAATAAATCGTAAAAAGACAAAAGTCATCTCACTTAATCGCTGCATTGAAGTGCAACGCAAATGGTACCTTAGCGGAGACGCAATTGGTGCATATTTGTGTTCATGCATCAAGATAGGTGCATGGGCTACGTATGCGCCTCAAAGAGAGGTGATTAAGGGAAAAGCTGAGGCACTCGACTATGCCTTTACAATGCTTACAAGATCCATTCGGGGCACAATCTCAAGTCATTGGTAGCAGTAATAAAGGCTAAACTGTTACCTGCCCTCTCATATTGGTCGGAAATAATGATAGATGCAGAGGCAAGCCTCCTTGATAAAATCGTGATTAGATCTTATAAGCAAGTCTTCCAGCTACTGAGATCTGCATTTCCCGCCCAAGTCATTCTGGAGTTCTTATTGATAAAGCAGTCACTTGCCAGGCCTGCTGCATATGCTAAATGCTGCCACAAATTGTGGTTAGCTGCTGAGGGTACACTGGCTTATGTAGTATGGTGTGATATCATCCTTCAATGGGGGAATATGACTTAAGGAACCTTAGTACATCTGGTCAAGCTTTCAGAAGAGCAGCAAATAAATCCATTAAATTGCAAAACTAGCTGGACGATAAAGACAAAGGGGCCAAGTAGTCACATGGATGGCTGGTACTGAAATCCTACGATGCTCAAAGGGAGTCCCCCCTCTAGGAGGCCACTTACACCCTGAAGATTAAACATAGATTATTGGCATTATGATTTGGTGATATTCCAATCTTGGAGTTTTTCCAAAGCTCGAAGAAAGATGGCCAAAGGGAGGACCAGAAATGCCGTTTATGTCATCAGGCAAGCAAAACATTGCTGCATGTCATCTGTATATGCCCGGCTCTGGCCTCACTGCGAAGAAGCATATTGAAAAAGAATTCAATGAACTAGAGATTAGGTCCTGCAGATCAGCTCCAATTGAGTCATTAGATCCAAAGAATACAATGCTTACCATTAGATTGACAGTACTTGGACATTTTTAAATTGCCAAAGCAGATCCATAGACTCAGGTGGGGATCATGAGGGATCGTGAAGAAGGTCCCAGATAACAACCTTTGAAATCAACTTACACTATGTTGGGCTGCAAGGGACTATGCAACCTTGTTGTTTATCTATAACGCAAGGCTGGACATCAGCTTGATGTTACCTGCAATGTACTTATGATAACATATTAGCATTTTCCCATGTTTTGTATACTTTTGTATATTGTATAGGCCTTCACCAGCTTTTTGTGCACTTTTAATTCTATTCACATTGTATATTTACCTGTCAAAGCTGTATTACTGCAGGTCGCTATGGAATGCTAGGTAGAATTAGGGCTATTCAACTTTACTTCCTACCCCATACCAAATAAGAGAGAAAATCCACATGGTTGCACTAGTTTGAATATGATTGATTATTCTTCTCCCAATTTTAATCCTGCTTATTGTGCCTTGAATTGTAATTTTTAATGGTGTTTATGGTTCTATTGACTACTATACGTATATTTAAGCTAAAAAAAGAGAGTTTTGGAAGGAAATGTCGGTGTGGGGAGAATGGCGGCTAGCGGTTGGTGGTGGAAAGGGACAGGGTGGCTGTTAGGCTGCTTTTCTTTACCCTGTGCTTAATAAATCTATCTTCAAGAACCCATGTGCGTACCTGGCTTCTGTTATTACACACATTACCCACATTTAGGCATTCCCATTGCGCTTAGTACATCACAAAGAAAAACACCTACCTAGCAATTTGGACAAGACTGTCCCTATTGGTTAGGACTAAAATGAATTTGCTGAAGGCAAGTCTCTGTTAAAAAGGGTACAGTGATAAATGATGGTCTGGAATGAGGCCCAGAAAAAAAACAGTTGCTGAAATAAATTCAAGCATTCATTTTATCACCTTGTTTGTAATAGAAGTTCTAAGTGCAACGAGTATGCCCACCAGACGCAGATCCTGGGCCTGGGCATCACTATGCCACTATGCCATTGGACTCACTATATCATTATGCCATTGGACTCACATTTTACCTCACTGATGAGAACCGCTTAGGTTGATGATGGTCTAGGGTTTCATCTGGACAGCCTAACCTGGCAGTTCAGGCACGACCGTTCCTGTTGGAGGCAGACCAAGAAAGATTTGCATTAGGCAGATCTTTGGCACAGTGGGTGAAAAAACATGATCTAGAATGGGGACCAGAGTGATAACCAGTGGTTCAGAATAATGTAAGCATTCCTTCCATCACCTTGTTTTTGCAGCAAAAGTCCTAGCTGTGACGAGTTCTCCCAGACGGGAGACAGCCATGACAACGCGGACTTTACACCGCGCTGCCATTACGACGCTGCCATTACAACACAAGTCGTTACAACGACTTGCGCTGGATGGCGCTAGAGACTAAGGAATAGTAGATTTACTATTCCAACACCTTCCCTACTGTTGCGTAGGCTGGAGTTGGAATAGTACATCATACTATTCCAACATCCAGCGCCTACAGCGCAAGTCGTTGTAATGACTTGCGTTGTAAATGATGCGTCGTAATGGCAGCGCGGTGTAAAAGCCCGCGTTGTCATGACGTACATCCTCCCAGACATGAGTTCCATGCTCACTGTGTAATTGTACTCATATTGTACCTCACTGATGAGACCTTAGTAGTTTGATTATGGTCTGGGGTTGTTTGTGTTTCGATATGGAGAGAACCTGCACTGGCAGTTCATCCTAGACTGTTTCTATTGAGGAAGGACCCCAACTTATTTGCAGAAGGCAGGTCTCTGTCTAGCACAGCACATTGGGCAAACACTGATGGTCTAGAATGCAGCACAAGTGTTTACCAGTGGTTGGGAATAATTCAAGCATTCCTACTTGTGCTCACTATGCCTCAGGACTCATTATGTACCTCACTGATAACACCTAAGTAGATTGAAAGTAGTCTGGGGTTGCTTGTGTTTCCATCTGAAGGGGATTTGGCCTGGCATTTCAGACTGAGCTCTTCCTTGTAGGGCAGAATCATGACTTATTTACATAAGGCAAGTCTCTGTCTAGAATGACACAGTTTGTGAAAATGATGGTCTGGAATGTGTCCTGTATAATCACCAGTGGTTGAGACTAATTCAAGCAATCTTTCCATCACCATGTTTTTCCATCTTTAGATTTACAAACATCCATCTCTATAGGAAATTACATCACTTAATTTCCCAGTATTCATCTCTTCAGGATGAGACAGAACTGTGTTTTTGCCAATACCAACTTCAAAGCAAAAAGCCAGGCAAGTGAACCTCAGGCCTAAACAACCATTTCAACCACTAGAGTATTTCAGATTCCCCTTCCCCTATCGCTACAGGAATTGACAACACTAAATTTCAGTATCTATCTATAGAGGGAGTAACATCACTAGTTCTTGTCAAAGTCATCTTTAAATAAAGAAGCCAGTAATGCAAACCTCATTTTCCAGCATCCATCTCAATAGGAAACCATCTCCAGATTTTCCAGCATTCATCTCATAGAAAGGGACATCACTACATTTACATGCACCCAACTCTACAGAAAGTAATTTCACTATTTTCCACCTGTTATTTCCTTCCTCCTCCCCCTATTTCAGTCTACTCTTCATAATGTTCCAACACCCTGGCATCCCCAGCTATGGGCAGATATAGACATGGGCATCATCAGGTTGGTGTTGTTCGAACCTGAAAGAACATAGGGTCAGAATCCCACCACCTGATAAACTATCCACGTCATTCTGACGCTTATAGCCAGACCATGCAAACGCATTCACCCCATTCATACATCTGATGTCTATGACCTCATACACATACCACTCACTAGAACACACAACCCTAACAACACACTCAATTATTCCTCATCAATTCACGCTCAGCAGTCATGCACACTCCAGACATTACCCCATTCATCTCCTAACACAACCTAGATGCACTTTTCATCAATGAAACTAGTTTACACCCTCTTCCACACGCACCCTGGATGTCCCCTCTTCCCATGGTCATAGCATCATATACATAGTCTGCACAGTCAAAACAGGAGGGGGACCTGCAGTTACACACAAAACACCCTGTAACTTCATTTGTAGGAACTCTACTGGAACAAAGACTTTCAAGCTCCTCTCCAGACACTTTCCTGCATCAACCACAAAACCTGATCAATAGACTACCCGAACCAAAAAAGCACTTCCGAGAAGAAACCTCACCCTACCACTTCTGCATTTATCCAACACACCTACAGCAGAGTCCTCAGAAACTTCAAACCCCTGTCCCATCCCCCCGCCCATGCAGCACCAATATGAAATACATGAAGGAAGCCTTCTACATAGTTCTCAATACATTGGAAATAGAGTAACTCATCAATAACTCAAAACATTCCTAAGGCAACAAACTGGACCTCATTCTGAAAAGTGTCCTCTAATATCCACCAACACACATCTGTTGCCTTGGACTAAACCAACTACTTTTCCACACAACTCACTGGCCCTTATCCTAAAAGTGTTTCCTAATAGCCACTGCCAGACAACAATTGCCTTGGATTGTACCGACCACTTTGCCATTGCTTTCACCATCACATATACTACATCACAGCATCATGCACACAATGAAAATAGGAAGATAAAGATTCTGCCTCATCAAAAATATTTATCTGCAAAAATCTAAGAAAAACTAAACCGCCTGCAAGAGCACTTCCTGCCCTCCACAAATGCCAATACTCGCCTTAACATCTACAACATCAAATGTGAGTACTCATATCAATTGTTATGTGCATCAATGCACACATAGAAGAGCTAATCTGTTATGTTCCACTGAAAACCCAGTCCACCAAGCCAAACCTCTCAGGACTCTTGTACACTCAGAAGCATAGGAAAAAGGTATGGAGTCAATCAAAACTCCCACATGACCCTACCCTGCTTAAAACACTCCATTCAAATCACTGATCCATCATCAGAGACCCACATACTTCCGTGACAAATGCTAACCCCAGGTGGGTAACTCTGCTCCGCCAGTGGAGTTTGCAGAATTTTGCCTATTCCACGCTCCGTTGCGGACGCAGAGTTTAGGCAAAACCCCCCTCCGTGGTGGAGCGGAGTTAGCAAGCCCGTCCACCCTCCCAACTTAATAAAAAATAAAAACGAGACACTTACCTGTGTGACTGCCTCCTCCTCTGCCTGGTCGCTCTTCTTCTTGCTCCTCGACATCCTTCGTCTATGAAAGAACCCTACGTTATACGTCTTGCGCTTGTGCATGTGCAAGATGTACAGTGTAGTAGTAGTGAGGAGCAGGAAGGAGAGTGCCCAGGCGGAGGAGGAGGCAGCCATGCAGGTAAGTGCCTTATTTTTTTAATTTTTAATTAATTTGGGAGGGGAAGGGAGCGGCGCAGAGCGGAGTTCCACAGAGTCTTTTTAAGAACACTATGGAGCGCCGCGTAGAGGCTCTACACCAGCTCCGCCCACCCATAACAAATGCATCACCATCAGCCTCTTCATCAAAAAGTCAACAAATTGCAACCCATTATCTTTACAATTGTACCAGCCTACTCACTTCCAGACCCCCACTGCCTTACTACCAAATACTCCCCCTCCAACCCAGTGTCTCACATGAATGTCTCCAATATACTGAACTTTCTCAAGGAAACCATCTGTGAAGCTGACTCCCTTCCTTCTTCCATCATCAAATGCCTCAAAAGGGGAGGCATTCATACCCCTTCTTCATGTTGTCAATGCCGACCTAGGCCAATCAATGTTCCCAGATGCCTTAAACACAGGTCAGATCCTTCCCCTACTAAAGAAACCAATTGTGGGGCTACCTATCCTCATCAACTTCTATTACCAACCTGCAATTTGAAGGGACAATCAATGAGAAAGCAGTGCCCACAGAGCTACAGGAGCACATTCTACTTCACCAACAGATACCAGCTCAAGCAAATAGATTCTACTAGATCTCAGACTAGGGGTCTACAACCTTTTTTTATATTCAGATCTGCTCGATGAATGTTCAATGAAAATCATCCTGAGCTACTAACATTATTAGTGTTGTAATAGTGACCACATCAGACACAATTACATCAGTGGTAACCATAAGCAAGATTTCCAGCAGTGATCACCTCAGTGCATCTGGAAGGATTGCCAGCAATAAGGTAAAAAGGCTTTGTCAATTTGGAATGCCTCTGCATGGGTAATTATGACACCCATAGCTGCAGTGCACCTGGCACTAACGTAATAATATTAAGTATGTCTTCACAATGCCACATCACATTATTTATCATTTAAATATCACCTTTAAATATATTTTGGAAATGTAGCAATGATTCATCAAACCTTAATCTATGAGTTCTGAAAATGTAAAATTTGTATCTGAAATACACTCTCCCAAGTTTGGTATACATTTATTTCAACCAAGAAAAAGGTTTCTAATTTAGTAGACTGGAATGCGCACTGGAGAGCTACTCACAGGTAGCTGGAGAGCTACCAGTAGCTCACGAGCTACTCGGAGAAGCATGTCTCAGACACTGCCCATCTACTGTAAAATACCCCATGGCTCCCTCCTTTCTCCCATCAACTCTAACCTCTACATGGAATCTTTAGAATCCATTTGTGAAGATAGCACATTAAGGGCTAGATGTAGGTAATAGCAAATTACCGAATGGTAAATACCGAATTTTACCGATTCGGTATTTACTAATCGGTAATTGCTATGTAGGTAAAAAAATCGGTAAAAATACCGAATCGGTAAGATTCGGTAATTACCGATTCGGTAATTACCGAATCAGTATTTGCCATTGATTCCTATGGGCCTTGAAGCCCATAGGAATCAATAGCAAATACCGATTCGGTAATTACCGAATCGGTAAAAATACCGATTTTGCAAGGGGGACAGGGTGTCACTTTGACACCCTGTTGCACCCCTGTTTCTGGTTTGTGTGCCATGTGGCACACATACATGCCCTAAGGGCATGTATGTGTGTCACATGGCACAGGTGTACATGCACAGATGTGCATGTACACAGGAATTCGTTATTTAACATGGAATAGTATTCCATGGTAAATAACGATTCGGTAAGAGCCTGTGGCACTGATTACAGTGCCACCTACATATTGATTTACAGAATCGGTAAATTTACCGATTCGGTATTTTACCGATTCTGTAAATTTACCGAATCGGTAAATTTACCGATTCTGTAAATCAAAGGCCCCCTACATTACAAAACCCAAATACCCGTCGGTAACGGCCGAAATCGGCCGTTACCGACCGGTATTTGGGCTCCTACATCTGGCCCTAAGTTTCATAAAAACGCAGCTAAAATCAAACTCTACTGTAAGAAAACAGGGCAGATGTCGCCCAACTTGTTTCCCCCAATTGGATGGCTTGATGCTGGTTTTCATCTCTGACAGTACACTGAAGTCTGCTAACAAGGCTCCGGTACCAATGCCATCACCCTAAAAGTGACATGCGTCAACGGCATCCCCAATTGACAAAAACCATACCCCCCTTGTAAGTCCCTGGTAGATAGTACTTTGGTACTCGGGACATGAGTGGGAAAGGGTACTCAGATCCTTCAGCACTAGTTGTTTCACCCTGAGTGACCCAGGTAAACAGATGACAGCAGGCCAGCTGCCATTGCAGATTACAGGAATAGTGTTCACTGCTCCATTTCGACTTTGTCCTCACCAGGTGTGGCAGGGTCACGGCACTGCTCTTAAGTATATGTCAGTCACCCCTAGAGAAGGTCTCTTGTGCCCAAGAGGCAGGGTGATTATACTAAGAGTGTAGACATGTAAGTGCAAGCTTATATGTCCCTATAGTGGCTTTTACCAATAAAGTACACTATACGAAATAGGCGGTCCTTCCGATAATATGAGACTTGCACCCAGGCACACCCGAGTTGCTAGCTCCATTATGGTACCACCTAATATGTTGAGTTTGGTGTCAAACAACATATCTTCTCTCTTCTGACATTATTCTGGTACCAAGGGTAGGCTGGCATGGACCCAGATGGCTACCTAGTGGCTGCCCACCTGGGTACCCTAGATGACATGTGCTTTGGCTGGCAGGTTTTCACACCCCAACTGCCACCAAGACAGGCCTCTGACCTCCTGCCAGGCAGCATGGGCAGGAAGGAGGTCGGATCTCCCTTCTTCCAAGTAGGCTAGTGAAGTGACACATCCCTGCTGTGAGCTTCAAAGGCTGCATCACCTCTGATATACATCTAGGTTGTCCTCCTGAGGAAGATGCAGCCCTCCCCTTTTCCCATGCATGCTTGGATACTGGCCAGCTGGGAAATTAGGTATGCAGGAGGTGTACATCCCCAGGAAGGTTGGCCACACCTCCAGTGTGAGCAGCCTGATATGTACACCTAAAGATAATTTCTGTCATTATTAGGAGGGCAGAAATATGGGGCTCTGGGTAAAAAATGTGACCTACACTACCGAATGTGGTCACCTCAGGAGATGCTAGCTGCAGGAACCAACTTCCCAATGGCCAATAGCTACCATAACCCTAGCTTCACTAATTCCAGGATTTAAGGGACTCCCCCTGAAAGCAGAACCTCAGATCAATTTACTTCAAAGAAGGACCAAGAGGAGGCCTGTGTCACCGACTACAGGACTTTGCCCACCAACACAAAGCAAACAAGAGATATTGTGTAACTGAGGGAACAACCATCATCCTTGACTTAAACTCAACACTCCCAAAGTGAGGGATTCTTGTGAAAGCCAGAAGCACTCTCAGACTCCCCTGGATTGGTGGGATCAGTTTCTAGCAAACCGCAAGTAAAATAATGCTTTGGAACCAAAGTAGCAACGGCCATCGGACCCTCTCAGAGATCGCCTGAAAGTAAATGGTGTGGTGTATTGTGGGAAGGGCAATCCAGCCTTGACCAAAGTTCCAAGCTGCTACTGCACTCCCCTGGGCCTTCAGACATCAAAGTTCCTTTTCATTACATTTACAGCTCCCAAGGCTTGTTCTTCACCAGTACGGTAACTGACCCCTTAACTCAGCACTGCATTAAAAGGGCTTTTCACAACACCTACAACTAATGTCAGCAATAACCCCACTCTTGTGTATTTGCATCCCCTTTCTGCTGGTGGCATCGTCTCTATGGTAAAAGCAGCTTGTGGTTGACTACGGGTTAAAGACCACTGACAGCCCGGACAACCACTGCACAAGGACTCCATGGGTTAGGTAAAATTGAACTGACTCTTGGGTCCTGGGACCCTAAAGACCTCCACTCTGCGAGGGTACACCACAACACGACCCCTAAGTGGCCGATTGTCACTAGCAGATTTTCCCATTAACCGCAATGCTAAATGTCTTCACTATTTAATGCAATTATTTTCTAGTGCTTTGGAAATCCATATGCCCAGTTATATGTATGCTATTTACTTCATTTTGATGTCTAAATTTATATAAAAATATACTCAATTTTTATAAATTGGTTTTAGATTTTGCCCGGGACTTGTCAATTACTTATAAACCCTTATGGTACTGTAAAATACTTAACACATGTTCCTCCAGTATTGCCTGACTTTTCTTTGCCACTCTACGAGGACTGAGCTAAGAATTATTGTTGTGAATCCAAGGATCATCTTTGAAGCATTGTGGTAATTTTGCATGGTAAGGGTACTCACCCACATAATATTCCACTTTCCTACATCTAACACAAAATATCCTCACCCACTAATACACAGAGGATCAAATCTTGACTCTAATGTATCCAATTTTGGAAGTCAAGTAGCTTCTTGAAGCTAAACCCAACAAAGACAGGTGGGCCTGGTTTAGACTCTGCATACAGGTTACTCTGTCTTAAACGTGACAGACCATCTACCACATCACAAGTGCATTATATCCAGTGGCACTTTTAATATGCCAGACAGGGTATTTGTCACATTTGTGATGGACTAAGCCACCCACCAAATTCGAAACAAGGCCTAAAATTGCTTCTGTTTGTCATCAGCATCAACAGCTACAGACTCAAACCTGGCTCTCCTAAGTAAACCAGCAAACATTCATTCCATAGCTCAAAGCGCACATAAAATCTATGAGATTTAGTTTGACGCAGACTGCTCATTGAAGTAGCACATTGCAAGGAAGACCAAAACATCTTGATTCCAAATTTTCCTCCCGAGAAAAGTGGAGCAGTTTCTCCTGGATGACCTTTAAAGAACAGTGCAAACCATAGCCCTCACCCATCTGAAAAAAGACAAGGACCTGCTCAGCTGTTTCCCCAACACCACCCTAGCACCCCTAAAATATAGGTCACATTCAAAAGGGTTCAAAGAAATTCAACCATGTTGAAAGAACCACACTTAATGCCCCTTCCACATCCAGATCATGTTCAAGATGAGCTGTACTGCTTATATACACCCCAACCACAAAACCCAGTTTACCTGGCAAACCAACGGTGGGATACCACGAGATGGAGTCGCATGCTGAAGACAAAACTGGAGACAAAACATTGTCATAATGAAAGAGATAGCATGCAAGCATTCTCTGTTAATGCTCCCAACACTTGTATCAAAGACACAAGATGGTCCAGTCGTCTCTTATTTGGCAACGCCAAACAGGGGAGACAACAGATTGTGATCAAATTAATTGATTACGTTACCGTCGCAAATTTTCACATATTTTTTAACAGTAATACATCCTCCTAACATCACAGCATAGAGAAGACACAGCTCCTGTATTCTGGAGACATAATCTCATGTATATTATCTTTTTTTGACATAAAAATTCAGAAAACATTTAAATGTCAATGATATTAATCATAACGGTTGCTCTGAGCAAGTGAGGAAGGGAAAAATGCTCACGTGCAGGGTGAGTGAAAAAAGAAAAGTATCAGAAAGAATAGACTAGAGAAATCAGTATCCTATTTCTATATGGTGAACACTGGCTGCAAGGATGATGAAAAAGGTAGGCCAGTGCCCAATTGACCTGTCTACAGAACAATTTAAATGTATTCTCCCATATTATTTAATAGGAGAGATGCTCTTGCATTCAGATTTCATCCTCCAGATTAGGTGAAGGGAAATACAACATAGTACATGTCTTAGGCTGAGGAGCGTCGACGTTTTGGCCCAACTTAGGCGTAGGGGCTAAATTTGAAACTCCACATGCGGGTCTTCATCGGGACATTGAGAAAATGTGACACAGCCTTAATCAAGTATAATGAAGTTAGGTAACGCCTGTCTGGTCTGTGAGATACGGTATAATCAAAATAAAGTATTGGGTCAACTGACAGTGTGAGGCACCCAGAATGGTGGACCTGGTCAGTACAGAGCTTCCAAAAATGGATAACCTGAAATATAAATATTTCACCATAAACACAAGACAGTGTCTGGTTCACTTCAAATAATGCGAATAATTTGGGGGAACAGGGTAACTTTGAAAAAACAAACTGATAAACCCATGCATGGTTAATTCAGTTTAATAAAGAGTTTCTGCTTGGAGCAAGGATAATGTTCATAAGAAGCATTGAAACATCGATGCTCCTCAGCCTAAGACCTGTATTATGTTGTATTTTCCTTCACCTGATCTGCAGGATGAATTCTGAACGCAAGAGCCTCTATCCAATAAAATAATATGGGAGAATACATTTAAATTGTTCTGTAGACAGGTCAATCGGGCACTGGCCTACCTTTTTCTTTAATCTATTCCTTTTGATACTTTTACTTTTTTCCCTCACCCTGCACATGAGCACTGTTTCCCTTCCTCACTTGCTCCGAGCAACTGTTATATTAATATCATTGACATTTGAATGCTTTATTCATTTTTATGTAAAAAAAGATTATATAAATGACATTTTGTCTCCAGAATACAGGAGTTGTGTCTTTTCACTCTGGTGTGATGTTTAGAGGATGTATTACTCTTAAAATATATGTGAAAATTTGTGACGGTGACATAATCAATTAATTTGAGTTGTCACAATCTGTTGTCTCCCCTGTTTGGCTTTGTCACATAAGGGACATCGGGAAAATCTTTTGTCTTTAATACATTGTACCCAGGTCCTTTGACATTATTTGGATTACCCCATCAGTCCCTAATACTTGTATCAGCATTCTTAAAACATCAGGTCAGCACCAACTCTCCAACAATTCATAAAACTGAAGACCATCTTTTCAAGGAGCATACCCCCAACCAGAGAATATACCCTTGGCCTTCCTTCAGTAATTGCAACTTCCAGAGGGCCATGCCCCCTGTTCAGTGCTCTGTTGCTCTCGAGCATGGTTTGCGCTTTACTGTTTAAGCTAAAGGGAGAAAAGGTTATGCACTGATTTGTCTTTTTAGAAATGAAGATTAATTGTTAATGTCATTATTTACTAAGATAAAAAGTTGCCCTGGTTGTATTCTGTTTATAAACTGCTGTCCAGAGCCTAACCTATTGTTTCCAAGAAATTCCAGCATATTTGAACATACTGGATATAATCTGTGTATTAACATAGTAAAGCCTGCATTTGGTGAAGCCTAGTTGAAGTACCCCAGTTATATTCGGCGGGCAACTGCTTGTAGTATATTGACCCAACCTTAACTGATGATTTCTTCTACACATTTATTAAAGAAAGTCACATAAACGTATTTAAGCATTTTGAAATCAAATGCATTGTTTATGGTCTTTCCTACTCTCTTTTACATGTTTTTCATTTTCTACTTCAAGGAGGCCTTTGCAAAAACGGTGAAAATCCAAAATCCGACCATTAAATGCCAGCTATATATCATTTGGAAGACATATTTTCACTGATCTGTTTTTTTCTGTTCTCTGTTTTCCAAAAATGTTTTTTATTCCTCCTTTATTTTAGGAATTTATAATTAATAGTTAATCCAGGAGATCATAAATTCTTGCTGTAGATGCTTCTTTCCTCATTAAAAGAGAGCCATTGCACAGCAAATGAATTAAAGGCCTAATTACGAGTTTGGCGGTCCACAGGACCACCAAACCAGCAATGGCGTGGCAGGTACTGCCGCACCAACGCTCTGACTGCCATATTAGAACTTCGGTGGTAGGACCGCCGTAACTGCCGGAGATCTGTGATCCCTTGATGGTGGCGCAGCAGTCTGGGGCAGCAATATGCTGGGAATGCAGCTGTGGACCTGCCAGGCATATTACAAATTTCCTGTTGGCACACTTTTCTTAGCAGTGAGCCCACCATGAAAAGTGAGGTGGTCAGGAAAGTAAGGCTACATGGCCGCCTGTTGCCCCTGTGCATGCACCCCAATTCTTGCACTGCATGGACAGCAAAGCCCATGGAGGCAGGAAATAACTTTGGCACTCCTTCGCACTGTAGGTCAAAGGCTCACATATGAACCTTCGAACTTCGCCACCTCAGGACTGCCGTGCCGGGCGGGCGGGCGGCAGTTGACTCTGGTACTGTGGAAGCCCAGCAATATCACAAAATGACTCGTACTCTGCGGGTGGGTGGTGGTTGACTTTGGCAATTTGGGAGCGGGGCACTGCGACCGTGCAGCTCAAAGGCTCATATGTGAGCTGAACCACAGTGGTGAAGAGATGCCAAATCTAGTTCCTGCTCACCATGGACTTTGCAGTCCACGCTGTGCAGGAACTGGGGTGAATGCACAAAGGGGGGGGCATTCCATGTGTCCCCCTGCATGCACCCCCATTCAAAGGGGCACCAGGGGCCCTATTGGGCCTCCCCACTTTCCTGACTTCCAACCTTTTCATAGCTGGCTCACTGTCATGAAAATGTGGAAGTCAGGGATGTTGTAATATTTTTGGTGGTGCCCCAGTGGCACCACTAGCATATTGCTACCCCAGACCACCACACCACTCCCGAGGGTTCGCGGATCCCCAATGATTTCGGCAGTCCCATGGCGGTCTGACCGCCGAAGTTTTAAAACTGTGGTCATACTATCAGTTCGGTGGTAGCCACCAGGCCTCCACCGTTCTGGCAGTACTATGGACCACAAAACCCATAATTAGGCCCTTAGTCTTTTACAAGGGAGTAGCCCTTAGCAGTTTATAACTGTTGCTGTCTGGTTTTTAATATTGTTCTTATTGACTCTGTAGTCAAGTAATTTCAAACAATGGTCATTATTGTGCAGGTGGTGCTGACTAAACCTGGCCAGCTCAAAGTCTGCCAGCTGAAAGAAGAAATAACTAATTTCAAAAGCTATCCCCTATATAATCCAATATTTGTTTAAATACTTGCCTTTAGAGGCATAAAATCCTTTTCACTCCTCTTCCTATTTACACATACTTAGAATACCTTTTATTTCATTTATAAAAACAATTGTGAATTTACCTTCCGACAGTCTCTGAGATGGAAGTTGAAATCAACCAGCAGGGCAACGTTGCGGATTGCACCCAAGAAAAGATCTGTCAAAGCATTGGAAAAGGACTTGCTGAAGTCACTGATTATGGTGGTTGAAAAGCCATTGGTCAGATACTTTGCGCACCTTCGCTCGGTTAAGATTTCAAGATATCTTTGTTTGGACTTTGGGTCTAATTTATATGTTGACTTAAATGGTACTCCATCGTAATGATGACAGAGCACCCTTTCCGCCAACCTAATAGTCGACCCACCCGATTTAAATGTAGAAGTACCTTTGGTGTAATGACAGCATAGAATACTCTGGGGTATATGTACATGGGGATCGTGCCAATTGAACCTCACTTTTAGCAATGTTCTAGTGGCGCTATGCCCTTCTCCTAATTTACTCTTTTTTGTGGCTTAACGCCTCTTTGTAAATACAACCCCTGTACACGCATCACTTTGTGTGAAAGCGGCATGCAAAGGGTGTTGCTGGGGATGTTCCACTGTAACACCCATTGTTTTTTTACACTGCCCCATATTAACAAGGATGTGTAAATCTGAGGGAGCAACAAAAACTAACACCATGCAATAGTAGGTGTTAGAATGGTGAAACAAGTGAAATACTTGTATTTCTCCTCATTTTTTATTCTTCTATGCGTGCTGCAGTCTGCAGTACACATAGAAAGAGGATAAAACAATACAAAATTGTTTATATGCAGGACGATGTCCCTTCATGCACACATGAACAATCATTAAATAATGGCAATTTGCTACTTCTATGTGTGCATTTTGCAGCACACATAGAATAACAGATCACCATTATTGATTGTTTATGTGCAAGGAAGGACACCTTCCTGCACATAATTAATAATTCCTTGCAACTCGGGCACTCCTGCACTATAGTGCAAGGGTGCCTGTGTAGGCGCTATCACAGCTAATTTTAGTGCCAGTGGTAGGGAAAATACAGAGGTGCATTTTGTAAATACGGAGTATCTCTGCAGTTTGGAAATGCTGGAGTGTTAGTCTGCCAAATTTGACACAGCTCTGAACTCTGACCTTCCTATAGAGAAAGTGCCATCAGAGGTTGACCTGTATGTCAATCCATCTAATTTAGGTGGCTGGATATAGAGGTAGATTTCATTGCCCATCATCGCCAGGAAAACCCTGGTGATAAGTGCCAGTAAAACCTGGAAAATGGCCCCCTCACCATGGGAGACAACTCCCAT
The DNA here is from genome assembly GCF_964261635.1 of Lissotriton helveticus. NCBI lineage: Eukaryota > Metazoa > Chordata > Amphibia > Caudata > Salamandridae > Lissotriton > Lissotriton helveticus. The sequence goes on from NC_136059.1 coordinate 1,104,960,303, forward strand.
TGCGATGGTGGCATTTCTTTTCTTTTAAAAAACAATATCCTGCTTTAGGATTTTATTATTGTAGAATATACCTTTGCTATACGGCTGTGTCATGGTTGATTGAGCTGTATGGCAAAGGTAAAATACATTGGCAGGCACTGCATTTATGGCAGTTCTTGTCAATGGTTGAAATGTCCACCTGCCTGACGGACATTTCAAAATTTGGTCTGCCAGGACAACAAAGTAATTTTCTTTGTTGCCATGGCAGGAGACTGCTCTGAGATAACATTTTAGATCCGCCTCTTAGTCTATTTTTGGGCGATCAGAATCCTCCAACAGGGAAAGGCTGTAGGCTGTTCCCTGCACCCAGGAAAGTCACACAGAAGTTGGATAGACTTCCTCTACTGGTCCCTCTAAACATGTTTTTCCACCTGCAAAAAGCTCCAAGAAAAATCAACTTGAATTTCTTGCCTAGCAAAATTGTGCTTTGGGCGGATTGACTTGCATGGTTGGTCCCGGGCCTCAGGAGGTCTGGAAGTCAAATTTCTTTTACAAGGCCCAGCTTTTCAGAGGGTTTGGAGAAGGCCAGCTGGACATATCCAGGGGTCTCGGAACCTGATGGACCGCATTTACTCCAGCAAAGACCCTCAGCAGGGTTGAATCTATGTCCAGTTACAACTAGTCAGATGGGTACTTTAGGAAAATGCTTGCTGTCTCCCTGTAGCCACACAGGAGAGAAGTCAGTCATCTGACCCTGGGAGCCCTCTTCTTTGCCTTTTAGAAGAGGGAACATGGAGCACATGGACTGGGCACTGGACAGTAGTGTCCCAGTAGCCAAAGTCCAAAAATCACTTAGCAAATACAAGAGATAACCAAGCAAAAATGGACTTAAGTGTCAAGGAACAGCTCCGGTCCCAGGCCCCCCCATGTCTCATTTGCACCCACCCACTAGGCTCCTTGCTGGCCCATCTTTATTATCCTATATAGGGTTTTGAATACTGCTTCTACATTCACTACTGCAGAATTCTCTTAGTTGTAGCATTGCTTGTTTAATTCAACCTGTGATTATCAATGCTTATTTAGTTATAGCAATGCTTGTTGCACTGCCTTCATTATGACATGTGATAGCCAACTGTCATATTGGTGGGTGTGGCCAGACTTGTGCAACTGCATGTGGAGGGGTGTGGTTTCCTTCATGTGGAGGGGCGTGGTTTGCCTCATGTGAAAGGATGTGATTTGCCTCATGTTTACAAGCATCTGTCCTGTTTGTTATAAATGGGCATGCCCTGCATATGCCAGTGATCAGCTTATTTCCTGGATTGCTTCAGGTTGCTGCCTCAGCATCTCTCCGGCTGTCAAGTGCCAACGCCCTATCCGACGTCTTTGATCAGGCTTTCAAGCGGATTCCTCACGGATCGGACAAGCTACATGCTGCACATTTCTTCCACTTGTCTTTTCATCATGTCTGTGACTTCTTCACCTCGCGCTTGGCTACTTCTTTCGCGCTCGGTGTAGAACATTACCCAGTGACTCTCTGAAGTGGCAACACTGGTTTTGATGGCCATTTTTATGGTTTCTGTCTAACACCCAAATATGAGACTTTTTTGAACAAGAAAACAAGAAAACAAAAACTTTTAGTGTGCTTATCGCCCTTTAGGAATTAACAAACAGTGTTTGTACTCAGTATTTCTTATTGTTAATATTGTGGTATAATGTGCTGTACTTTCCTGCGACAAGTTCAGAAATTGGAAACTCCAGTGCACGTTATGAATGGTGATATTTGTTCTTGAAACATGAGAGCACGTTATGAATGGTAGTCCTTTTATTGTTCAGTTCTGACTTATTTTGTTTTTCCTCTGAATCTTTTATTTTGATATACTTACTCCTGTTGGAACAAGAGACTATACTTTTAAACCAAAGTACAAAGTATACTTTAAAGCTAAATCATATTATATTCACATCTACCACCCCTTTGTATTGAGATATTAAGAGGGTGCAAGTGATCCCGGCATTAGCTTAATACACGTTTATTATATGACATTAATATATCTAAACTTTTGAGTGTGTATGCGTGCGGAGAAGTGTAACTGTTGTGGAAACGTAAATTTTGCCATGTTCTGTGTCCCTACGTGTCCTCCATCTTATGTTATGTGTGCATGATTAAATATGCATATGTATCCCCATGTTTGATTAAAGACGCAATTACAGTTGTGTCCATCTCTAGTATGCCAGTTTCCAGTTCTCGTGAATACTATGAATATCAGGCCTATGTAAAGTTACGTTGCCACGTTTCTCAGTGTGCACATTATTTCATTGAAAAGTCCCCGTTTCTAGGCCTCAAAAGGGCCCAGACACTAGATTCAGCTCCTGTCTCCTGAACCCTCGCTGAGGAGCGATACAGCCCCCACCTGTATCCTCGACCCTTCACTTACTTCCTGCCTCACAGTGCCCGGCTCAGCCTGGCTCTGCCTCTGAGTCTGCCAAGAGTATGTTATGATTCTAGTTATCAGTCCATCCCTCCTTCTCTGCATTCCTAAGCTACTGAATCGCATCAATAGTTTCCGTCATTGTCTAGCCTTTACGTCTCCATGTAAGAGAAATACTGCATTTAATGGTCATTTAATATTCTTCATCACGCACTACATATAGAGTAATGCATGCTCCAGTCTTAGAGTCCGTTAGCCTTTACCCCGATAACTTTTGGATTCTATCAACATGTTCTCTAAACATCAGATACTAGATACTGTTTAGGTACATGTCGCCCTGACTCTCCAGACTTCAGTCTCTGCTCCTAGCACAGAGTTCATAGCCCCCAGCTTCTCCTAGTAACACGTCATTGTCAGTTTGCGCGCACCATTAGGTTAGAGGTCCCGGCTCCTTAGGTAGCCCCCTCCATGTTTCCGCCCCATTTATGACATATTCTGTTACGTTTACATCACATGTCTATGTATACGCCCCTGTTACACCCATTTTCACCCTTATCTTTCGCGACTGCTATTGACCACACCCACTGCTCCGCCTACTGTAATTCATTGTAATGTAACTGTTTTAGTATATATATTTGTGCACTGTTATTAAATGTTACGCCGATCCTGATCCTGCCCCCGGCAGCGCTGCCATCCTGTTCCCGTGCAGGTTGTCCTGTTCCCGTCCTTTATGCTGTATTAAACCTGCAAACTCCTACTACCTCGAATCTTGACTCTTATTTATTGAGCTATCTGTTATTGCTATGTCCAGTAAAACCTAGATCCGGTATTATTTATTTATATACCACATAATGGCGCCTGAACAGGGACTTGCCCTTTCCCCACGCGCCGGTGAAGCCACGCCGGCCCCCTGACCCTCTGCAGCCGTGACGGAACCATACCGTGCACGTGCAGATATTTCTGCTTCAAGTATCCCTCAGGCCCACGGAGGAGACGGAGGTGGCGGTCCAGCATCCAGACGAGGCGGTGGAGGAACGCGGCGAGTCCCGACCAGAGCCCAAGCCGAGAGTCCAAGGTCCGAGGTATCCGGAGGCCCACCCGTAACTGAAGTCCGAAGTTCGTCCGTCCGGCGTCGAAGCAGTCCAGTCCAGTCCGAGGCCTTCCGTTCTTGCTGCCCGGTGAGTACCATTGCTGGGGTAGTATCTAGACAGGGTCAATCTAATTGACTCTGGTCCGTGGGTTGGTGGTACACAGACCCACAAACGAAGTGTCCACTTCGGTGGATGCGGGTCCTGACGTGTCTCTTTATGAGACCGGTAAGTTTCGTACTGTTTCAGCAGTGCATCTAGTTTCTGTTCTAGTCAGTTCTGTTCTCGAGAAAATTCATGTATTCTGAGTATTCCAGGTAGTATTCTGTTCGAACTGTTATTTTAAATGTTCTTCATGTATTTTTAATGTCGTGGTATGAAAGTAGTGTAGTTATCGTGTTCGTTGTGTATTGTATTGTGTCTAGATTACAGTTCAGTCATGCCTTTATTCTCGAAATTACGTCAGTTAAAAACCAGAAAAGGTCTGCTAGAAGCAGCAGTTCCTGTCCCGCCTAGGGACAGTCCAGGTCATTTTATGTATCAAAAGCATGGCATAAGTGCCATATTATATCTAGATTTATGGGTAGAGTATACCAAACAGTTAGAAGAAAAGTATAGATGGCCTGTATCAGGCACATGGGATGCCGAGTGCATCATGAGAGTAGAAGAAGCATTATGGAAGAAGAAAGCCAGACAGTCACAGAAGGATGCCATCGAGTTATGGCGCAAAGAATCTCATAAAAGAACCGAAAAAGAAATCAGAAAGTCAGAACTAAGTAGAGAATCCTTAGAACGAGCCCAAGAAAGGGAACTAATCGAGATAGGTGAACAAGTTAAAACAGAACAGTCAGACAGACAGAGGCATGCCCTTATTAAGGGTATGTATCCTCTTCTTGCCGAGGGCTTGCCAAAAGCGACCCCGGAGGCATCCAGTAATTTTCCGCTACCACTAGTTCCGACTAAGCTACGTCACAAACCGACCGCAGCTGATATTTTCATCTCGTCCTATTTGGACGACACAGTCCCAGAATATGCAAATCCTGTTCCGCCAGTCCCTGTAAATCAGGCAATTCCTGCTCCCCCAGACACCGGGGCACCTTTTGCAGTACCCGCTACGGTACCCCCGGTCCAGCCTACATTACAATTTCCCGCCGCGCTAGTACGAAGAGTATCAGTCGATGATTCCAGTTTAGGGGCCGCAGGAGGAGGTCCTCCTGGTACCCCGCCACCACACCAACGTAGAACGTTGGCCGAGTTACATGAATGTGCGTTACAGCGTACGCCCAAATATAAGTCCGTTGCAGAAATCCGACGAGCTCTTACTGAATGCCGCTATGATCCAGTTGCAGGTGATGATAGTACAGTTATATATTCCATCCGTGTAAGACGGGTGACCGGGTATTTAGACACCCTACCAGATATGAAAGGAGATCTAGACAGAATATATCGTTTCATCCGTACAGGGGATGATCCAGAAAGTATTGGTGAAGCCATGTCCCAAAGGAAAGCTGAGATCCAGCTCATGATATTAAAGTTTCTGATTAATTGTCTAATAAGAGAACAAGACTACCCGACTAAAGATCCGGCCGAAATGAGAATCCTGACAAGGTGGAGTGATAATATAGCCGAGGGTAAACACAAGACTATCAGTAGTATAGAGAGTATGTACAAGAAAATTCGTAAGGAAATACTAAAGTTACACGAACAACGTAAAGCAGCACAAGTAATCGAGAAAGAAAATGACTCTACTGAAGAGGTAGAGGACGAGAATCCCACTAGAATAGCGTATGTAGGAAAATCTAGATTTCCAGATCGCCATTTGCGCCTAGAACACAAGTCAGTTTTACATCATCCAGCACCAGAACAAGGTTCTCTGGAACAAGTATTTCAAGCTACCGATCACATTCTGAAATTACGAATCGGTTACAGTGAGTTAAGTACTATGCATGAACAAGAACTAGCCCGATCAGCAGTCCGATGGATTACTGATTCTACCACTTTTCCAGACGAAATAGTGGCACAAATGTTTCTAAAACTGCCCCCAGCCGAGCAACGACTGGTGGGTATGTATATGATCCAGCACCTCATTACTCTGTATGAGGGTCAACATTCTGATCCAGGTCCGTTACACGATGTCCTGAACGAGTTACTCCAGCATAGATGGAAAGGTCTAGGTACCGATTTAATTAGTGTTATTTTAGAACAGCGCCACAAATATAGAACGTTTTTGAACCCGCATTTTGTTCATGTCTCACCCCCAGAAAGTAAACCGTTTTACATAGACAGACAGAATCCGTTACGAGAAGTACACCCAGTTAGGACAACAGATGGTGAAATGCAACGAGTGTTTGTTTACACTCCGATTACAAAGATGGAACTCTTAGAGATGAAAAAGTTAATTCCCTGTCATGATAAAGATCCAGCAGGGTTCCACCGGGAATTAAAAGACATGCTCCGTATGGGAGAATACACGTATCCAGATATAATTAAAATGTTAAAAGTCTTATTGCCCGCAGGGGTATACGAGAAACTCAAGGAAAAAGATTGGGAGGTGGGAGAGAAAAAGATCGATTGGGCAGTCCTAGAAGCCGAAGACAAGATACGAGTACCAGGTACCGGTCTAGGAGAGAAATGTAAAGAATTACCAGAACTGTTAATACAAGTTTTGCCCAGATTATTAGCCACTAAAAAGGAAGACTGGGATGCAATCTCAGCCTGTAAACAGAAACAAGACGAAGACACTAGTGATTTTTATTCTAGATTCGAGAAATGTTTTAGTATCAACAGTGGCCTCAAGACAAGTAGCGAGTCATACCCTCATCTTTTTGTTACTAAACTAGTCGAGAATTCAAGTCCACAAGTTAAGAACCGAGTTCTGAAAGTCGAAAGTACCTGGCAAGCTAATACCCCGTCCCAGATGTTACAGATGCTTCAATATCACCAGAATAGAATCAGAGAAGAACAAGATCACGAAAGGAAACGTATGAAAGACACGAAAATGAAAGTACTGGTTGCACAATCTATTCCACAAGACAGTCAGAAGAGGGGTACGAATCAAGTCAGTCATCCTGCAGTTCCCGTTAAAGGGACATGCAATTATTGTAAACAGCCAGGTCATTTTATAAACGAGTGTGCAGTTCTGAAACACAATATAGCTACCGGTAAAACTAAAGAAAGACCACGTCCGCCTAGACAAGAACAAGTTTCACAGACTTCTCAGCCACAGAATGCACAACAGACAGTTCCAGCACCGCAGCCTATTGCTGCAACACAGCATGTTACACAGCAGATGTACCAGTATGCGCAGTCTGAGTATCCAGAGTATCAGCCATATTCATGAAACAGCCTAGAGAGGGAGGTAGGCTTGCCTCTCATCGAGATACCTGTAGATCAAGAGGGTCCCTATGTTCATAGTCAAGTATTAGGGAAAGACAGAAAGTTTTTGATTGATACAGGGGCAAGTAGGACCACCATCAGTCACGCCGAAGTTCCAGGGGCTCCGCTCTCAGGCTCTAGAAATGTTTCCCTTGGATTTTCAGGAAAGCCTATTGTAAACGAGATATCTAAGCCAGTTACTCTAGAAGTAGGTCCATTGTCCCGCACTACTGATCTGTTACTTACGAAGTCATGTCCAGAAAATGTATTAGGCATTAAAACACTGAAAGAGTTAGGTGCAGTTATTTGCTGTTCCCCAGAGGGAATACGACTGTTCCTACGTGACTTCAAGGGTCACTATGTATTACGAGATTTTGATCCGAGATTGTCTAATGTTCCGCAGCATCTATGGGCACAAGGTCCAACTGATGTTGGTTATATGCAAATCACACCCCATCGTGTGACTCTCAAGCCAGGTGTAGTGTTACCACGAATCAGACAGTACAGATTGCCACCTGAGGCTGTAACAGCCTTATCCAAAATTATTGACGAGCTCATCGCTCAAGGAGTAGTTGTAGAAACTGACTCCAATGTATGTAATTCTCCGATCATTCCAGTCATGAAACGTACTGATCCAAATGCACCCCCAGTATATCGATTATTGATTGACCTTCGAGAGCTTAACAAATGTATTATTCCCCAGTACCCAGTTGTCCCAGATATCTCTTCCCTATTGACAGCCATTGATTCCGAAGCCTCATTTTTCACAGTCATAGACCTCAAGAACGCATTTTTTAGTGTCCCCATTCATCCAGACAGCCAGTTTCTTTTCGGATTTTGTTTAAATGGAAGGAGCTATATGTTTACACGAGCTCCTCAAGGTTTCACAGAAAGTCCTAGTATTTACAGTCAAGCACTTAAGAGACAACTAGACAATATTCACATGCCAACTGACACTGCCCTGCTCCAGTATGTCGATGATCTACTGATCACAGCCCGTTCTGAACGTGCTTGCGAGCGAGCATCCCTTACAGTCTTGTATTTCCTTGCCGAGATGGGGCACAAGGTGTCCCCTTCTAAGCTTCAATTCTGTCTCCAGCAAGTGATCTACTTAGGCCACTTACTGTCCAAGAGGGGTAGGCAGTTGACACCTGACCGTATCCAGTTAATAGCGAGTCTTCCTCAGCCCAAGACCCAGAAGGAGGTACGTGCTTTTATCGGCCTCACTTCTTACTGCAGACAATGGATTCCTCAGTATGCATTTCTAGCTAAGCCACTGATACAGTTAACGACACAGGAGGCAGCCGTATCGACTGTCCTCCCTTGGACATCTGAACATACACTTAGTTTTAATGAATTAAAGAAAGCTCTATGCCAAGCTCCAGTTCTAGCAACACCGAACTACAGTAAGCCTTTTACACTTTTTGTCACTGAACGCGAAGGTACAGCATTATCTGTTCTCACACAAGATCAAGCAGGACAATACAAGCCCTGTGCTTATTTTTCGAGCACACTAGATCCTGTAGCCCAGGCTCTGCCTGCGTGCCTCAAGTCAGTTGCAGCCACAGCACTAGCTATCAGACAAAGTGATTCCATAGTATTAGGACATTCCCTGACAGTACAAGTTCCACACTCCGTGGAAGTTCTTTTAAACCGAACACAGACTCAGCACTTGACAATTGCACGTTTAACAGGTTATGAATTGACACTGTTCCAGCCACACATAGAAATCAGACGCTGCAACGTTTTAAATCCTGCTACACTGTTACCGTCAGTTACTTCAAATCCTGCCACACATGACTGTGTGGAAGTAGTTAACATTATGACTAAGCCAAGACAAGATCTGACAGATATTCCATTACCAGATCCCGACCTGACACTTTATGTGGATGGTTCATGTATGAGAACAAGTACAGGAGAACTAGTAGCCGCGTATGCAGTGACTACTGACACTGAAGTTATAGAAACACACCGTATTGACACCCTGTCTGCTCAAGCAGCAGAGCTAGTTGCTCTGACTCAAGCCTGCATACACGCCAAGAACCTGAAAGTTAATGTTTACACAGATTCACGTTACGCATTCGGAGTCGTACACGACTTTGGAGTGCTCTGGCAGGAGAGAGGTTTCATGACTTCTCATGGAACCATGATTCAGCATGGTCTCCTTATTCAAGCTCTGTTAGATGCCATACACTTACCGACATCTATTGCTATCATGAAATGCAAAGCACATACGAAAGTTACTGACACTATTTCTCAAGGTAATGATCTAGCAGATCGCACAGCCAAGCTTACAGCACAGACACAGGACATTCCAGTTAACAAGACACCGACATCCACTCTAGAACAGACTACATGTATGACAGTTAAGGACCCCACTCAAGATGTCATAGATATCCAGTTACATGCTACTCCCGAGGAAATCAAGAAATGGTCCGAACAAGGAGGGGTCCAGACAGATCAGGGATGGGTAACGAAGGGTAAAGCCACATGGTTTCTCCCCGATTCTATGGTTCAAGTCATTATCAATACCGCACATAGTCCAGCACATTTAGGAGAAAAAGCTATGTTAGATAGTATCCAGAACATTTGGTTCAACAAGCATTTACGAGCTGCAGCCAAGCAGAAAGTCCGTACCTGTATGATATGTTGTCAGTTTAATCCAGGTAAAAGTGTTCCGGTGGAACAAGGTGGATTCCAGCCCCCTGACCACCCTTTTGAAGTCCTCCAGATGGATTATATTCAGATGGAGCGATGTCGAGGTTTCAAGTATGTCCTCGTAGTTGTATGCGCTTTGTCCAGGTGGACAGAAGCATATCCAGTCCCAGATTACACAGCCGCGACCACTGCCAAGCAGCTGGTTCGTGAATTCTTCCCCCGCTACGGACTCCCAAGAGTCGTATATTCTGATAACGGCCAACCATTCTCATCCGAGCTTATGAAACATATTTCCCTGTTGTTAGGGTACCAGTGGAAGTTCCATTGTGTACGCCATCCAGAAGCAGCCGGTCTCGTAGAGAGACATAATCAGACCCTGAAAATCCGAATTGCAAAAGTATGTAAAGAGAAAGGTGTGGACTGGCTGGTAGCTCTGCCAGTTGCTTTATTTTATATGCGCATGGTCGCACATTCCAGATCAGGTCTGTCCCCTTATGAGGTCGTATTCGGCCGCCCCCCTAACATGTGGGGTACACCTAGACCTCGAAGTATTACCGATGTTTCAAGTAATATGCTGACAGATTACCTAGCTTCCTTGATGTCTGCCCTCAACTCTTGTCGTTCACAGGTTGCTGCCGCATTTCCAGACAATACCGAGGTGGCACCGCATGAAATCGTTCCCGGATCCATGGTTCTTGTCCGGAATTTTGATCGTTCAAGTCCGCTGGAGCCTCGCTGGAAGGAACCCCGACAGGTCCTCCTGGCCACCCGTACTGCCGTCAAGCTGGAAGGCAGGAAGGGCTGGGTCCACCTGTCACATGTGAAAAGATTTTTTGGACTGAAGCCTGTTTCAAAGAACATTTCCGAGGATCTTAAGGATTGCCAAAGTACTATTCTTAAGGACTGTCCCGCAAAAGACATTGCTACGAACCCTTCCCTGTTAGAGAAAACTCCGCAGCAGGAGTATAAGCTTAAACTAAGGTCTAGTAAAATAAGTCAGCCAGTTTGATTGTCTAAGTCCTCCCCTAGGTGAAACGGTTAGACCGGTTTCTGACATGTATATAATAGACCCCCATAGAGAGAGAGTTAGTGAGAACTCTAGAAGTTGCACTATTATTTTATGTTTTCTGCTATATTTCAGCATTATAATTTCCTGCACCAGTTATGCATTTTATTTGTGTTTTTCAGTTTCTCATGTAAATAAGTCTGCTAATGTTACAGTAGAGCACACGTTTAGTGATCTGCCTCCTCATGAACTCTCATATCGTCTTGCTATGCGTAATAACTCCTTTATCCGCATGTTACATTATTCACACCAGACCAGCAATGCCACGAATTGTTGGGTGTGTGGTCGACTCCCCCCTTTCCAGACACCGAAGGGAGTTCTGCCACTCTTTCCTTATCCATTTTCACGTAATGGTTCGTGTGGAGCATGGTCCACGTTAACGTCATCCTCAACAGATATGTCTTTTCTGAACAGTACATGTTTCCCAGACAAGCAAGGTCTTCCCCACAGAACAGGGTTAGATCTAGAAAATGAAGTTTATAATTTGGGTAATTATTCTTCGAATTTTATGGTCCTGAATGTTCAGTCTGATTCTGCTCCAGACTTACCTGCTATGTCAGTATTACCAGTCAAAGGTGAATTATGTGTCCGAAATAATGGTTCCGTACATGTAGGCCATAGTGATTGTACTACTATTGTCAAGTATAGTGACAGTAGGAAATCTATTTTCAAAGCTTCACGTCATTCTTATTTTGTTTGTGGTCAGACCGCATATGTTCGTCTGCCCCTTGATTGGGATGGTACATGTTACATTGCCTTCCTACTGCCACCAGTTTTCCTAGCCCCACCTGACTATCATAGGAATTCCCACCTAGTACATACTAGACACAAGAGAAATTTCCCGATTGTCGATTATACTGAAACTGCTCTAGAACAATACATAGATATCAATAAAGGTGTCTTCCCCTACTTAGGTACTGTCGTGAATAGTAAACTGATACGTAGATTAACCAGAACACTTGAAGCAGTAGTGATTGAGACTACTTCTGCTCTAGGTAACTTAACCGAAGAACAATCCTTTATGAGAATTGTCGTGCTCCAGAATCGTCTCGTCCTTGACGTCATACTGGCCGATAGGGGCGGGGCATGTAGAGTCATCGGATCTAGTTGCTGCATTTTCATTCCTAATAACGCACCGTCTGTTTATTCAGCTATTACCAGACTCCATAAAATTGCCCATATGTTACACCAAGATCCAGGCACCTGGACATGGTCCGGTTGGTTCTGGAATATAATTTCCGCCTGGGGATGGAAAGTATTGTCATTTCTGGGTATTGCAGTAGCGATCATATTCAGTTGCTGCCTCTGTTTACAATGTGGCCCTGCGATTTGCGGCATTTGTGCTACATCTTGTATTCCTAGTCCCAAGTCCCGTCCTAAATCCAGTTCCAAGAAAACTCGAGACGAGCAAATGATACTGTATGAAATGATAGATGGTATCATGAATATTGATGTTTCCTGATGGAAACGTAGTGACAAGGAGGGAATATGGAAAAGTAAATTTTGCCATGTTCTGTGTCCCTACGTGTCCTCCATCTTATGTTATGTGTGCATGATTAAATATGCATATGTATCCCCATGTTTGATTAAAGACGCAATTACAGTTGTGTCCATCTCTAGTATGCCAGTTTCCAGTTCTCGTGAATACTATGAATATCAGGCCTATGTAAAGTTACGTTGCCACGTTTCTCAGTGTGCACGTTATTTCATTGAAAAGTCCCCGTTTCTAGGCCTCAAAAGGGCCCAGACACTAGATTCAGCTCCTGTCTCCTGAACCCTCGCTGAGGAGCGATACAGCCCCCACCTGTATCCTCGACCCTTCACTTACTTCCTGCCTCACAGTGCCCGGCTCAGCCTGGCTCTGCCTCTGAGTCTGCCAAGAGTATGTTATGATTCTAGTTATCAGTCCAGCCCTCCTTCTCTGCATTCCTAAGCTACTGAATCGCATCAATAGTTTCCGTCATTGTCTAGCCTTTACGTCTCCATGTAAGAGAAATACTGCATTTAATGATCATTTAATATTCTTCATCACGCACTACATATAGAGTAATGCATGCTCCAGTCTTAGAGTCCGTTAGCCTTTACCCCGATAACTTTTGGATTCTATCAACATGTTCTCTAAACATCAGATACTAGATACTGTTTAGGTACATGTCGCCCTGACTCTCCAGACTTCAGTCTCTGCTCCTAGCACAGAGTTCATAGCCCCCAGCTTCTCCTAGTAACACGTCATTGTCAGTTTGCGCGCACCATTAGGTTAGAGGTCCCGGCTCCTTAGGTAGCCCCCTCCATGTTTCCGCCCCATTTATGACATATTCTGTTACGTTTACATCACATGTCTATGTATACGCCCCTGTTACACCCATTTTCACCCTTATCTTTCGCGACTGCTATTGACCACACCCACTGCTCCGCCTACTGTAATTCATTGTAATGTAACTGTTTTAGTATATATATTTGTGCACTGTTATTAAATGTTACGCCGATCCTGATCCTGCCCCCGGCAGCGCTGCCATCCTGTTCCCGTGCAGGTTGTCCTGTTCCCGTCCTTTATGCTGTATTAAACCTGCAAACTCCTACTACCTCGAATCTTGACTCTTATTTATTGAGCTATCTGTTATTGCTATGTCCAGTAAAACCTAGATCCGGTATTATTTATTTATATACCACACTGTACTCATCCGTACTATTTTTTCCGTTACAGTATTACACAAATGCTGTATATTCCTCAGAGACCCAAGACGTGGTGCCCGGCTGGACCAGGCTGAGTGAAGAAGCAGTGTGGTTCTCTTCTTACTCATCCACTTCCCCACCCTTTTTGGAAGATCTGCCAGTAAATGTAAATCCCGTATTTGTAAAGCGTGAACAGTTACCCGTAGGCATCCCGGTGCTGGGGGGCCATCGGGAAGATTAAGCAAGCTATTGCCCAGAGTCAAATGGTGCAGGGCTGACCTGCCGCCGGTGCCGGGGATCGAACCATGGGCCCCAGATTCCAGCTTCAGTCGCCCCGGCTGCGGCGCCACACCTCCTCCCATTCCCAGTGTGGCAGCATTCTAGTCGTAGCACTGAGAGGGGTTTCAAGAGGTATTGGGAGCATTCACCTTCATCGCTCCTGCAGATATCCTGAGATTTCAGGTGAGTGGTCACGCCACATCCTTACAATAAGGGAGCATTTTCCTACATTCTTCAATAAAAATTTCACAAAGCTCCTCTTCCAATCCCTAGGAATAATGCCCAATGAGAAGGACAGATGTCATCTAGAAATCCAGGTTTGATGGTCAGAAACAGATGGTACTGTTATAATGAAGACTCGTGAACCCAAGTAAGTTAACTCTTCTTTATTGATGTTAGCTAGTATACACGTTCCAGTCAGTCAGAATCGCAATTTTTCTCCTTTCCCAACTGAAGATAGATTCGGCAAGCGTGTAACCAGGCTTATAATAGCTTCTAGATTACAGGTCTTTTTCTTACTATAGCATTAATATTCTTTTGCTGACCCGTTTAAATTGTTATTTCTAATTTCTCACGTCGCATTCACTCCTTCTTTCTGCGCTGGCCGGAGTTTGTCACACACTCCCCATGCCTTCATTTACTCACGGCACAGATCCCGAAGGTCTCTCGGCTTAGCTGGTACTTCATAAATCAGTGTAGCACCGCGCCGACTGTCATTCCGCCATAACAACAGCTGCAAGGTCCGTTGAGGGCACTTACAGATCGTGTATACTAGCTAACATCAATAAAGAAGAGTTAACTTACTTGGGTTCACGAGTCTTCATTATAACAGGTACCTTTTTTGTTACAGCCTCCACCAAAGCTTTAAGAAGAAGATAGGGAGGATTCATCCCTACTGACTTAAAATTATAAAGCCATGTTATACTGAGATTTAAAAGATATATCTCCTCAGTAAAAACACAGATAGTCCGTAACACATTTCTCGGGAAGGAGGAAAAGAAGGAAATACACTTGAAAGGCTTCCAAGCTCTTTGACTAATTTGAACATAGAGGGAGTTTAATTGGTCACCTTTTGAACTGTCATAGATCCTAGTTTTGTTTTGATGCAGTGTGAATTTATTGTGTTTTTGCCGCTTTTTCATAGACCTGAAGCATATCTTGCAGATTGGACAAACTCCATCTTCTCATTGTCCCAAATCTCCCTGCTTTTACTTCATAGTGTACCACTACTTAGCGAATCTGAGATAGGGCCTACAATTGGTGCATAGGGGTACTGTCTGCTCAAATACCATATTTAAAAAGCAATTTACTACGTTGCTTTCTTCACTGGATGCTAGTTAGCGGAGTGAAGGCCCAGAGTTTTTTCAAACTCTAAGGGCCCGATTAAAAGTTTGGCGTGCTGCGGCAGGACCACCCCACTGCCATTCCGCCAAACACGCATGAGAACCGCCACTGTATTATGACTTTTGTATGCATTTGCAGGCATTGTGCTCCCCTGAGTGCCTCCACAGAGTGAGGCACAAGGGGTCCCTGTAGGGAGCCCTTTCTTTCCACACCGCCACGGTTTTCATGGAGGAAAGACCTTCACGAAATCAGTGGCTGTGCAGGTAGTTGTAATATATTTGGTGGGACTGCGGCGGTCCTGCCAAGCATATTACTGCCTCAAGACTGCCACGCCACCGACAGGGAATGGCGGTTCCCTGATGGAGTAGGCAGTCCCAGGGCAGCAAGGCAGCCAAGGTTGCATTTTGACAGTCGGAAGACTGCCACCCCACCACGAGTCTGGCCGTCTGAGGATGGCCAGACTCGTAATTAGTCCCTCAATGATTTTCCTCTTGTTGATTTTATACCCTATGTGAAATTGTATTGTATTGTATTCGGTATTTGTAGAGCGCGACTGCCGCTCCGGAAGGAGCATCCTGGCGCTGAAAAGGTGTGCAATACTTATAGAGATACCAATTTGCAGCCATTACATAGGCATCCGGCAGATTGAAAATCCAGGTCTTTAATTGCTTTCTGAAGACGCTATCTTGGTCCAGGAGTCTGAGATCTTTGGGCTTGGCATTCCAAGCCTTAGAGGCCAAGACAGTTAGGGTCTTCCCCCCCTTTGTTTTGTAGTGGAATCTAGGGATGTTAATCAGGTTGCCATCAGATGACCTCAACTTTTTGAGAGGATTGTAGCGAGTATATCGCCTAGTAAGATACCTCGGACCTGTGTTGTTGAGAGCTCAAAAGGTAGTCACCAGGATTTTGAACAAAATCCTCTTATGCAGGGGTAGCCAATGCAGGTTTTTGAGGGCAGCCGATGCAGAAGATTTCCTTGGTAGTTTCAGTACCAATCTGGCAGCAGCGTGTTGCACACTCTGCAGTTTCTTTAACGTGGACTTTTTAGCCCCGGCCATCAGGCCATTACAATAATCTAGACGGGAGAGTATAAGGGCCACTGCCACCGCCTTTCTTGAGTCAGTGGGGAGGAAGTCGAAAAATTTCTTTAAAGATTTAAAAATGCTAAAACAGCTTCCTGCCACATTCCTCACATACTGGTCAAAGGAAAGCGCAGAGTCAAATACGACCCCCAGGTTTCTAGCTGATTCCACGGAATGGGGCGGAGCGGGAGAATCCTCTGGCCACCATTTACTCGGGCAAAAGTGGAAATTTTTCCCCAAGGGCAAAATCTCCGTCTTATTGGCGTTACATTTTAAATGGTTGTTTTCCATCCACAGGAAAACGTCCGTCAGGCAGTTCTTTAAGTTCTGTTCTGCGTCAGTGGAGTTCCTGTCTAGAGGTACTATCAATTGGGGGTCATCGGCATACGATGTTACAAGTATGCCGTATGACTCTATTAAGGAAATGAGGGGAACCATGTAAATATTAAATAATAAATGACTCAAAATAGAGCCTTGTGGAACTCCAGATAAAACCTTTTTTTCCTTAGAAAGAAAGGAGCCCAGGGCGGTAGTTTGGGATCTGTCTGACAGGAAAGAAATTATCCAAGCCAGGGCCACATCTGTAATACCTATATCTCTCAGCCTGTTAATCAATATTTTGTGGGAGATGGTGTCGAACGCCGCTGTTAGGTCCAACAAGATCAGAACGGCGTTTTTACCTTCATCCTGTAAAAATTTTAAGGAGTCGGTAAGCTCAATAAGGGCCGTTTCCGTCGAGTGCCTAGAACGGAAGCTCGATTGCTGAGGATGAAGGATATTCGATGTTTCAACAAATTTTTTTAACTCTTGATGGACCATCTGTTCTGTTATCTTACCCACAACTGGAAGGAGGGATATTGGTCGTAGATTGGAAAGGTCAGTAGTGGATTTATTAGGTTTTTTCATAAGTGGTTTGACTATTGCTTTTTTCCAGTCAGACGGGGCCAGACCTGTGCTAAGTGAGGCATTGACGATCCCGGTAATAATGGGATTGACTACGTCAATAGACTGGTGGGGAACAGGAATCAGAGGGAGCCCCAGATTTACAAGCAAGGATAGTGTAACGACCGGATTTTTAAGATAGGCAGCCACCAGCCGTGGCTAACCCAGTCGTCACGCAAACACACTCTTCTCAGGCCGCTATTTACAAGACAGTTAGAAGACTCACCTGAGAAGGTGAAAAGAGACTTATTTACAAGCCTATACAATTAGAGTTATAGCTAAGGAATTCCATGTTTTATATCCTATGATTCTTATGTTATGTTCATCGGAAGACCAGACGACCGCATACATACGCTACGACGACGCCGAACATATGGCATATACTTTATTCTTCTTTTTCTCGACTGGATCTCAATGAATGGATGATTATTAGATCTGCCAACTACACAAATTATAAAACCTATTGTTCAGACACCTACTAAGACGGATGGGACGTGTAGCATAAAAATACACTGCGTTAAGCCCTGAAGAAGTCCGGTTTCGGACGAAACGCGTTGGCTATTTTTATCTGCGAGTTTTTGAATAATAAAAGAAAGAATAAAACGAAGAAAACTGACTTGAAATTTTCTTGGGAGAACAGTTGGATTCCATCTGTGTTAAAAAACAAATGTTTATAAAGCACTAACATCGTGTTGATTATACAGTCTTTGGTGTGCGAGGTCAACTTGTGAAGATTCTTATGTTATAGCCCCACAGCAAGCTGACCTGGACCAACCTACCCCCTCTTGCGTCGGAGGGCAGCTTATTTTGATTTAACGTCGCCAGACTTTCGGTTTAGAGTCGCCAGACTTTTGATTTAACGTCGCCAGACTTTCGATTTAGAGACGCCAGACTTTTGATTTAACGTCGCCAGACTTTTGATTTAGAGTCGTCAGACTTTTCATTTAACGTCGCCAGACGGTTCCCTAACCCTTAGGATCAATAGCATCTATACTTCCCACTGGTGAACCTGTTATTCCCCAATGGGGTGTTCTATAGGGGTCGGCGGTACACCTAAGGTGCACCGACGATATTTACGAGTCTCAATTTAGAAGAGCTATCTCATTAGAACATTTGGGAGTTCCTTCCAGCCATAGGCTACACAATCTCTCATTTCTCAGTTACCTGCTAGAAGGGTCTACTCACCTGCTAACCTGCCAGTGTCTGGTTAAAAAGAAAGGTTAGTCCTGTCATGGAAACAACACTCAAATATGGATTGGATATAACATCATTTATTTATACAATTAGACACATCAATAGCAAGATAATTATAGTTGCAATTAGCCATCACCTACAACCTAACAAAGGAGGAAAGATGGATTATTAACTATGGGTCATCTACACTAGCTTAGAACGCCTCACCTTAAACGTGTGTCTTTCCATCTCAGCAGCGGGGCTGGTCCCTCTCTCTCTGTCTTGGGTCTTCACTCGCTCGGGACCCTGCTCTCCCACTATGGCTCACGAATACACGTCTGCACCGCTACGCCTCATCTACGCTGCCTTGGTTCCAAAACTCGAACCCTCTTCTGGACTCGCTCTGTTTCTACCACTCCTGCATGTTGGTATTACAGGATTCTCCTCTTCAGTAAAAGCTAGCAATTAATCACCAGCTCTCGGACCAACTTCATCGGTCTGCTCCGCACGTTGCTCTCTCACTATCTACACCTTGCTCTTCGTTAATATCTCTCTGGCATTCACCATGGAAATTCCCAACCGTAGGCCGACTCCCACCAAATTCCTGTACCAGTCTCTGGCTTCTCACGCCATCGGCAGTGGCCACCTGCGTGTTGCGTCTTCCACCAGTGAACAAAATACATTCTTCTAATAAGGGCCGGTCTCGGCCAGTTTTCCCGCTAGCGAATAACAGGTTAGATCTAAATATTATTCTTACTCTGGAAGCGCCTCGCACAGACGAGGCAGCTATCTAAAATGGATGCGACAGCCATCCAAAATGGCTGCTCTCTGGTTTTGGGCCTACAGGCCTAACTAACGGTAAAAAGGCACTAAACCCTGTCAAAGCGCATAGCTAAGCCTTATTAATAAACGAAAAGGTATCTAAGACTGAAATAATAGTAGATTATAGTCACTTTTGATCTAGGGGAAGGCTAGAAATTACCCGTGCCTTACAGATAGCTTCACGAGTTTGAAGCAAAGAGACCGGTTTAAAGGCACTGAATGCACTGAATGCACTATTTACTTGATGAAATGCTTTGGCAGTGTTCAAAAGCTAAGAATGTTTTGGGAGAATGTATATCTAAAGTGAGCTTTAATATGAGCTACAGTTCATCAGAGAATCGAGATCTATGCACAGACAGACCAAGAGGTCCTAGACTAGTGGTTTGTTAAGATATCTCCAAGGAAAGATACAGGAAGGATAGCTTCCTGAGAGCTGCTAGAGGAATAAAACTCCTTTGTCTCAGGGAATATTTTTAAAGTGACAGAGCACTGATTTGCAGAGGACACTGTGACATGGAGTAGGGGAACAATGCATAAGAAAAATGTCTATCATGCTGTGTATTTATTCAACCCCTGTGAGATAGTATTTTACTGCTATGTCAACAGTATCTTCCATTAGACAGTATCCACACAGAATCCTTGCATATGTAGATTTTCCATTGTTATGGTTATTTTCTAGGCTACAAACGGATGTCTAGGTGAAAATCTATCAGGTGGAGCTACAGTGCATTTCTGACCTTATCAAGTGTGGTGCTAGAATATTTACAAAGAGAACGTTTATCTAAATGTTTAAAGCAATGCCATTATCACAGAATTATTATTTATCATAAGTGAAGTTGTGATCTTTTCAAAAACTTAAATATTGAAACCAACCAACTAAGTTTATACAATCTGCATTGAATCACTTCCATGTTTCAAGCAAGGACATTCACATGGGTATATTTTATTTACCAGGTGTTGTAACATTCTTTTCTGTAATATATATGCAGCAACTAAAATGGTTTGGCCAACGCCTCACTGTTTTCCCCATTGAAAGTATTCCTTTTTAGTTCTGAGGTTATATCAGTTACTTCTACACTCACATATTTTGAAGTAGCTTGGTTATATCTGGTGCAAAAGCCATTATTCACATACCATTTGTGCATGGTTTTGTGTGTGTTTTCGCACCCGATTATAATTTTTGAGATGGCCAATGGAGGAAAATTACACAAATGATTTTTGCACAGGCTGTCCCCCAGTTTGGCATCTGCTACCAAACAGACTTGTAATATTGTACAGTGTTAACCTATTAGTCTTCTGAAGGCATTCCTGTTTGAAGTGAGACCCTTTCAGACAGTCAATTGATTGAAACACAATGGCTGGAATTTCTGGTTTTCAAAGTGTGTAATATGCGGATTTGTGTTAACCTCGGATTTGCATTAAAGATTATATTTTGTTTATCATACTTTTATGTGGTGTCAATGCCAAAAAAGATGTTGTTTTCACAAAACAAACATCATAAACATTTTACATTTAAAGAAAATGTGATAAATACTTTTAACAGACACAAAAAATACATGGCAAGGATATATCTTGTTTAATTGTATTATTCGTTTTTTAAATGTCTGTATTATTTTATAAGGTTTTGTATTTTTTATTTATATTTATTATAGCACTCTAATGAATGTATATACATAGATCTATATATATATAGATATATAGATATGTGTATGTATATATATTTATATATGCAGCAAACACTCGAACCGACAACTCCAGCAATCCACCCTCGAAAAGGACTCCACCAGAGAAGGAAACGAGAGCCGACCCAAGCTTAAGGTGAATAATGTACTCGGTTTTTTTCTTCGCCACCAGCATAAAGTTTCCGCCTGCCCAGAGGACTTGGTCACATGTATATATTTATATATATTTCTCAACAAGGAACGAACCCAGCCGAGCTCCTGTCCCTAGCGCAGCAGTTCGACTACACCACAGCACAAATGGAATCCAAACGCGATTTCTTCAGGATTAAGGTATTTTTTATTCTTTTACCACACCATAGTGCAAACAAGGAGGACATATAAATTAAAATAATATAATAAATATAAAACAGGAATTTATAACATTCTAAAAAATATATTAATTTAAAAACCTAATAGTAAAATGAAACAACGATATTAAAAACCATATAAACACACTCTGGCCAACATTAGGGAACTGTAGGGAAGGAGTTGAACTTTGAAGCGGTTCGATTTACTATTAACGCTTCGGTCTAAAGATTAGGGATAACATTGGACTTTGGAGGGGTAAGTAAGTAAGTAATACGTTTATTGTATAGTTGATTAAAACCATAACAATTTAAAAGAAAATCAACATGATACTCAAAATTTTCCAAAATACTTAAATAACAATACAAATGAGCAAATTTCCATTATTTGCGTAGTCTGCGCAATATACCTTAGTGAAAGTGCTAAGTGTATGGATATAACTAAATCTAAAATGAACAATTTCATTCATAAGATAAAACATAATCATATAACCACTAACATTTATAATCAATATAAACATTTTCACAATATGAGGTCGACAATAGATACACTAGACTGTTTTGTGAATACGGTGAACAACAATACTTTAATACCTAAAGCCATTCCAAGTGCACCAATGGAGCAGTACTATAAAGGGAGACAAAATAATTATTGCACAATAATTATCATACAAAGTGTCTCCAATATACCCGCTTATGCTTGATGCCTACTGGAGTTGTCCCTCCCATTACCTCAGGTCTGCACTGCTTGTGCCTCTGTCTCCAAGGGTTAATGCAAAAATGCAAGGGTGCTCACCAAAGTGCTCAACATAATCTTCTTTAAGAACAACTAAAATGCAAAGACATTCTTTCTAAGGAGGTTTAAACCCGACAAACAAGCACCATCCATCCTGGGGGACACCCTTCTCCAAATCCGATTTTAGTTATACCCCGACTGTTGAGCAGGTAGAACAATGCTTATTATGAATGATGTAATTGATAACTGATGTTTCAATGGAAGGGCTGTCGCCTGAGTATTCAACAACAATTGATTTAAAATATTCACAAATTTGGCATATCTCCCCAGCCCAACAGGTGATCTACTACCGAAGCAAAACGAAGATGCATGCGCACAAGAATGAACTCCTTCTGCCAGAAAAATAGGCTTTAACAATAGTCTCCTTTGATGATCTAAGGCAGGGCAACCGCATAAGGCCCAGTGATCCATGTGTGGTATTCATCAATTGCCCTGCCTCCTGCCCAATGATTTTTTCAGATCTAAATCTCACCTCTCACTGGTTTTGCTAATGTACAATCATCAGTACTCTTGCTCTCTTTTTTCCTCTGATTCACACCTTCTGCTTCCACTTGGTGTGCACCTAAGAAATTACTTTGAGTTAGCTGACCAATAGGTGGGTTTAGTAAAACATACGGGTACTTCGGGGGTATAGATTTCACTAGTTCAATCCCCCAGTCATGAAAGATTTCTTTTTCACCTCACACTGCATCTCTCAAAGTACCACTCCTCCATGTAGTTCTCGAGGCTTCCCCTGTGGCATTCAAACCTGGAGGGTCATATTTTACCTATGACCCGCTCCACACCGCTTACCACAAAGGACTTCACCTCCCAGACTACAGAGTGCTGGAGGTCATCACCGCCGCGCGCGGAGGAGCATAAAACAACGTTGCCAGTCCCGGAAGGCTGGGAACACACTCCACACCACTTGCACAGCTTACCATCAAGGACCTCACCTTCCAGACTTCACTGAGGGCAGAAAGTCATCACTACGTGCCCGGAGGCACATAAAACAACGTCGCAGGTCCGGCAAAGCTGGGAATGCCCCTTCTAAGACAGTAGACCTATCACCAGACTGTGTCCCATATGTGGCAGTCCTTGTAGGGGTCCGTCCAATCCGAAATGATAAGAAATCTTTGGGGGCATTAAAAAACAAATGTGTGCACTGGATTAGGGAAAGGATTGGTCAAAAGGTGGTCAGCGAGACCTGCGGTGATGTGATAATGGTCAAGCAAGCACGCTGGGTGGGTAGAGGGCCAAAAAGCATTGCAGGGGATTGTGCAATTCAAAGTTTTTGCTCCCCTATAACAGCTGGGATAGTCATCCATGCATGCAGTACAACAGTACTGGAGTCCAACAAAATCACAGCGATCCCACTGGGCTTTTTCTATAGACCTGTAGAGCCTGCCATTTGCCGGCAGTGTTGTGGGTCACTCGAGGAATCCACTAGGGGATTGTGAGGGACTATACAGGCAAAGATTTATTGAACCTTGAAGGAGTCTTGGAGGGCGCGTAATAGATTTGAGTCCCTCTCAGAGCTAGGCGAACAGGACTGATTCAACTTACATGCCGAGGAATCCCCTGCAACTTTTTTAACAAGTGAGGGTGAAATTCTAACTTTAAATTATGATCTCACACAAATAAAGACTGTTGTGTGCCCAGGGGTGAGGGACCACACAGATCTGGGTACGGGGGTGTCTGAAATAAAAAAAAAACATGTGGTGGAGCTCAGATCCTGGAACATCTCAGGTCTTTAAAACAATATTGGGCTTCCAGATTTGCAGAGTCTGCTAACAGATGCTGACATCTTCTGCCTGCAAGAAACATGGAAATTGTTAGGTCACTACATTGACGGTCACCTAGGTTTTTTTACACAATCAGTACCTGCTGCGAGAGTCAGGGCAAAAGGGGGGCTTGGGACTTATGTAGAGAGTTCTGAAAATGTGTTAAGAAATCTCCATATTTTCATCTTTTAATATGTACTAAAGGCAAGGGTCGGAACTTATAATTAATTATTTTTACACTAACTGTTTTGATAATACAAGAAGCAAAGTTGTAACAGACCTGGATGTTGCTATCCAAGAAATCATCGATCACCACCAAAACCTAGTAAGCTTTACCTGGGTTGGAGATTTTAACACTCATCACTGCCCACATTCGGGTAAATCAATCTGTGGTATCACAGACATAAAAGATGAAGCCCTTAAGAATTTTGTTCATGACACATATGGCACAGCCCTGAATACTCTAATGATAAAACTAACCTGAGAATACAAAATAGGGAGATAAATGTGAGTAATACCCTAGCCCCTACTTTTTCGAGGAACAATTACGAGTCCACTATAGGTTTTATTATGTCAGAACCCTTAGATCCAGAAATGAGTGATTTCAAGGTTGTTTTCTTGGGGTACAGTGGCCTTGCTGTGCTAGGGATCAGAATGCTCTTACTCACAAGGCTAATGGAGAGAACTAAGCCAGTGTTTAACTCAATCATCTTGAAAGAAACAGGTTTACTATCAAATGGGAGAAAGTTGATCCCCCTACTTTTCTACCATCTGTCAGTCTGCAGACTATGCCGGAGATTACCCAATGCCTTGATCCGCAAGCCGACCCTCACAATATTATTAATTCATATTGTGCTATCACCCGCAGCGTGAAACAAGTTCTGACCCACAGTAAATTCCCGACCAATGCTTGCGAAGGAGGAGGATGGTTTGACTCAAAGTGTACATGTGCAGGACAACACCTTCAGCAAGCACTAAAACAGAATCCAAAGGATGTGCATGCAGTTAGATTCCAGATAGGAAGAAGCATATTAGAGAAGCAACCTCGGAGTAACTGACACGGTCTAGTGCCCTAAAGGATAGCAAACTATACCTGAGAGTAATTAATAGTAGCTACTTTAAGGGCCATCGGTGGAGGTCCATGTAGCAGAAGATGCTAGGGTAAATTAATTTTTGGTTATATACGTTGCGCAACCATCAAAAGAGGCCAACTATGCACACAGCACACAAATGTAGAACCGCAAAATAGTACGACTCTGTACCACCCTCTTCAATCTGTGACACTGTATGAAGTGGAAAGAACACTAGAGGAGACCAATAAAGGGAAGGCCCCTGGACCTGACGATACCCCCGTGGACCTATGTAAAGAGACGCCTGAATTTAGGCTACCCTGCTCACAGATGTCTATAATGCCTCTATAGCCCTAGGACCACCTAGTTCTTGGTAAAAATTCAATTATAATCATGATTTACAAGAAGGAGAACAAGTCTTTACCACAAAGCTATCTCCCAATATCAATACTGGATGCTACTGCCAAAGTCATGGGGTGTATTCTACTTAATAGACTGGAGGAATGAGCAGCAGAAAATAACACTATGGCAGACACACAATATGGTTTAAAAAAAGGTTTGAGTACTGTACACCTTTGCTTAAATTTAAACACTATTATCGTGAAATATACAGTGGCGAAGAAGGGGTCACGGTACTTCTCCTTCGTTGATCTTTCTGCCTTTGATTGCATTTCACACTCAAGGCTGTGGAATAACATGGAGGAGATGGGGATTGAGTCATGGATTATTAGTTTTATAAGGCAACGTTATGCAGATGCAAAACCCAGGTCCATTTTGGCAGGAAGGGTGAGTGCTCAGGCAGTTTTAACAACACTCTGGAGGTTAGGCTGGGCTGCGTTTTAGCCCCATTTTTTTTCCCCTTTATATAAATTGGGTAGAATCCTGCCTAGCTCTATCCACCAGAGACACAGTAATGATGGGCTCCCACTCTCTCCTGGTCCTGGTATATGCAGACGATGCTGTATTAACTGCTAGAACCAGGCAGGGCTTGCAAGCTCTTATAAACGATTACATCATTTTTATGGCGGACCTGGACTTAAGAGTAAACACCTCCAAAACGTACATTATGATAACCGGGGCCAAACCAAAGACAAAACCCACTTTTTTCGCAGAAGCGCAAAAGCTGACTGAAGCTTCTACATTTTTCTATTTGGGGATATTTTTTGATGATTAGAACCTGTCAACTCAAATGATAATCATCAGATGTGCACAAATGGAGAAGGCCATAAATGGGCTACGTTCATTTACAAAGAAATCAAGTTGAGGGAACTTCTAAATATATATATATATCAGCAAAGTAGTGGCTGTGGCCTTATACATTGCAGGGTTATGGGGAATGGCCCAACATGCAAGGAGTTGAGGACTCATTTTTTAAGTCCATCCTCTCCCTCCCACCTAGGACGTCCAACTATGTACAGAAAGCTGGCAAATGATGACTGATGAATATTAGTGGCTCTTATTTTGATAAAACTGTCCATCTAAAGAAGATTAGGGATAAAGTTGGAATTTGGAGGGGTAACATTTTTTTAAATGAAGAAGCAGATTCCAATTATAGTTATCTTCTTTATTGCAGAGAAGTTACATCCAATAAAGTGACCGGCCAGAGGGACAGCAAACAGTAAGAGACTCTCAACCATTCCACATGCCACCATTCCAAGATGGAACGTAAGTCATTGTGGCATGTGCTACATTTATAAATACACTCTCATCCATTAGAGAAACATAAGACCAACACATCTTCCCCCTTTACATTTGAAACAAAATATTTACATAACAAATATCATCACAAATCAGAATAAAGATTATACATAATCTTTGTATTTAACAGGAAGCTTTCATACTCTCTCAGAAACCCGGATTACAGGTTTATCATGTGCAGAGCCAGTTCCATGATGTACAGGAACAGGCACATTTTGAGGTTCAGTCCTAGAGTTAATATGCACATTCTGTTTATACAAACTTTCCATGTTCCATCATTTACCATCCTTTAACATCACTGACCTCCCCCTAACAGAAACAATTTGTTTGGGACAAGAAAACTTGGAATGGCCCTTGGCAATGTAACCAGGAAACTTAACGCTGCCCCAATCTCCTTCTTTGAAACAAACTTGTTTCCTTCCTTTAATCGATTCCTTAGTAATGTATTTGCCCTGAGCAATCAGACTATTAGCCTTTACTTATCCAAGGCCTGACTAACTTCGAAGAAGCTGACATCCCTTTCAATAAAGTAAAAGGAGAAACTTTGGTGGCAGCATTAGGAGTAGTTCGTAATGCACAAAGTAAATTAGAAAGCTCCTTCCTCCAATTCAACCCATTTACCACAGATAATTGTATGTTATCCTTCATAACTCTGTTACAGTGCTCTACAAGGCCATTACTGCGAGGGTGATAAAGCGAAGTAGTAATGTGTTTAACACCTCAATGAGACAGAAATTCTTGAAATTCTTTAGCCATGAATTGTACCCCGTTATCTGTTACTAGTTCCACAGGAGCACCTTCCCTTAAAAATAATGACTGAAGAAAAGAAACAACCTCCACAGTAGTTGCAGCCCTCACAAATTTTACTTCTGGCCACTTTGCCCCATAGTCTATGAAGACTAAACCATATCTAGACCTCTCTTCCAACACATACATAGGACCTATGACATCGCTAATTTGATCCAAGGTTTGTCTAGCACAGGTTTGGCTTCAACAGGGCTAGGAAAAGTCACCTGAGTTTTGTCACTAGTGGCGTACGAGATGCAATCCCTTACAAAATGCTCTACAGAACGATCCAAACCAGGCCACCAAAATACCACTCTAAGGGCCCGATGTAGGTAATCTCGATTTACCTACTCTTAAATACCGAATCGTACCGATTCGGTATTTAAGAGTAGGTAAATGGAATGTAGGTAATTTTACTTTTGAAATTACCGAATCGGAATGATTCGGTAATTACCGAATCGGTATTTACCGATTCGGTAATTGCCATTGATTTCTATGGGCCTTGAGGCCCATAGGAATCAATGCCAAAATTACCGAATTTGAAAGGGGGACAGGGTGCCACTTTGACACCCTGTTGCACCCCTCAATTGTGCATGGGTGCACATGTTGCTGACATACATGCCCTTAGGGCATGTATGTCTGCAACATGGCACATTTTTTTATTGCAAAGTATTTTATTGAAAATAAAATTTTGCATATACAATACAATACAGTTTGAAACATTTACTTGGCTGTTGGTTTTAGGCAGAGAAGAAAGAGAAAGAAGAAAGAGGGGGGGGGGGTTATTGTTCCAGATGAGCGTCTAGGGCTGCCCACATCTCCTTTCTTGCTGTATGGTTGGCCGGTTGGTGGTTTGCGGTGATGTTGTCTACCCCCCGCAGGAAGGTCACCCAGTTAAACCAACGTTTGAAAGTGGCTTCAGAGACAGGGACACCTGCTGGAACTGCCAAAAGGCTAGGGGGGATCTAACATGGCACATGTTTTAAAGTACAAAAAAAATGCTTTTTGAAGGGTTTTCATTATTTACCACTAACTTCTAGTTGGTGGTAAAGAACAAACTCTTAAACCCTTGTAGCACTGATTACAGTGCTACCTACATGTTAAATTACAGATTCGGTAATTTTACAAATTCGGTATTTTAGCGCATCGGAAACATTACAGATTCGGTAAAATTACCGATTCTGTAATTTAACATGCCCCTACATCTCAATATCCAAATACCGGCCGGAAACGGCCGAAAATCGGTATTTTCGGCCGTTTCCGACCGGTATTTGCCTACCTACATCGGGCCCTAAGTCTCCTTTTCATTGCTCTCATACCAATATGACCTTCATGAGCAATCTCCAAAATTCTATTCTGAAGAGAAAATGGAACAACTAATAAATCCAGTCTCCTGAGTAGACCACATTCAAAATTCAACTCAGAAAAAACATGTTTGAAAGCATCAGTTTCTTCACTTTTGGATGCCCAAACTTTACTCAGCATTGAAATAATCTCTTTAAACACCACATCTAGCGCAACCGCCAACTTCCACTCATCCTCAGAGATACACGCAAAATCAGAATCCGCTAAGGAGGTCACAATACAAAATTCTTCCTCTTCTGACTCACTATAATGTCCTGTGGCTAAAGGGAGTCTAGACAGACAATCAGCAAAAATGTTCTTCGCTCCAGGTATAAATTCTAAATGAAATTGAAATTCCATCAGTCTATAATGCCATTTAGCTATGCGTGGGGTAGCATTCCCAGCACCTTTGGTCGAAAACAGATTGACAAGAGGTTTGTGGTCCATTAGTAACGTGAATTCAGAACCCCATAAATACTGTCTGAAGTGATTCACACCCCACCAGCAAGCTAAAGCTTCTCGCTCTACAACTGAATAAGTTGATTCAGCACCCCTCAAATTGCGTGAAGCGAAAGCTACAACCTCTTCTTTATCACCCCTTTTTTGGAGTAATACCGCACCTAGACCATATTGGCTAGCATCAGTGACAACAATAGAATGGTCTTGTGTGTTGAAATTCTGTAAAGGAATGGCACTACTTAACTCCAGTTTGATAGATTGGAATTCATTCTCAAGATCGTTTGACCACACAAATTGTTGATTTTTTTTCATGAGTGACCTTAAACCATGTGTTTTACTGCTAAAATTAGGTATAAATCTGGCATAAAACTCTAACATACCAAAAAATGAGCAAAGTTGATCTTTGTTCTGAGGACTGGGAAAACACTTTATAGCAGAAATCATGTCCTCCTTAGGTTCTATCCCTTTTGCTGATAATTTGTAACCCAAATAACTAACTTCTTGAACTGCAAATTTGCACTTCTCAGCCTTTAAAGTTGCACCACGATAATCTAAAATGGATAGGACAGAGGCCAGAGTTTTATCATGCGATTCCATGTCTTTACCATAAATCAACATATCATCCTGAAAACATTTAATATTAGGTACATTGGCAAACAAAGACACCATAACCCTCTGAAACACCGCTGATGCCAAGGCTAACCCAAAGGGCATTCTCTTAAATCGATAGGCACCAGAAGGAGTTACAAAAGAGGTAAGGTGACGACTGTCCTTCTTAAGAGAAATTTGGTGATGACATATCCAATGTGGTAAAAACCTTAGCATCCTCAAGGGAACATAACATTTCCGTGATGTTCGGAAGAGGATGTCTTTTTCTGGCCAAAACAACTGGCAAAAGCCATTCTG
The DNA here is from genome assembly GCF_964261635.1 of Lissotriton helveticus. NCBI lineage: Eukaryota > Metazoa > Chordata > Amphibia > Caudata > Salamandridae > Lissotriton > Lissotriton helveticus. Next base: position 1,104,990,058 of record NC_136059.1, read on the forward strand.
AACTTTCAATAGGTTCAATTATTTTCTGTTTGCACTGGGAATCTAGCGCTAAGGCTAACTCTTTTCTCATGGCTAAAGGAACCCTTTTGGATTTGTGTCCCACTGGTTGAGCATCATGTTTAAGTATAATTTGATGAGAAAACCCTTTGATCTTACCCAGTGTGTTAGAAAATACAGTGGGAAAAGCCGATATCCAATCGTAAGAATTTATGTTGCAAACAGGTATAAATTGATCTCTGAGAAGAACTTGTTCCTCACTATTTGGATCAAGATTTGTTTACTGCAGTGGGGGGCAAGGACCAGGACTTCCAGTCCCAGACTCATTTGTGGCCGGCGCTGCCGCCAACGCAATCCCTGTGCGCCTGGAGGCGCTGTAAAAACCTTGCGGGCTCCAGCAGCGCGGGACACGCGTGGGTGAAGCCCGGGCCAAGGGCGGGCCTGTCTGCGCCCGTCCGCGCCTGGCAGAGATTGGACTGGTCTATATAAACAACGGGATTCTATCAATGTGTACAAGTGAGTAAACTTAATAATGGTGATGGTGGGTCTAAAGGTATGGCCCTTTCTTGTTAGCGACATCGATTGACACAACCATTTTTTGTGTCCCGGTGCACATTCAATCAATCTAGCGGGCATATACTTGATAGGGCCACGCAATGACAATATGATAACTGTGTAAATAGGCATCGAGTATCATCTGAATGGATAAATGTAGCATTGTTTTACATGTCCTTTGTGCTTTTTCTTCCCCCTTTTCCCTTTTCTCATTACAGAGACCAGATCCGGTCAGATTTTTCCAAGCTTCCCTAAGGGCCCACTCAAGCCCGGAAGCCTAACCAGGTAGCCGATTTTTGCTACCTAGTTATAGGACTATAGGCATATACTCTTTAGATTACAAAACTGAGTTTATTTTTCCTGTAGGGACCATCAGAGGTCCTGATGAGTAAGTAGTAGGGGACTACTTACGAAACATGTCGACCTGGTAGTAAGCAATTTGCCCTACGTACACAAACCCCTTCTTAACGTTCCCAGCTAGAGAACCTAATAAATTCTATTTTTTCTACTAGCCAGGGAAATTTTAACTTTTTTACAATCACTAAATAGGTCCCTACACTTCACTTATATCACGTACACTACACCACACATAGCCTATCGTCACAACTATCAGTGCTCCCACGTAGTTCGTAGGTCGTAGCATGCCCCGCCCCGTAGAGGGTCGGGAAGACCCCGATGATGAAGCATGAAACTAAGGGGCTTCTTAGTGTGTGAGGGGTATTTTAAAAAGCACATGGTGCCCTCATCTTGTCATCACAAGAAAGGGCCATACCTTTAGACCCACCATCACCATTATTAAGTTTACTCACTTGTACACATTGATAGAATCCCGTTGTTTATATAGATCAGTCAGGAGGGTGATTCTATCATTACCTCTACACTTCCTCTATTGTTGTTTTGGAGAGACTGGACTGGGCCAGGTCCCGAACACCTGCACTCCAACATGGGTAAGCGAAAACTACCGCCCAATTCAGAGGGGGGAAAAGTAAAAGCGAAAACATCCAGGAACTGTGCCTCCATAATCTCATATTTGATGACAGCTGTGGGGGCCATAAATGAAGAAATACATGTGGTTGAGGAGCAGCTGGGCATAGGGGGAGTACCAGGAATAGATGTGTAACCACACAGTATTATTACTGACTCACTTAGTGATGTCAATTACATCACTGATTTCGTGGAGAGGGTGAAAACTCCTGTCACAGGGACTTTCGCCACCCAGCCAGAAGAACAGGGTCACGGACTAGTTCATGATGAAAGGGAGAGAGGAACCACTCCCTCTGCCAGAACAGAGACATACCAAAAAGGAAACGTAGGAAAGGTTTGAAAGGTTTGACACCGGGGATAAACACTGAAGAATCCGGGCCTGGAAGGTGCTGTGGCCCACTAGGGAGTAAAGATCGGTCTGAAGCCAACCTCGCCATCACTGTGGATAAAACTGCAGAATTATATTTTGAGACTGTTATGAGGACATTTAAAGTAGACTTGCTGAACTCTCTTAAAAATTCTTTGGAGCCGTTGTTAATCAAATTAACCTCTATAGATGAGCATTTGAGTAATATAAAGTGGTTGATAGGGGGGATGCATGTTGACATTGTGCAGAGGAGGATGGCCCAAGTTGTTTCAGGCTCATTTGAAGTAGAGTCCACCACTGGGGCTCAAAGTCAGATTGCGCACGCTGGGAGCTCTAGCTTAGATCCCAATGATTTGGCTATTAAAATTGACAAACCCCTCTCTGAAGTCCCTCGTAACTTTATTGGGCCACAATCAAAGTGTATACAGCCATTAGTTACTGTTAGTAATATGCAGCCCAATCAATCCCTAAATGTACAAGAAAATAAATGCAGACATCGCTTACCCCCAGAGGCAACTCCTTTATCTGCTGTGTTAGTAGGGGTCCCTTATTTGAAATGTAACGTGACCAAATCCCCAGATGACCTAATTCGTAAGGTAAAGTATTGGTGCTCAAAGTTTTCTGAGGAAGGGGTTAATGTTGCATCACACATCATTATGACGAGACGGGTGGGGTGGGTGGGACAGGGAGTAAAGTCATTTGAGGGAGATTGTATTGTTGTCAATTTTAATCACATCATTGTAGCAAAATCATTGTTTAAAGAGTTTGGCACGCCGGAAAATGGCAATATTCGAGCATTTCCCCAGGGTTTTTTTTATCGCCCACCCATGAGTAACATAACTGAGCGCTTTACATCGCGATGGAGGAATCCTGCAGTAAATCCTGATGGGTCACATATTGAGCAGAGAAGTACGCATCAGCTAAAAGAAAAATATACTTTTTCTCAGCCCCAAAATCAAGATCATGTAACTCTGCCGATATTAGGTACAGCTCCTGAATTGAGATCCCGGGGGGCTGTGTTAGATCTGGCCAATAGATTTTCCCAACTGAGTTAGTTAGACACCAATGATTGACTAACCAGTCATAATGACTCACTGGCGCAGACGTCCCAGAGTCAGCCCATTACTGCCCAGAGCACTCCAATAACGGCAATGGTAAAGAGGGCAGATATCTTGAAATCTTTAAGCTGGAATGTAGCTTATCTTAAAGCAAATGAAGACGACCCTGGGTGGACTATCCCACTGAAGGAATATGATATATTGGGCTTTCAGGAAACATGGGACTCTGAAAATAGCTTTTGGCTGGATAGGTATACCTCCTATAATGAGACGGCCCAAACATCGGCTGCTGGTCGCGCTAGGGGAGGTCTATTAAGGATGATTTCGGTAAAAGTGAATGGTAGCCACCGAAAATTGGAAACAGGGACAGAAAACTGTTTAGCGGTCGAGATTAGTCCCATAAAAGCCCAGAAAATATTGGTTCTCAATTTTTATAACTCTTTTCAGAAGGTCTCTGTAAATGAACAGTTATGCAGTCTTAATCGCTTTTTGGATCAATATAGGGCGAAGGAAATTAATCAGTCTCTTATTATTTTACTTGGTGATTTTAACATTCATTTGTGCTACAAGAAGTGTCAGGTTTTTGATGAATTGGGACCAGGGAGCAATTTGGATATTCATTTTGAACACTCTCCACAAGGGGGACTTTTAGAGGACATGATAGCGGACTTTGGGCTGGCATTGCCAAATACATCAGAAGCGAGCATCCCTTCTTTCAAAGGCAGGAGCTTGTTTTCCATTATTGATTTTATATTTGTTAACACTACCATGATTCCCATGGTCCTGGATTATACGGCAAGGTGGTCCTCTTATAGTGACCACAATCCTATTTGTATCAGTCTAAAAGACTGTTTAAAACTTACAGAAAGGGTTGATTCAAGAACTAGGGTTCCCATAATTAAGACCAAGAATCAAGGCCATAGACTGAAATGGGCCAAAGTGGTGCCAGATCTTTTTTTACATGATCTATTAAACACCATAGGGAACGAGATAGCTATCTCACAAGATAGTTCACATAGGGGTGTGGTGATTGCCACAGCTTTTGATAGGATATGCAAGCATGTAGCCAGTGCCCTCTCCTTACCTAATAAAAGTGGTATTGTTAAAGCAGAGAGGTGGTTCGAACATAAATGCACCTCCACCCATCAGAAATTAATATGTGCCTTGAAACAGAACCCCCAGGATAGGAGTTTAATAATCAGGGCAAGGGCGGAGTATAATCAGGCCAGGCATACACGCAAATTGCAAATCAAACAAGAAGCATGAGAAAACCTGCTGTCTGTGTCTGTTGACATAATCAAGAACAGCTCAAAATTCTGGGAAATAGTAAATAGGCCCCTTTTCTCTGGCCTCAAGAGCAATGCTGTTGAGTGTAACATCTCAGAAAAACTATGGCTTAACCATTTTAATCATATCTATGATAGTTGCAACGACAGGAGGAACACAGGGCCATTGTGTCCGACACCTGAATACAGTTTGCTTTTTTCCATACAAGAAGTGGCTTTAGCCATTACCCAAATGACGGGCAATAAAGCTCCTGGCCCGGACGGGCTTCCGGCTGATCTTTTTAAAAAGATGTTCTTCTATGGGCAAAGTTACTGGCCAACCAAGGCATGTCAATATGGACTGCCTAAATCCTGGTCCACATCAATTATAGTCCCGGTTTTTAGAAAGGGTAATCGAGGGGATCCAGGATGTTACAGGCCTATATCCCTGATTGATTCCACGGTTAAGGTGATGGGAAGGGTGGTGCTAAACAAATTAACCGAATGGATTGATGAACGTGGTATATGTCCGACATCCAATACGGTTTTCGGAAAGGCAGAAACACCCTTGATTAGTGTCTTAATTTGTATCTTATAATAGGAAAGTACACCGTAGCCAAAAAAGGATCCCTCCACATTGCGTTTATGGATCTATCCTCGGCGTTTGACCGAGTAAATAGATCCAAGCTGTGGACTCTGTTATTAGAAATGGGTATGGACAAAAATATTGTGTACTTTTTGTCAGACTTGCATAGGGATCTTTCGGCTGCAGTAAGATACGACCAAATGGGCAACCTGACACAGAAGATAGATGTGACAACAGGAGTCAGACAGGGGTGTATTCTGGCTCCTCTTCTATTTACCCTTTATATCCACAATCTAGACCTGATATTGTGCGGCGCTGCTCAGGATATTGCCCGTGTGGGGGATCGACTGATTCCAGCTCTGCTCTATGCAGATGATGAGCCTTATTGGCACGTACTGCCGTGGGACTTCAACATCTGTTATTGTCGTTTGCTGATTTTATGGGTGCACTGGACCTAAACGTCAACTTTTCCAAATCACAGGCTTGGGGGTCTAGGAGAAAAGACCAGCAAAACCAAGACGTTTGGCTGTGATGGGAACGAAATAAGCAGGGTCGCCTCATTTCCATATCTTGGCGTCTTATTTGATAAGAGATGCTCCTGGGTTGCACAGAGAAGGGCAAAAAGATTAGCCATGGCTCGCTCCACAGGTTCGATACTTGACTTCGCACGAAAGCTAGGTGCTAAACCAATGAAGGCAATGTTAAACATTTATCAATCTAAGTGTATAGCTATTGCTTGTTATGGCTCTGATATCTGGGGGTTCACAAATTGTCCAGAGATCCAAATTGTAGTAAACACATTTTTAAGAAGCTTGCTTTCAGTGCCTTAGTCTACATCGTCGTATATTATACATGAGGAACTGGGTGTTGGCTATGTGACCGATGTAATTAAAATGTCACCTTTTATTAAGTGGATCTCTATATGGTGTAACCCAGAACTGGAGCTAAACTGCAAAATCATTAGGGATTGTATGTTATTGGACAGGGCAGGCAGGATTCCATGGCTTAGTAATGTAAAAAACATTACAAGGGAGCTGGGTCGGCCCGATGTTTTTAATAACTCAGAAAATCTATGTAACAAGGATGTGGGTTGGGGAAAGACAGCATTTTTGCGCCTTGCATCCACAGAAAGAGAGGTTGCTGAACTATCAAAACCTACAGTACGAGCTCATCAGATTTAAAAAACTTCTATCGTGATGGAGACCTACCTGGATGTAGTTACTAAACCTAGACATCGTTTTTTATTGACCAGGTTGAGGTTTAACCTTTTACATTATCTGTTGGCTAAGCCCTTGGGCTGGAGCCGGCCAGAGGTCTTGGGCCCCTGTTCTTGTGATAGTTTTTCAAGGCAAGACACCATGCACTATGTAATGTTTCGCGTTCATTACTTGCAGTTACGGAAGCGTTTTATCTCCCCCATTTTATAAAAATAAGGGCTTCTTGCAATGTTCGACCAGCCTTAGTGTACCTGCAGTTGTTGAATAGCCCTTGGGAAATTTTTAATATTGCTAGTTTTTTAGTTGCAGCAGTCAGAGTAAGAAGCAAAAAAAAACCCTTATACGGTTGTTCTAATATGTGTCTAATTCTTATTTCTCTATTGACTGTTGCTTTTAAATTGTTTTACTCATTTGTGTAGTAGATTCTTCTGTTATGCTTAACACTATTAACATGAAATATTTAACCCTGAATTTTATTTTTCATTGCTTATGGAATGTTATAGATTTTATCTTTTTGTAATACTGTGCATCTTTCTATGCTTTTATGATTGTAATTGATCGAATAAAGCTATTTTGACTGACTCACTGATTGGATCAAGAATAATACCTAAGTTTTTCTGTTCTAACCAACCCAGCAGTGAATACTTATCATCAGCAACATACACTGTAGCTGGAACAGAACGTTTTCTTAAGGTAAAAGTACAGTCAAATTCACCTAAAACATCAACTGGTTTACCACCATAAGCCACAGGTTTGATGAATGACTTCCTTAAAGAAACACCATATGATTTTAAATTCCGCCACTCTTCAGGACCAATTAACGTGAAAAAGGAGCCTGAATCGGCAATCATACCAATTTCTTTACCATGAAATTCCACTTGACAGTGAGGACACTTAATATTTGATAATTGTAATCTTAATATATGTGAAACACTTTCATCACCAGTGGACGTAGATGGAGTATTCTGAGACTCAGTAACACAAATTTTAGACAACATCATAATCTCATTTCCATCGTCACTGTCAGAAGTTGAATTTGACTCAGGTTTGGCCCCAATGGCCAAACTTTTCTTAGAGGTAGGTTTGGAAGTTGACTTGGAAGAAGTATACATTGGCTTCGATTTGCAAACTTTCGAAAAATGACCCTTCTTCTTGCACTTTGCACAAAACTTGTCTAAAGCAGGACAAAAAGGAGCTTTTCCCAAATGATTCCTGCATCTACACATGTAACATTCAAAGACTTTCTTTTGTTTATCATACTTGACTTATTTTTTAACCACATATTTGTTTATAGCTAGAGTAGGTGTCTTAGTGTCTAAAGCCATTTGATAAAAAAAACAGCAGTTGTAATTAGCAACTTTTCTTGAATTTTTTTGCTAATAGTTTTTTCAACAATTTGATCTCAACATTTCGTCATGAAAAGTTTTGTAGTCACATGCAGCAGCTAACACTCTTAAATCACTTACAAACGTTTCAATAGATTCGCTAGGTAACTGTTTTCTCATGTAAAATTTATGTCTTTCCATAATAATATTACGCTTCTTTTTAAATCTAAGATCTAAAACTTTTAAAGCTGAAGCATATTCATCAATAGTGTCATCCTAATCCATGACGACCGCAGGAGGAAGATGCTTTAAAACTTTCCTTCCTTCAGTACAAAAAGAATGGCGTAGTAATGCAATTTTTTTCTTTTTTCCTTTTGCCTAAATACATCTGCTTCAATGGCTTAAAGGAAGCCTCAAAACACTCAAACCATAATTCCCACTCAAGAGGAGGATTTCCAGGAGTGGAGAGAAATGGCGGAGGTGGTAAAATAGATTGTTGCATTATGGAAAATAACAATAATAATAATTAACATGAATTACGAATAAAATGAATCTTGAGAAAAATGTACAGTCCCTGTTGAAAAAATAAATTGGTTAGTGCAAAATATAATCAGGATACAATATAAATATATTGTGTAAAATTGCAGTGAATTATGAAACAAACAGTCCCAAAACGATGAAATTCAATGATAAATCTGTTGGAATATGTTCAGATAAGTGTGTGCATCACAGAAATGCACATATAATCTCAAAATTGAGTAAAATATGGAATTGCAGTTAATCAGCAGAAAGAAAACAGAATTACCAAAACTCCGAAAGAAAACAGCATTATTCCATGGTCATGAGCTAATTACAATTACATAAAAACGTAAAAAAAATGCCTTGAACTTGAAATGTGCAAACGAGGCTTGAAACGCATAAATCCGTTGTCAGGAGAAAGGCCAAAGAAATAAATGTTTGCGGTTGCCTGGGAAACAAGCAAAGCACTGACGTAATAACGCAGCCGGCTGTGATGGCCTTCGCTGAAACCTGTGTTTACTTTTGAAGAAGAGAGATGGCTTTCACAGCGCGAATGCACGCACGAATACACGCACTGTGTTTACTTTTGAAGGTGAGCGCTTGTAATGTCGCGAGAGGTGATGTCAGCACCTCATCACAACCAAGGGTCATGTGACCGACAGTTAATAAATAATGGGGCGTGCTCACGTTGGCCAGTCGGCGATGGAGACGATACCCACAACATACATCCCAATACAGTCTCCTGTGGTTCTTGTAAATTAGGCCCCTTTCACTGCCCCTCTCGTGTCGGCGCTGTCCCCTTGCGCACGACACAACATTTGGCGACGAGGGTGGTGCCCTCGTAAATTTGTGTGGCGGCTGCGAGCGTGTTACAGAGCTCGCGGCGTTCGTGCCCCTCTACCGGCGCTGCCCCGGTCTGGCGCCCGGTCCGCCGACCCTGTGGGACGCTGCTGAGATCCTGTGAAGAGGCCCGGCGTGGCCGCCAGGTGAGCCTGCAGAGTGTAAGGCTCCGGGGTGCCACTGGTCGCAAGCGCGGCCCCGGCAGCGGTGGGTGGCGTGCCTGCTGCGCCTGTGTGGTGCTTGAGGCGGCCGGCGTGGCCCCGTCTTCACAATCACCGCGCAATTTGCTCCGCGCGGCCGGGGAATACACGTGCGGCTACCCGCAGCACATGTAGCACATCGGAGTGCCTGGCCCGCACCGTTTGGGACTCGGTGCGGGGAGAGGGCATTGCGCGAGCCATCACCACCTGCATCCTGGCCCCTAAGCAGCTCGCCTGGACTGAGGAAGTGTTTCCCGATCCGGCCACCGGTGCCAGCACTACTACTTCTGCCTTGCTCGTTTGGGGAGGGATATCAGTACAGCCATACCGGCACACCAACACGTGGCAGAGCAGAAAGGCCTATAATTGCCAACAAGGGAGAACACCACAAGACGTACACAGAACAGTGGAACCACATACACGTCTCCTGACCATACCGCCACAGTCAGCATCCCTGGCGCACTGGCGAGGCAGCACCCCAGCTGCATTACGACGCTACAATACCTCCTGTAGAGGGGATCACTAGTGCCGCATAAAGCACATCGCCCCTCCCAGCTTACAAGTCAGCGCAGGAAGGCCTAGCAACAGGAAGCGTGCAGAAAGGACCACAGCATTCGCACGTAGCACTGCATCATGTCGCAGATACCCCCAATTGAGCCCTTCATAGTAGAAGGATCGCCGTCATCCCTTGCGCCCAAATGGAAAGACTGGGTGGACCGCTTGCAGATCTCCTTCGAGGCTACCAAGGTACACAAGGATCAAAAACGAGCGATGCTGCTCCACTTAGGTGGGAAGGACATACACAACATCGCCAAAACGATCGTGGAAGCGACGCCAAAAAACCATCACACCCTGATAAATGCGCTCAACGCTCACTTCGAGCCAATGGCCAACCAGGACTATGAGCGATTTATTTTCCGCCAGGCACGGAAACTTCCGGAGGAGTCATTGGACACCTACCATGCACGACTAAAAAATCTAGCTTCAACATGTGGGTTCCTGCACGCAACGGAGGAAATAAGGGGACAGATAATACAAGGGTGTGCTTCTGCCAAACTTAGGGAAAGGATCCTCGAAGAGTCTGGCAATCCCCTAGATGAAATCTTAACTCTAGGGCGTACTAAGGAGCTGTCCAAAGCTCGAGAAGCTCACATGGAGGCGGCCCTTCGAGACCCGGGAAGACGGAGCCAGTCAACGCAGTAACTATGAAGCCCGCAACGAAATGGACCAAGAAAACACCACGCAATGCTCCAACGACCCCAGCCACCATGTGTGGATATTGCGGTGGACCACCACACCAGCAAGCTGACTGCCCTGCCAAAGGAAAAAGATGCTCAGGCTGTGGACGTTTAAATCATTTTGAAATAGTGTGCAGGGCCAAGAAGTACATAAGGCCACGTCAGGGAGTCAACGCGGTGCAGGAGGGTGACAAATCACCCAGCGACATGGATGATGACGAGGAGGAAGAGAGAGTGGTGCATAAGGTGCACATGATCGGCGCGGCCACGCGAAAAGCTCAACGCCTTTCCCAATGCAACATCCAAGTAGGGGACCACGAAGTCATGGCTGTGGTAGACACTGGAGCCACCATTAACATTATGGCTGTGGCTCTACACCGCATGTTGCGACCTGCACCCCCGCTGCAGCCATCGGCGATCGTAGAATTCGCCTATGGGCAGGAAACACCGCTGAAGATACTGGGGCGCTTCAAGACGACGGTGACCCATGGAGAACGAAGGATCCACACCAACATATATGTCACCGAGGATGGCCAGGGCATGCTCCTAGGATGTAGAGCTGCCGAAGACCTAGGCATGGCCTCATTTGCCTTCAGCGTACATCAGGAGTCCATACAACATCTATAGGAGGAATTTGCTGAAGTATTTGAAGGCATTGGGAGGTTCAAGGGAAAAGAAGTACATCTTCATGTAGACCCGACAGTTCAACCTGTTGCATTGCGACATCGAAGAATTGCCTTCCATTTGAGACCACAAGTTGAACAGGAGCTGAAGAAGCTGGAGGCTGCCAGGATTATTGAATAGGTCTCGGGTCCAACGCCATGGGTTTCCCCCATTGTAGTCACGCGAAAACCCAAACAGCCCGGAGCAGTGCTCATTTGCGTTGATATGCGCCTTCCCAATGCTGCCATAAAGCATGAGCGCCACATCACCCCGACAATTGATGACCTCGTTGGAGAAATGGCCGGAGCCTGTTGGTTCTCCAAGCTTGACCTACAATCTGGCTACCATCAACTGGTCCTTGATGAGGTGTCATGAAACATAACTATGTTCTCAACTCATGTGGGGCTGCGATGCTACACCCGGCTCAGCTTCGGGGTTTCCAGAGCTACCGAGGTATTTCAAAATGTGATACAGGAGCTGATTGCGGACATCCCAGGGGTCATCAACGTCGGTGATGACATAATGATTCATGCCAAGTCCCTGCCGGAACACAATGCCCGGCTCACGCAAGTGCTGCGAAGGTTGAGAGATGCTGGTCTCACGCTGCATCGGGAAAAATGCGAATTCCTAAAGACCAAACTACAGTTTTTTGGCTACACCTTTTCCACGGAGGGGGTCAACCCGGATCCCGATAAGGTGCGAGACATTAAGAGTGCGGTTGCCCCTGCCAGTGTGACTGAAGTTCACAGTTTTCTGGGAATGGTCAACTATTGCGGGCGATTCATCAAGGACTTGACCACCCTTACATTGCCACTAAGGGAACTGACCAAAGACTCGGTCCCCTGGAAGTGGGGCCCGCCTCAGGAAAAGGCCTTCAAGGATATAAAAAATGCTCTCTCTGAAGCCACAACACTGGTCTTCTTCGACCCAGAGAAAATGACTCAAATCGCCGTGGATGCGGGCCCGGTTGGCCTTGGTGCAGTCCTTCTACAAAAATGACGACAGGAAGAAGACTGGGCCCCAGTAGCCTTTGCAAGTAGATCCCTTACCATAACGGAACAGCGGTACTCTCAAATAGAGAAGGAGGCAATCGCCATTCATATGGGGTGTCGCCATTTCCACCAATATGTGTATGGGAAACCGTTTGTGGTCAGAACTGATCACAAGCCTCTGGTGGCCTTATTTGCAGGAACATCCACAAAACCCCTGCCACGAATTGAGAAATGGATGCTACAACTTCAAGACTACAACTGTCGCGTGGAATACCAACCGGGGTCCCGCAATCCAGCGGATTACTTATCACGACATCGTCGCGAGGCTACTGACAAAGAAATGGAGGAAGCTGCGGACACTGAAGAATACGTCAGATGTATAACTGCCCGGTCCTGTCCCATCCCTCTGTCCATGCAGAATCTGTCCGAGGCCACTGCCAGAGATGAATGTCTTCAGAGAGCCAAGAAAATTCTCCAGCATGGAAATTGGCACAAAGCCAAAGAGGGTTGGAAAATTCTGACCATGGAGGCTCAAAGGATAATGGAAAGCCTCCATCACGTAAAGGATGAGCTCACCGAAGATCCGACCGGATGCTTACTGAGAGGACATCGCCTAGTTATCCCTACGGCGCTCACCGAACGGTGTGTACAGTTGGCCCATGTGGGACATCAGGGCATGGTCAAGACCAAGTCCTGTCTTCGGACAAAAGTGTTGTTTCCCCTCATGGACCAGCTGGTGGAGAGCATGGTCAGGTCGTGGCCTGCCTGTCAAGCTACGGGGGATTTGCCACACCCTGCCCCAATCATCACGGAGCCACGACCACAGTCACCTTAGCCTTGCGTGAGCATGGATTTTGGCAGTCTACCAGATGGTCGACACACGCTGGTAGCCATCGATGACTATCCGGAATATCCTGAGGTGGAGATCGTGGGATCTCCCAGTGCCGCCGAGGTGATACCCAAGTTATAAAAAATAATGGCAACCCATGGATTGATACAAGAGCTATGAACAGATAATGGGCCCCATTTCAGAGACAGGATCTATCTGAATACCTTACAGCCCTGGGTATATGCCATTGTCAAATCATGCCTCGTTGGCCTCAAGCTAACGGTGAGGCCGAACATTTCATGAGAACTCTTAACAAAGTGATTCGCATCGCTCATGACAAGAGACAATCCCTCGAACTGGCCATCTTTTCATTCCTTCGGAGCTACAGACAGACCCCTCATGCCACCACTGGGGTGGCACCTGCTCACCTGCTGATGGGTCGGGTCGTCACCGATACAATACCCCATCATCCTCGCTGGCAGCTGAAGAGTCCGGATGACCCAAGGATTGATGCTCCACGGAAGGAGACCCACGCACATGTGAGTCTCAGTAGGTGTGCCAAAGAGAGCCGGATCAAGGAAGGAGACCTAGTCCTGCTACAAAATCGCTGCCATGCTGGCAAGTTTCAATTACCCTACGAGAAATCACCTTGGACAGTGTTGAAGATAAAAGGAACCAGAGTTATTGCCACTCGGGACGGGAAACCGTGTCCCGCAACGTGTCTCATTTCAAACTCTTCCATGCTAAACCTGTGACTCCGGTCACCCCTGCTGATTCGGCTTCAGGACTGGAGTTTAGCGGCCGAGAAGTCAGGATTTCTACGCCAGTCAGCGGTGCCCCTGAGAATGTGGATTTGGATGAAGCTGAGGCTGGGCGCACTGACGATGACAACGGTGCCGATGCTCCAAGTCTGCTGGATGACCGTCAGTCCGAGGTGATCCCCGATGTAGCCAGTCCTTCTCACCGTGGTCGAGGTCTGTCTCAGTATCACCTGCGAAGAAACCCTGAGCCATCGTCCAGACTGAGGGACTATGTCACGTAAGACTGTTCCATGAGTATTGTTGTGTATGCTGAACATCCGTCACCTGGTGGTGCGGATGATGTGGAGTTTAATCATTGAAAGCTGTTTGATCTTAATAGAAGTTTTTGAAAGTCATGTTGTTTTATAATCTTGTTGGGAAGGAATGTAATGTCGCGAGAGGTAATGTCAGCACCTCGTCACGATGCAAGGGTCATGTGACCGACAGTAAATAAATAATGGGGCGTGCTCACGTCGGCCAGTCGGCGACGGAGACGATACCCACGACTTACATCCCAATACAGTCTCCTGTGGTTCTTGTAAATCAGGCCCCTGGCTCCACGTACCTTTCACTGCCCCTCTCGTGTCGGCGCTGTCCCCTTGCGCATGACACAACAGCGCTGTCAAAGTGAAATGCCTTAGTTGTTGGATATTAAATCAGTTCCTTTCGCAAATGACAAAGCAATGGCGCATTAGAAAATTCCTTTTCACAACTGAATTGACAAATCCATGGCTCATAGAAAATTCTTTTCACGAGTGAGAAAACACAGGAATAACACACAAAATAAAGGATAAACTAATATAATATTCCTCTTTGTTCTTGGATGTACAGACACTGTTCCAGGCTCGAATTTAATAGTAAATTGAACAGACACTGTTTATTTCAAAGCTGATGGTTAAGTTTCTTTCGCGCTTGGCTGAACTTGCTTGAACCTCATTAATCAGACATTCCTTTCCTCGCTTGGCTGAACACACACTGGTTATTTCAAAACACAAAGCTAACTTTCTTTCGTGCAGAGAGGTGCGTTGGGCGCAAGCTTCAGGACAAAGTCTGTTTATTATAAACTAGCAGCCCGTCCCGACCTTGTCCGGGAGCAATCAGGCTTCCCCGACCCCTGCCTGCCCCGACATGAACTCCCGCCTGCTCCGACTTTGCCCAGCAGCCCGGGCCCCCGGCCGCTCCGTCCCCTGCCTGCCCTGACCCCCGCCTGCCCCGACATTGTCCCCCGGATGTCACAAAGGCCCAGTGTTGAGGCGCTCTGCATAAATCTCAATGGCAGATGCTGTAAGTCCCCGTCCCCCGCCTGCCCCGACATTGTCCCCAGGAGCCTTTCCTCAGCCGATGTAAATTGTACCCTTCTGTTTTGTTGTAACTCCCCGTCCCCCGCCTGCCCCGACCCCCGCCTGGCCCGACATTGTCCCCCGGAGCCTTACCTCAGCCGATCTAAATTCTATCCTTCTGTTTTGGTGTAAGTCGCCGTCCCCCGCCAGCCCCGACCCCTGCCTGCCCGACATTGTCCCCCGGAGCCTTACCTTAGCCGCCGCTCCTCATTTCACCGCTCCTCGCCGCTGGTCACCGCTCCTCCCGACGGTCCGCCGCTCCTCACCTCCTCCCCCGCGCCATGTCCGCCGCTCGTCACCGCTCCTCCCCCGCGCCATGTCCGCCGCTCCTCCTCGCGCTCCTGGACGCCGCATCTCCCCGTGCTCCTGACGTCAGCACGCAGGTCGCGGCCGGCGCTACTTACCTGTCCCCAGTAGTTACTGGATGTGATTTACAACTGTTATTCTTTTTGCTATACATATTCTAAGTTCTATAAGTGCTATTTCTATATCTACAAAGTGTTGATTCTGACAGTGGCCCACGTGGCCCTGTCCTGTACATAATCCCTTACGAATGTTGCCCGTGCCAGTTGGCACAATGTACATGTGTGATTTTTATCTGATATGTTTTGACAATACAAAAGTTATTTTAATATAACCTTGTGTGGAGTTCCTTTTGTGGTGTGCCTAGGATGTTGTTGCTGTTGTGTGCTGGCGCAAATGCTTAACACATTGCCTCCGAGTTTAGCCTTACTGCTCGTGCCAAGCTACCAAGGGGGTGAGCAGAGGTTATCTTGGCGTGTGACTTCCTTGCCCTTACTAGAATGGTGGTTTCTGCCTGGCTTTAGCGTCAGCCTTAGCCTACCAGAAATAGCCAGTTCTAACGCAGGTAACAACCTGCAACAACATTGCACCGAGGAGACTCATTACAAAGGAGCCACACTGGATGCTATCATCTCACAAAAGAAATCAATCACGATCAACCACATCCTTCCTGTCGACTGGTCAGACCACCACATGATCCTCTTTCATATCAATCACCCCATTACCTCACATAAACCCCCAGCAAGAGCCCCCCAAATGGACAAGAAACCTCTCTCAAGTACCCCTGGATATCCTGGATGATCAGTTAAGCTCTCTTCTTCCGGCCAATAAAGCGCACCTTTCCACCAATGAGCTCATCGACTGCTACAACTCCGAGCTAGTGTCCATACTCGACAAACTTGCGCCACTAAAGCTCAAAAGAAGCAGAGTTATCCCTTCCAGAACGTGGTTCAACGCTGACCTCAACGCAGAAAGGAGAACTCTAAGAGCCAAGGAAAGAAAGTGGAGAAACACCCAACGGCCATCCTTCGTGATCAACTGAAAGCAGCCCGAAGGAAATACAACAACCACATCAAAAACAAAAAATCCAGCTTCTTCCGCGAGGCTCTGGACAAAGCCAAAAATAGACCGAAGGAACTTTACAGCATCATCAGGCAACAATCGTCCAAACCACTGTCTTCTTCTGTGCTAGCGTCCAAAGACCTTTGCAACAATTTCGCCCACTTCTTCAACGAAAAGATCACAAAAATTGAACTTTCACTTGACCCCAACAATTCACACCCCAATAAGACCAGTTTGGCTGCTCCTCAGGCTCTCTCTCCCGGCTCTTTGAGCACCCCCTGGCTTAGCTTCCGCCCCATCACAGACGCAGAGATAATCTCGCTGATCTCGTCCTCCAAACCATCAGCTCATATCTCTGACCCCATTCCTCCCTCACTAATCATGAAAATGAAACACTCTCTTGCACCTATATGGGGCAACATCATAAACAGCTCCCTAAAAAACGGAGTGGTCCCTGACTGCCTAAAAATTGGGCAAGTTACCCCCCTGCTGAAAAAAACAGGTCTTGACTCAACAGACCTGAACAACTTCAGACCAATATCTAACCTCCCTCTACTAGCCAAAACATTGGAACGCTGTGTACTCCTGCAACTGACTCATCATCTGGACAACATCAATCTTCTAGACCCCCTCCAGTCTGGCTTCAGACAAAGATGCAGCACAGAAACAGCGATGCTGAACATCATAGATGATATCCACGGATCTCTGGATTCAGACAAATGCTGTCTCCTCATTCTCCTTGACCTTTCTCCAGCATTCGATACGGTGGATCACAATCTCCTCACCAAGGCTCTTCAAGAAAGAGCTGGCCTCGGCGAAGTAGTTCTCAAATGGTTCTCCTCATTCATACACAACCGAACACAAATAATAAAAATCAAGAATTTCACCTCCGAAATCCAACAGGTCAATAAGGGCGTCCCCCAAGGTTCGGTGCTCTCGCCTCAGCTCTTTAACATCTATATGGAACCACTCTCCAAGCTACTCAGAAAAGCCAACATCCGCTTTCACCTCTACGCGGAGGATACTCAAATCTATCTGGAAACTTCCTCTCTCACTGATATACATAGACTAAATGATGTCCTGAAAGATGTTCAACAATGGCTGACAAGCAATCACTTGAAACTGAATCCAGACAAAACTGAGACACTCCTCATCTCGAACAAGGAAGACAACCCTCAAATCACCGAATGGCTAAAAGCTATCGATGCGCTTTAAGGAAATCTTACTCTAGCCGACTCTGTTAAATCTCTTGGCATCATCATAGACCCCAAACTAAACATGGTAAAACACATCAAGAATGCAGCCAAAGGTGCTTTCTTTAACCTCAGACTGTTGAACAAGATCAAACTCTACATTCCTAACAAGGATCTCAAACTGGCCACTCAATCTCTGGTATTGTCAAGGCTAGACTATGGGAACGCAATCCTAACAGGCATCCCGAAATCGAACTTGGCACCGATCAAAACAACACTACATGCTACAGCTAGAAGGATTACCGGCATCAAAAAATCGGATCACATCTCCCCAGCGCTCAAGAAACTCAAATGGCTCCCAGTAGAAATGCGTAGTAACTTCAGAACAGCCTGCCTAACACACAAAGCCCTCCATACCGGCAAACCCGAATACCTGGCAAATAAACTCAAAAAAGCAGGCCAAGCCAGGAATCTGAGAAGCTCTAACTCCTTCCTGCTCATCCTACCCAAAACCAGAAAGAAAAGAACAGCGGACTGCTCCTTCACTGGAAACGCCCCCAAAATCTGGAACTCCATCCCCCCGCACATCAGAACTATTCCTTCTTTTGTGGAATTTAAAAGGCAACTCAAATCCTTGTTCCTGATCCGCTCCCTTGGCTGTGGATAACCGGGGTCAGCAAGCAACCCCTGAACTATGTGACTACAGTGAATCCCATAACCAAAGAAGCTCGGCAACTCACCCATGTTCCGCTTACAATGTCACTCATTGAATGCTTATACCTTACATATGTTATGTTCATGTTTATGTTTATGTTATGTATATGTTTATACAGATTTCTGTCATTCTATTACTGTAAAGCGCTCTGCTACCTCCGGGTCTTGACAGCGCTATATAAAACTTCCTAAATAAATAAATAAACAAATAAATACTTCGAGGGGACTACTTTTTTTATAATGTCAATTTTTTAAATATAACGTATTTTTTAACTTTATATAGCCTATGTCCATCTGCACACCCTGAGGATTACAACGATGTATCGGGTGTGTGGATTGGCGCTGTGGTTCCCGAGTTTACCCGCCTCAAAGCCTCAAAGTTCTTCCTTTATAATAGTAGTATAGATCTCTGTCTTTCAAGGTCACGCTGAATTCAAGGTTGCACAGAGCACTCAAATAAATCAAAACGATAACTCATCCAATAATAAACGCTGTTTATAATAAAATAAAGTCACGCTTGTTCACGCTTAACAAATATTAGCTAAGACTTAATGAAAAGACAATTTTTTTTTCTCCATGCTAAGATGCAGTATGTAGATGTAAACAGAGAAACACAGGAATGTCTAGGTGCTTAAAAATGCTTCTGCAACAAGCTTGAGTAAAGGAAGAATTTCGTTGCTAGGGCAATAAATAACGTAGTAATCCAACGTTAAAGTTCTTACCCAGCTTTGAGTTCATTTAAACTCCGCAGAAAATGCAAGTGCTGCCAAAAAGGTAAATAATCTTTTAAAAAGATCTGTGCTGGTCCAGGGTAGTTCTCCCAATCGTCGCCAATGAAAAGAAGAAGCTGATTCCAATTATAGTTATCTTCTTTATTGCAGATAAGTTACATCCAATAAAGCGACTGGCCAGAGGGACAGCAAACAGCAACTGACTCTCAAACATTCCACATGCCACCATTCCAAGATGGAACGTAAGTCATGGTGGCATGTGCTACATTTATAAATACACTCTCATCCATTAAAGAAACATAAGACCCAACAATTTTCACTTCCAATCATAGCTTCCTTAACGGGTAGAGAGTTTGTAGCTGTGTTTACCAATAAATTAGTTTCTGAAGGGGGTTTCACTTTTGTGGAGAAAGGTGAAGCACAATGACTCCCTGAATCATTAGTTTGCAGAACTTGGGAAGCTACTAAGATTTTATTATTAGTTGATTCAGCCATTTGAGTACTAGCTTCGTTATTGCTGATCTTAGAAAGCAGAGACAGGGAGGTGAGTACTTGGTCCCGTTTATCACCATTGTAAATTAGGCTGGAGGCCATGGCAGGATTCAAGGTGTTCTGCTCCACTTGTTGGAAACTTGATTTACCGCCTATTGAAAGTTCATTTGTCAAATTCGGGCATGATTGCCAACGCTGGTTATTCGTGTCCACTGTCAAAGGTTAATTATGACTGGTGCTGTGCAAGTTAGACTCCAAAGATGAAGAGGGGGTGTACTAGTCCAAACCATGATCAGGGCACCGTTGTCTGAGGAAAAATCCATTCTCACGCTGGTAGCCCGAAAATAATTCCTAATTGACCCTTTTATAGAACGTGTCACCCATTCCTTTATGTCATTGCAGGACACAAGCTGAGCCTCGCCTTCCATTTGAGGCAATCTTTCCAAATCCAGTGCTATTATTTTCATAGTAGTCTGGGGGAGTTTCTGCCTCCCCATTTGAAAATTAAACTTATACTTTAATGTACCTTAGTTGTATTCAAGTTCTTTTCCGCCAATCAAAGACTGGAGTCCCCTGCCTGGGGCTTTGTTAACAAAGTAGCTGGTAAAAGGCTGCTCCCGTCAACTCTGCCTTTCCACCTGCACAGCACCAGTTTATCAAATATGGACTGCCAGTCTACCAACAGGAGTGGCACAAATGCGCCACAAGTCTTTTAATCCAAATATTGGACTTTTTAAATAGACTGTTAAAATGTTGCCACAGTTGTGACTTTCACAATCCACTGGTACTCCCTGTGTACCCTCCAAAATTCTCTGGGCTTTAATAAACCATATAAGTTTAATAATTTTATTTAAATAAAAAAGCAAAATATTTTTCAGTTGGAAGAGAGACTGCCGGCCATTCATGCAAGCACTTTCTTTAGACACTTTTAACTTCCTTTGACAGCTGGCAAATGATGGCTGATGAATATTAGTGACTCTTATTTTGATAAAACTGTCCATCTAAAGAAGATTATGGATAAAGTTGGAATTTGGAGGGGTAACTTTTACTAGTCACACTCCAGTTTAAGCATCAGTAGGGAAAGTCTACGACTTAAGAGGGGTTTGATTTACTATTTCCACGCAAGTCTACACAATGGTAGGGAGCGTGTTGGACCAGAGAGGGGTTAAAGTTACTATTTCAGTTCCAATATATGCAACAGTAGGGAAAGTGCTGAACTTCATAAAGATTATATATACCATTCCAATTCCAAATTATTTTCTAGAAAGTTTTGAAATATTTACCAACAATTCATTTTTTATTCAGATTTTATATAAAAAATGCATACAATAAAAACACTAAAAAACTATATAAATAATAAAAGATAAACTCATTAAAATTTAAATTTACTTCCCTCCCTACAACCCAAAAAAACACACACACCCAAAAAATAAAAAATAAAAAAAAATTTCTGTGAAAATACCACTTAACTGACAAAATAAAAATAAAAAAGTAAAAAATACATTTGACAAATATGAATATTAAAGACTAGTAACAATAGATTAATAAATAAAACTAATAATAACTAACCAATTAAAATTTTACATACTTAAATATCAATAAGCAATAATTAGGATTAACAATTAATAAAAAAAATAAAGATCCTTTCCATCCTATTTCCCTACAAACCTAACAATTGCTACTAAACTATAACAGCCGCGGCCTGTGGAGGGAGTTGCGGTGGGGCAGGCAGGCGGAGCGGGGGAGGGTCAGGGTGGGGGTGATAAACACCGGAATCTGGATGATTGCAGGTAAGTAAACAATTAAATTAATAAAATGAATTTTGTTCCGTGCACTGCATCGCAAAATGCGATGCAGGGCACGGAACGAATTTTGTTTTATTAATGTAATTGTAGGGACGCAGGGAGTGAGAGAGATGGAGAAGAAAAGAAGCATGCATGGTAAAGAAGCATGGTCTTACATCAGCAGTGGAAGTATACATTGTGAGAAGTTGGCCTGGTATATGCTGCTCACTAGTTCTAGTGATCACCTTGTACCATGCCAAGCAACCCTTATGGTGCAGGTTGTAAAGTCAACCTTATAGACAAGCTATCCTAGGGGTAGCATGGACTAAGCAGTCTTAGGCTAAACTCTGTAAAGGCATGTGAAGCAAGCTGTTTTACCATACAAAATCCCTTGAATACCAAATGAAAGGACACCACACAGATATATATTGAAAATATATATAGATTTATTTCTCAAAAGATACCCTATACTCTTTATGAGCACAGAAGCACAAGCGTTAAAACAAAACAGTTTAAATACACAAAAGTTGCACGAATATGGATGAGCCATAGGGGCCACCTAAACCATATACAAAAATAGTGGTATAAGAACCACTATGGGGAAAGTGAAGAGGCCTAGGGCCTGGGGAATCGCTGGAGCTGATCGGGACTAGCAGTGAAGAAGTCGGGAAAGGCCCGCGGGACTCGGGTGCAGTGCGGAAAGTGCACGCAGTACCAATGCAATGTCAATGGTGCGTAGAAGTTACAAAGTTAGTTAAAAAGGAACCTTCCGAGGGACCTAGAAGGATGAAACTTTAGACACAGACCCTAGAGGTGTGTACCAGTGTGGGAACACCGGCGGAGGTGAGTTACCTCACCCACAGGAAGCGGGTGCACAGGGTCGAAGTAGTGTCGGGTTTCGTCAAGCAGGTCGATGGTGCTTGGAGCTGAAGATGCTGCAGGCGGCTCGATGTGAAGAGTTCCGGTGGATCCAAGGGTGGATCTGAAGAGGTGAAGACCTGAAAGCAGAGGGGACAATGTTCAAAGTCACTAGCCAGTGACTACCGTGGAACCAGAGTGGAACCAGGCGATGTCGGGTGCAAACAGGCAACGAGGTGTAGCTTCTCTCTGCAGCCACGTGGACACGAGGGGTCGAAGACGTCCAGGAGTCGGTCGCAAGCTGTCCCACGCAGGCTTCTCGCTGTTGGCAGTGTCGGCAACCGGATGGAAGCAAACAGGCCTTGGCTAAGGCAAGCCACGCAGGAATCGAAAAAGGCTTGTTACTCGGACCAGCAAGGTCAGAGCGGGTGCTCCTTTTTACAGGAGCAAGGGCAAGTCTGGAGCAACCAGACCTGCAGTGAAAGTTGAAGGTTTCGTCGCCAAGATGGCCGCTAGCCACGTGGCAAGTGGCCGGGATGGCGCGCCAAATGGCACGGTGCAAAAGGGCCCCACGCAGATCGTGGAGATGCTGGGGGGCTGATCTTTGGTGCAAGGGCTGCTCGAGGTTAGGGCTTTTCAAACCCCAAAGCACAGAGTCAAGGGTGCCTCTGATGCTGCGCAGTCAGCGTTTCGGGGGTCTTCCAAGATGTCCGGTCCCACGTCTCTCGGTGCCTCCACGGGTCCCTTCTTTGCAGGGACTGTGGATCGGGCGGTGAGAAGTCTGGGAGTCTGGGTCTCTGGGCTCGGGCTCCGGCGGGAGGCGGCGGCAAAGCAGACGTCGAGTTGCTGGTTGGTGCCTGTGTTCACAGGGTGGTCACTCCTTGGCCACAAGGGAGATTCTCTTCCGTCTTCTGAGCAGCAGAATGTCGAAGTCCAGTCTTCTTCTGTATTTCAAGTTGATTCAGGATGATCTGAAGTCTCAGGACACAGCTCCCACTCTTATTCGAATCTGGGGGGCCGGATCACCTACTAGGTCCCTCCTCTGGGTGGAACCAGGAAGGGGAGTGGTTACACCCCCTTTCCTTTGTCCAGTTTCGCGCCAGGACTGGGGCAGGCAAGCCCCAGCACCGGTTTGAACTGGCCTATGCACGGGGACACCTTGTGTGCCCCAGGCATGTCTGATTCTATTCAGCCCTGTCCTACCCAATACACAAAATCCTGTCTGGGGTGGTGCTAGCACCTCCCCAGGCAGGAAACCCTTTGTCCAAGCTGCCCTCGCTGGAAGGACTCCCAGCAGCAGGAGGTCAGACTTGTGTCTGTGATGGCAGCATCCATCTTGTGATGCTGAGGCTCTGTTTAACTTTAACCGGGGTTCAGGCTAGGTACATGTCGTGTCCCTCTAGAAGGGTGGAATGCTACCCCCGTCGCCAGAACTGGCGTGGGGGTAGTATTCCAATTCGTATGACACCTTACTCGACATGTTTTGATAAAGCCAAACCTAAGATAGCATTTAACCCATATCTTCAAATTCGTAGCACTTGCATGAAAAGAAAGGAAATGACACAGCCACATGGCCGACAACCCGGAGGTCCGGCGGCGTTGAAGTGATTAATTCTGGTTCTGGAATTCGCAATCATGTGTGCATTCAGCAATAAAAGGATACAACGTGAGAGAAAACGACTGTGAGTCTGTAGGTCTTCATTTTCTCTTTTATGCTCTTAATCTAGCTTAGAGAAGAACTCAGTGCTGTGGGTGTGCTCATCAGTGACCGTCTGCTAGTCTTGGCTTGCCAGAACACTTGCGAGGCACATGAAGGAGAAGAAGACGTCCCGTTCCCTAGTAGGGTGTGGGGGCGCATGTAAATGAGATGTAATCGCACAGTGCCGCAAGCGTGGTAGTCATTGGAGAGCAGATAACTTGGTCAGCTCGTTAGGGATGTCAGGCATCCATTGTCGAAGCCGGGTAGTTAAACTTCAGCCCTGACAGGTGACCGCTAAGACCCCATGGCGTGGTGTGTATGATAAGCAGCAAGGAAGAATGTGGTCTGGGCTAGGGAGACCAAGTGGTCGGAAAAACAGTTGTAACTGCAAACAGGGAAGCATGTATGGAAGGAAGAGGGGGAGTGGGGCAGAGTTAGCCATGTGGTGGGGGGGTATCAACTATGTGCAAGTGGCAATACGGTAGGGTGAGCGGGAGGGGGTTCGCCTGCGCGTCAGATCCAGAAGGGCAGTTATAAGTGGACAGTACTGTTCCGTCCATGGACAGCAGGAAGACCCCTATCTATGGTAGTGTGCGGGAGGGCACTGGTATGGGAGAGACTGCATTTCCGCCACCACCTGACAGTCAGTTGCGTAGTGTGTAATGACTGTGACCCAGAGGCCCTAGGGGTATTGTAAGTGGTATAATAGCAGTCACGTCTTAGCATCACAGCAGGGCCTGGGAGGGGGGGGGGGGTGCACGGAAGAGGCTCACTAGGAGTGAGCACTGCGCGTGTTGTTCGTCGCTGCGTGAGGGCGGGGGGTTGGTCCCTAGTCCGTCATGCAATCCCTTGCTCCACACATTTCTGTTGAAAGGACTGGAGGATAGCGTCCCAGTACTGTGCAATTGGGAATTTTCTTAGGCCAGCTGTTTCCTCACGCCACAATGCTGCGTTCTCCGCCCGGGCCCAGTTTGCCAGCGAAAGGCTCCAGTGCCGGAGGTGTGGAGGCGCGCCAGCTTTCCACCGCTTGGTGAGCAGCCGCTTCGCCGTGATGAGTCCAAGATCCCAGAACCGGTCCTGAACTTTATTAAGGCGCGTGCGTTTGTACAACCTCAGCACGCAGGCTTCCCACGTTTTCGGTACTCGTTCGTCTGTGCAATGCGTCAGTATCATGGTCACCCCATCCCAATACTGTTGGAGGGCAGGACAGTGCCAGAGCATGTGTAATAGGTCCGCTCCGGTCTGGGAACAGCGATTGCAGGCCGTATCCCCGACTGAGAAGTACCTATTAATCTTGTCCGGAGTGAGGTAGGCGCGGTGTAGTATGTATAGCTGTATAATTTTAAAGCGGGGGTTACGGGGGACATTGACCGGACCAACCAAAATCATTGCCCATTCCTTATCTGTCCAGTCTCGTCCTCTGTCAGTTGCCCATTTCTCCCTCAATTGCACTGTGGCGGGATGTGCATGGAGTAGGAGAGCTTGCGCTAGCCAGTGGATTATGTGTGTGCCATTACTCATGACGTGTAGGTACTGTAGGAAGTTGTGGGTGGGTAATTCATCAGTGATGTCTCCCCAGGACGTGGTCAGCGTATGCGTGAGGGTCGCGTGTAATAGGAATTGCCCAGCCGGTAAAGACGTGTCTTCGACGAGGGTGGCGAAGGGGAGGAGAGCGCCGTCGGAGTAAAGGTCTCCCAACGTTTCCACACCTGCCGTGGTCCAGCTATCAAGCTGTGCGGCTGTTAGCGTCCCCGTCGCAGTCGGAGTGCCCAGTAAGGGGAGTACCGGGGCATATGGCGTTGTTGCCCGCGTTAGGCGCAGACAGTGAAGGAAGCATCTGCGCGCCACCGCAAGATGCAGCTGTGATGGACGCGGAGTTTTGGTTAGAGGGTGGAACAGTACCTGGACCTGTAGCTGAGTCCAGACCGTAATGTCCGTGGCCGTGTCTCCCAAGTCCCTCCCGCCCAGCCACCCCGACACCCACTGCATTTGCGCTGCCAGATAGTACAACTCCAGATGGGGGACAGCCAGGCCTCCCGCTTCGGTTGGCATGTATAGTTTCGCCAGAGCGATGCGTGGGCGGCCCTTGTTCCAGAGGAGGTCCCGTATTAATGCCTCGAGGTCCCGAAACACCCGGTTCGGAACATATGTGGGAAGATTAGCAAAGTAGTATAGAAGGCGCGGCAGGACGATCATTTTCGTCAGGGCTACACGACTGGGAACGTTCAGCGGCAGTGTTTTCCAGAATCCAATCTGCGAGCGGATGGATGCAATTGCCCGCTGCAGATTCCCGCCTAGGATATCCGCAGGTTCCCGATAGATATGGATCCCCAGATACCGGAACGTCGTGGGATACCATTGCAGGGTCACACCGCTGATGGTTATCTCACTCTCTGGAGTATTTGGATCAAAGGAGTAAGCTCCTGATTTAGCCCAGTTAACTCTCAAGCCCGTTAACCGCGAGGATTATAATGCACTTAAGAGTATATGGTATGGCAGTATCATGAAACAGCTAAAGGACATGGTTCCGAAAGCTGCAGACAGACTCAGCTCATGCCAGAGCACCATCTCACATATTTCCAAGCACTCTGCCTCCAGGATTGATGAGGCCTTCCATAGGAGTGGCTGATAGGAACATATGTGTCCATTTTAGGTTAGGTATAGGCATACCACACCTAAGTAAGGGGTGGTTACACCGACTTACCCCAGCTGAGTGATCAGCCAGTTGTGTCAAATATGGAGGCCAGGCCAGGGGTGGCACAATACATGCTGCAGCCCCTGGTAGGCCTTGGAAGCACCTATGCCCTGGGTACCTGAGTACACTGTTACAGGGGCCAATAAGGTGAACCAGTTCCAATTGTGTATGTACCTAAGGTACATGGAGTCCATTTTAAGGAGAGAGCAATTAGCCTGGGGCCCTGAATAGCAGGATCCCAGGCCAACTATGTCAAAAACCAGCTAAACACCAGGCAAAAAGTTTGGGGGTAACCATAGTCAGATATCCACCTTCCTACATAACCCCCCCCAAACGAAAGGAGATAAGGCTATCCTTGACCAGGTAAGCCTATATTGCCTAAGTGGCCATATAAGGAAGTACCAGCTCTGGCTTGGTTACCCCCTGTCTCATGGTCCACTAAGCAATCCCTCACCCTAAGGGTATCTGAGGGTCTCCACCATAGGGAATCTCTACCTGTGGTGTGTCTTTGCAAAGTTAAAGGCTGGTGTTGGGATGGAGTACTGAAGTGAGATTCCTCTGTAGGACTCAGCTTCCTCCAATCACTCTCCACCATGTGTGCCTTTCTTTCTTTGACTGAGTTGCACTGTGCTCTCAGGGTCAACCTCTGGCTACCTAAAGCTGGAGGCTGGGTCCCTCTTGTTGGCTTACTGGAGGGACAGCTCAGGTTTGGGCCCTTGGGGTCCCAGGTTTGGCTGTGCCCAACAGAATCCATCTGTGGGAGGTCCCTAACTACTTTTAGGGGGGCTCCCTCAGGAGTTTTTAAAGTTTTCACCTCACTAGGGCTACTAGTTACGGTGCCCCTAATCTGTTGATGGGGGTGCTTTATTTGACAGGGGGCCCTTTGGGGCTCACTGCCCTTCTTGTCCTCTGCAGCCCTGGGCTGACTAAGGCAAGGTAGAGAGGGGCAGGCTACCTGCTCCAGACTGGGTCCCACCTGTGAAGGGTCCACTGCCATCAGAGGCTCTGCCAGGCCAGGCCTAACAACCTCTGGGACAGTTCCTTCATCAGGGGTAAGATCAGTTCCCTGAGGAGGCTGATCCTTTCCTAAAGTCTGGTGGGAGGGAGATTTCTCTTCCTCCTCAATGCTCTCAGTTTGGGTGGAGTGATCCATCATTTCAGGCTTCACTACCCAGGTATCAGTTTGAGTTTGGGCTGTGGCCATCACAGCCCCACCAACCTTTTCAGGAGGAGACTCAGTTTGGGTATGAGCTGTTATCATAACAGCTCTGCTAATCTTTTCAGGAGGGAAGTTAGCTAAAGATGGGGCTGAGGTTTGCTCAGCCCTACCAACCTTTTCAGGAAGGACATCTTGGATTGGGGCTGCAGCCATCACGGCCCCACTAACCTTTCCATGGAGATTTACCATTTTAGAATGGGTTTCTTGTTCCACCTCAGCCCAGGCTGAGATTTCTAAATCATTCCCCAGTAGACAATCTACAGGCAAGTTTGATGACACTGCCACTCTCTTTGGGCCAGTGACACCTCCCCAGCTAAGATTTACTACTGCCATGGGGTGATTGGTTTCTATTCCATCAATGTTTGTCACCTGATATGTGGCATCAGGTAAAAGTTGCCTTGAGGGGACTAGACATTCAGCCAGCATGGTGATGCTAGCCCCTGTGTCTCTAAAGGCCTCAACTTTCAAGCCATTGGTGAGGGGCTCCTGTCTATACTTGCTCAAAGTGTTTGGGCAAGCAGTGAAATTGGCAAACCCCATGCCAGTCTCATAGACAAGAGTATCTGAGGTAGGGGACCTGGTTAGGCCAGAATCCATCTGTCCTCCAAAAGTAAACCCACCCAGATTCCTGGGTGTGCTCCCACTTCCTGGGGGATTACTGCTGACAGTAACAGGAGGTGTTGGAGCTGGCTTTGGAGGTATATTCTCTTTATTGCCATTCTTGGGACAACAGCTGTCTGTTTTGTAATGCCCAACCTGTTTACAGACATGACAATAAGGCTTTTTCTGGGTTGAAGAAGTGTCTTGGGACCCACCCCCATCCTTGGAGTTTTGGGGCCCTGGGGAAGTCTTTTCCTTACTTTTATCCCCACCCTTCTCTTGAGGCTTGGTAGTCTCTTTCTTTTGGTCACCACCCTGGTTCTTAGGCCTGATCCTGGTTCTGACCCATTTGTCTGCCCTCCTACCCAATTCTTGTGGGGAGGTCAGATCAGAGTCAACCAGGTGCTGATGTAGAAGCTGATTTTGACAATTACTTAAGATTTGCTCTCTCATAATTAAATTATACAATCCTGTATAGTCTGTAACCTTACTTCCCAGCAACCAGCCCTCCAGAGCCTTAGTGGCACATTCAACAAATTCAGACCAGTCCTGAGTCTGTGTCTTCTGGGTATCTCTGAACATTAACCTGTACTGTTCAGTGGTTAAGCCTAACCCATCAATCAGAGCACTATTCTGGACCAGGTAGTTTCTAGAATCCCCATCACTAACTGTGAGGAGTCTGTCTCGGCCTCTACCTTCAAAGGAGAGCCACAAGATTGCTGCCCACTGCTCCTGAGGGACCTGCTGTACTTTGCAAGCTCTCTCAAGTGCAGTGATCCACTTGTGGATATCATCCCCAACCTTGTAGGGGGGCACAATCGTACTCAGGTTTCTATTGTCATAGGACCTGTCTTTATCCTTAGGGATAGTGCTGCCACCAGTGGATCCTAATCCACTCTCTCTAGGCTGCCTTGCTCTAGCAAGTTTCTCTTTGGCCAGGGCAACTTCTAATTCTTGCTTCTGGATCCTAAGTTCAGCCTCTATCATTTTGGCCTCATGTTCCCTTCTCTGAGGGCTAGTCAACTCCCTTCTGGAGTTGCCATGAGAACCTCTAGAAACATGGGAAGTATTGGATTCACCTGAGTGATTCCTCCTCCTCCTATGCTCCTGGTTAAGTCCATTTGGGGGTCTGAATGGTTTGGACCCACCTTCAGTCCCAAATAAGCTTAAGTTAGCCTGGTTAAGCCTGCTGACTAACACCTGGCTATTTCTACCATCATCAGAGTCACTTTCTTCCTCCTCCTCCTCCTCTTCTTCTTCCTCAGGCTGAGTATTCCCAGGGGTCTGGTCTTCCTCATCTATCTGGATGACAGGGGCAGGGGCATCAGGGTTATCATCTTCAGAAGGTGAAACTTCCTCACCAGTCCCTGAGGGGCCTGGTTTGGAGTTCTTTTGAGCTTCAGACTGGTCTAATAGCTCTCTGAGGTGTCCTGCTGTAGGAGTAGGACCTGTTTTGATTCCTCTCATGGAACACAGTTGTCTCAGTTCCTTACATGGAAAGATAGCAAATTTGGATGGTGCCCTTGGAGGGTCACTCTCAACAGAGATGGGTCCAGTGGATCCCTCTGCTCCAGACATTGCTCTAGTGTGGTGGATGTGTTGCAATCTACCTACACTTGTGTTTTCCTACAAAACCTATCTAGTAGTTGTAGTCGGGGTGTGCTACTCCCTATCCTCTACAACAACTAAGTTCAGTAGAACTTAAGTATATCTAGTCTTGTTTTAGTGTACCTATCAGGTACCTGTATGATCTTTCAAATGATATTTTCAAAGATTGTAATGGTAAAACAACAGCAAGCTCAAATCCCAATCCGCTGCTCACCAATGTGAGAAGTTGGCCTGGTATATGCTGCTCACTAGTTCTAGCGATCACCTTGTACCATGCCAAGCAACCCTTATGGTGCAGGTTGTAAAGTCAACCTTATAGACAAGCTATCCTAGGGGTAGCATGGACTAAGCAGTCTTAGGCTAAACTCTGTAAAGGCATGTGAAGCAAGCTGTTTTACCATACACAATCCCTTGAATACCAAATGAAAGGACACCACACAGATATATATTGAAAATATATATAGATTTATTTCTCAAAAGATACCCTATACTCTTTATGAGCACAGAAGCACAAGCGTTAAAACAAAACACAGTTTAAATACACAAAAGTTGCACGAATATGGATGAGCCCTAGGGGCCACCTAAACCATATACAAAAATAGTGGTATAAGAACCACTATGGGGAAAGTGAAGAGGCCTAGGGCCTGGGGAATCGCTGGAGCTGATCGGGACTAGCAGTGAAGAAGTCGGGAAAGGCCCGCGGGACTCGGGTGCAGTGCGGAAAGTGCACGCAGTACCAATGCAATGTCAATGGTGCGTAAAAGTTACAAAGTTAGTTAAAAAGGAACCTTCCGAGGGACCTAGAAGGATGAAACTTTAGACACAGACCCTAGAGGTGTGTACCAGTGTGGGAACACTGGCGGAGCTGAGTTACCTCACCCACAGGAAGCGGGTGCACAGGGTCGATGTAGTGTCGGGTTTCGTCACGCAGGTCGATGGTGCTTGGAGCTGAAGATGCTGCAGGCGGCTCGATGTGAAGAGTTCCGGTGGATCCAAGGGTGGATCTGAAGAGGTGAAGACCTGAAAGCAGAGGGGACAATGTTCAAAGTCACTAGCCAGTGACTACCGTGGAACCAGAGTGGAACCAGGCGATGTCGGGTGCAAACAGGCGTCGAGGTGTAGCTTCTCTCTGCAGCCACGTGGACACAAGGGGTCGAAGACGTCCAGGAGTCGGTCACGAGCTGTCCCACGCAGACTTCTCGCTGTTGGCGGTGTCGGCAACTGGATGGAAGCAAACAGGCCTTGGCTAAGGCAAGCCACGCAGGAATCAAAAAAGGCTTGTTACTCGGACCAGCAAGGTCAGAGCGGGTGCTCCTTTTTACAGGAGCAAGGGCAAGTCTGGAACAACCAGACCTGCAGTGAAAGTTGAAGGTTTTGTCGCCAAGATGGCTGCTAGCCACGTGGCAAGTGGCCGGGATGGCGCGTCAAGTGGCACAGTGCAAAAGGGCCCCACGCAGATCGTGGAGATGCTGGGGGGCTGATCTTTGGTGCAAGGGCTGCTCGAGGTTAGGGCTTCTCAAACCCCAAAGCACAGCATCGAGGGTGCCTCTGATGCTGCGCAGTCAGCGTTTCGGGGGTCTTCCAAGATGTCCGGTCCCACGTCTCTCGGTGCCTCCACGGGTCCCTTCTTTGCAGGGACTGTGGATCGGGCGGTGAGAAGTCTGGGAGTCTGGGTCTTGTCAGGCTCTGGGCTCGGGCTCCGGCGGGAGGCGGCGGCAAAGCAGACGTCGAGTTGCTGGTTGGTGCCTGTGTTCACAGGGTGGTCACTCCTTGGCCACAAGGGAGATTCTCTTCCATCTTCTGAGCAGCAGAATGTCGAAGTCCAGTCTTCTTCTGTATTTCAAGTTGATTCAGGATGATCTGAAGTCTCAGGACACAGCTCCCACTCTTATTCGAATCTGGGGGGCCGGATCACCTACTAGGTCCCTCCTCTGGGTGGAACCAGGAAGGGGAGTGGTTACACCCCCTTTCCTTTGTCCAGTTTCGCGCCAGGACTGGGGCAGGCAAGCCCCAGCACCGGTTTGAACTGGCCTATGCACGGGGACACCTTGTGTGCCCCAGGCATGTCTGATTCTATTCAGCCCTGTCCTACCCAATACACAAAATCCGACTGGGGTGGTGCTAGCACCTCCCCAGGCAGGAAACCCTTTGTCCAAGCTGCCCTCGCTGGAAGGACTCCCAGCAGCAGGAGGTCAGACTTGTGTCTGTGATGGCAGCATCCATCTTGTGATGCTGAGGCTCTGTTTAACTTTAACCGGGGTTCAGGCTAGGTACATGTCGTGTCCCTCTAGAAGGGTGGAATGCTACCCCCGTCGCCAGAACTGGCGAGGGGGTAGTATTCCAATTCGTATGACACCTTACTCGACATGTTTTGATAAAGCCAAACCTAAGATAGCATTTAACCACGAGGATTATAATGCACTTAAGAGTATATGGTATGACAGTATCATGAAACAGCTAAAGGACATGGTTCCGAAAGCTGCAGACAGGCTCAGCTCATGCCAGAGCACCATCTCACATATTTCCAAGCACTCTGCCTCCAGGATTGATGAGGCCTTCCATAGGAGTGGCTGATAGGAACATATGTGTCCATTTTAGGTTAGGTATAGGCATACTACACCTAAGTAAGGGGTGGTTACACCGACTTACCCCAGCTGAGTGATCAGCCAGTTGTGTCAAATATGGAGGCCAGGCCAGGGGTGGCACAATACATGCTGCAGCCCCTGGTAGGCCTTGGAAGCACCTATGCCCTGGGTACCTGAGTACACTGTTACAGGGGCCAATAAGGTGAACCAGTTCCAATTGTGTTTGTACCTAAGGTACATGGAGTCCATTTTAAGGAGAGAGCAATTAGCCTGGGGCCCTGAATAGCAGGATCCCAGGCCAACTATGTCAAAAACCAGCTAAACACCAGGCAAAAAGTTTGGGGGTAACCATAGTCAGATATCCACCTTCCTACATACATCTAGTCAAAATATGGGTTTGACAAGTACTAGAAAAGTAGAAAAGTAATCTAGTCAGGACAGGGACAGTTAGACAGACAATAAAGCTACTCTAAGGACACAAAATGCTGCCTACTCAGAGTTCTGCATAGCCATGGAGTGCGTTTTGTCGTGTGGTTCACATGTATTTTTAGCGCCTGGTATTTGCCCCGCACTGGAAATTCAGCACAAACTGAACTATGCGCAGAGCAAGAGGGCGCTGCTTCTTCCTTCTGCTTGAGTAGATTTTCTCGAGAGGCCGCTTCCTCAATGCGAACAAAAGGTTTCTCAATGAGAGCGGTCACAACATTTCTGCGACCATTTGCTGCAGCCCGCGTTCAGAAATCTCGCAGAGGGGTGGTCTAGCAGTGAATTTTTTGTATACGCTCACCAACTTACATTGGCGAGCACGATAAAGGGAAAAACTCCCATGTGCTCCGTGGAGCACGGAGTGCAGAAAACTCTGCAAACTCCACAAATAAAGCGGAGTTCACAGCCCAGGCCTACACATAATGCATTAGAAACAAAGGTCTCTAAAACTGCCTGTGGCTGAGAATAAAAAAAAACAGAAAACAGAAAACTATGGAAGAGAGCTAAGACAAACGTTGGATTAAATATGTTCCTAAACAGTTTCAATGTAGTAGTCAAACTCCTTGCCCGGACTTTGTCTGACTACCATATTTTGTGTTTTTTTCAACAGTTGTGTTTGTTTTCAACATATCATCTGGTTGCCTTGTTGACAAGGGTTTGAAAGTATTCATGAAAGTAAAGGGACAGAGTAAGGCAGCACTATTACATTTGTCCAATTCTTAGTGCATGGTTTAATAACAGTTTAAGGGGAAAAAGCAGCAAGGAAGTTTGTTGATA
Organism: Lissotriton helveticus; assembly: GCF_964261635.1. Classification (NCBI taxonomy): domain Eukaryota; kingdom Metazoa; phylum Chordata; class Amphibia; order Caudata; family Salamandridae; genus Lissotriton; species Lissotriton helveticus. Next base: position 1,105,023,639 of record NC_136059.1, read on the forward strand.
GTGTTTCAGAAGGGGGAGGTTTTCACCTTACTTCTTATATAAGGGACTACTACTGCGTCTTTAAATGGCATTGGTGCACTTCCTTGAGACAGGTAGGTGTTTAATAGGGACAAAAATGGTCTTGAGATGTCTGCAAAAAAATGCGTTAATAAACTTGGGAGGACAAGAATCATTTGGAGAGCTGCACTTTACTTTTGTCATGTGCTCAGCTATATGTTCTAATCGATGGAGCTCCAAAGTAGCGAGTTAGAAATCCTCTGTGAACCATAAGGAAGACTCAGACTGCATGAAGGTTTTAGATTTACAAAGAGTGTGTTAGACTTATCAGCCTTAGGGTGGTATTCCCCCAGGCATTTTGCCTTCACCCTCTTATGTTGCTGAATTAATTTCTGTTATCTTTAGGACTCTGTGCAATCTACCACTGCTAACCAGATCTAAAGTGTGTGCTCTCTTCATAAAACATGGTAAATTTTGGCTTATACCCAATGGCATATTTAACTTGCCTATAAGTACCTAGTAAAGTGATATACCATCCATCCAGGACCTGTACATTGAATGTTACGAGTGGGCTTGCAGCACTTAATGTGCTACCCATTTAAGTAGCCCATTGAAACGTCCCAAGCTGCTACTGCAGCCTGAATGCAGTTTTAACTGCTAACTTGACTTGCCAATAAAACCTCCTTTCCAAACATTAAAATCCCCTTTTATTGCATATAAGTCACCCCTAAAGAAAGCCCTAGGTAGCCTAGGGTAGGGCAAGGTGCATCCTAATTAAAAGGTTAGACATATAGGTTAGGCTTTACATGATCTGGCATATTGCTACATGCACTCCTGTGTATTAGGACCACGCGATGATCTTTGACTACAATTGTTTTAATTGACTTTATTTGTTTTAATTTACTCTATGCTGAATGTAAATCATTTTTTCTGCACTTATAATTTGCCTTGTGACTTTGTTTTGTGTCTCCTTGTAGCTTCATAGTGGGAGTGTTTCACAGAGTAGCACAGCCTTAGCCTTGCCAGGAACAGAATGTGTGGGATGTGCAATTGAAAGCATTAAAGAGAGAAATGTGTGGAATGTACTTCTCTGTCTCAGAGTATAGTGCTGTAGGCAATGGTGTGCAAATGTGCATTAGGTTGTACACTGTAAAATGGAATTCTGCCTATGGGCTTTAACCTGCCCTAAACTCCATCTTTAACTCTGACTCTGTCTAGCTTGAGTTTCTAATACACACAAGCAGGCCCCCATGTTACTCAAGGTTATATAGGTTATTTACGCTCAAGATTGGTTTCTGCACCTTTGGAGATGTTTTCAACGTTAGCAAGCTTCACTAAGATAAAGGGCTGGAACATGTAGGAGTGCAGGAGAATACGTGAGAGTGTCTTTGACTTGGAATGCTTGCATAGACCTCAGGCAGCACCACTAAGTTCCTCACTGTAGAGGATGTTTTCTCATGCATTGAGAATATTCTAAAACTGGGTTTCTTGGCTCAGAAGCTGGATTTCTCCTGACAGACACGTCTGCTCAGTGCTGCATTTCTCAGCATAAGAAGTTTCTTGACAACAGATTTGGAATCCCCCTGTCTTGTGTGAGCTAAAATGAAGATAATGGAGCCGGTGATGTATTTTCTCTGATCATTGGTATTGAGAGGTATGCATAGATATAGATTTATTTCTACATGTGTTTTGTCTGTGTTCTAAGTGACCAGCCTTTGAAGCATTTAAATTCATTGTTTCTTGTTCACTGGCATTATCTGATGTAATCTGTGTATATATTTTATATGCTAAAAGAACAATTGATGGACAGAATGCAAAACAATGTCATACATTCACCCCAGTAAAGAGATCTGGGCCTAAATCCATCATTTTTTTGCTCCCTTTGCCAATCCACTTTGAGCCCAGCCATATGCAAATCAGTCTTGACCCTGCTCCCTATGGGAACAGTCCATACCCGAACTGCCAGGCCAGGTCATCCCAGGGAGGACCAGGTTTGGCAGTTCAAGCTGAACTGTTTTCATGAGTAACAGGGTCAAGACCGATTTCCATATCGCGAGGTCCAAACCGGGCTGGAGTGATGAGCAAAAGAACAGTGGATTAAACCCAGATCTTTGTGACTGGGAGTTAATGTTTGCATTGTTCAGCATTCCGTCCATCATTTGTTCTTTTTGCATATATTTTATACACTTCTATTCTGCGTAAACATGCTCTTTCATTTGATAGTGTTTATTCCTTGACTTTGATTACTTGCATTTGCATTTGGCAGTTCTGGTTTATTGAATTGGACATCCATTATTATTATATTTGCTCTCTTGCATTTGATTTAGGAGTATTTCTTTATTATAATCTGCTTATGTTTTGCTCCATTATTAATATTTGACGTGTAAGTGCTCATTAGGTGCGTATGTATTACCATAATTATCTGTTTGTGTTTTATCTCATGCATTTGCACCCTTAACACATATATACATATCCATGATGTTTTCATTTTACATCCGGGAAAGCCTTTCTGTTAGAGAGTGTTGCACTAATAATACCCCACGCTTTATTCTGATAACTGTCACTGGATGTGCCTCATTTGATGAGGTTGAAGCCCCCTATCCAGGTTTTTTCTTGCCTTACCGAATGCCTCTGCTAGGGAGTGCTGAATTTCTTTAATTTGGGAGTCTAAAGCAAGACATTTTTGTATCAGGAGTGGGGTACAATTTCAAAAGGGAAATGGGAAAAATGTTTTCTAAAGAGACAATGTTTTCAGCTGTGGATTCCCAGATGCCAACTGAGATATTGGGGTGGGAAGGTGCCTCTTATGCATGTTTAACAGACATGGGCAAGCACAAATATTTACATATTTGCAAAGCGTTTCATTTGAAGAGAAAATGTTGCTTAGCACTTCAGGGAGAAAAAGTTGGATTCTTTTCAGTACTTTTTGTAGCATGTATGAAAAATGTGCACATTTAGAAAAAGAATGTAAAGAAATACAGTAGCAGTTTGTTGAATTTTCAAAGAAGTCTAATATGCTGATGTGTGACTATAATTCTTTAAAAAACAAGTTGCAAATGTACCATACAACGCATGAGCAAGATACCGTGTGTGTGACTTAAGATAACTTACAAGACTTTCTAGATAGCTAGGGTGAGTCAAATGAAACGAATGCACAGCCACTGAAGGGTAATTCACACTGCTCACAGGTGGTTTTAATTAATTCTCTAAAAGGACATTACTTCAAGTGAGAGTGACAGAATTTTGGACAGTTTCTTTGAAGTGATTTCAATCAAGAAAATGTTGCACAGTTTTGTGCACTTTGCCTTGACTGTAATGTGCAGGAATATTTTTGAAATTACAAAGAAGATTAACAAATCAGCATGTTACAAGTAGCGGTTGCCGGGTGCAGTCACAAGTCAGACTGGCCAGTAAATGACAAACTTTGGTTTACATTAGAGACAATATGCAGAAACGTAAGGCAGAAAAGATAAAAAATGCTATTTTTAAACATGATTCTGAGTGGGGAGAGCAGTCACAATGTGCTTTTGATTTGCCAAAAGAGGCTGTACAATATGATGTAGATGTGTGGTCAATACAGAAAGGAGACATTGAGTTACATGCGACAGTTCAAGGGTGGTATGCTACTTAGAGTATGTGGGAAAAACAAGAAAAGAAGAAGGTGCTCCTAGGCTTCTGGATTACCATGTTGTCAGAGGCTGGAGAGTGGTTTATACCCTTTAAAAACAGTTACCAGTGGTTCACTGCACTTTGACAGACACTGGGCAGATACAGTTGTTTGTGTGTTATTGTGCTTTGATAGACACTGGCAGATATGGTTGCTTTTGTGTTTTTGCAAGCTGACAGACACTGGGCAGATGAAAATAAGACATAATGTGATTTTGACACTTGAAATTTCTCTAAAGCAATGGAAGACAAATTTCCTTGAGTCATAAAGAACAGGTAATGCACACGAAGCAAATGTGATCAAGTGGTACATACAGAAAGAAACTGAAGTGTTGCATGAGCAGGTCGTGCAGGCCTCTATAGAGGATCCAGGGATGGTGCATGAGATGTCTGAAATTCAGGAGTCCCCTGTGTTTTGGGGTAAGAAGTTGTGGCAAAAATTTTGGGAAATGTTACTGCAAAGCGCAGCCACTGTGTTTCATGAAGAAGCTCACTGTCCTACCACTTCTCTGGAATGCTGGTTTAATTCCCTTGCAGATAAAATGCCAAAATCTTGGAGACAGAAGTGGTGATGCAAAATTCTAATTTGGTGGGCATGGCTAAGTGGGAATACCAAAAATGTGGACACCTGGGAGAGAGAGCCACTAACAGGTGGGCAGAGAATGAAGGGATGCATATTGCCCTAGACCTGAGTAAAACTGTGATTCTCATTTGTCAGCATGCACAGCACAGACCAGTCCTACTGATGGTGAGGGTCCATATGTAGAGAGAACATTGATCAGACATTAGGCTTATGCCAAATGATCGAGGGTGTACACGACTCTGCAGTGCATGGAGAGATAGTCAGGAAAGGGACTGCCCCAGCCCTTGTTACTATGCGAGAGGATGGAGTGTTTGACTCCACTAATAAGAACCCAGGGACCAAAGTGTGGGTGGAAATCTCAAATAATTCTCCAGAACCAGCAAAGATAATTGCAGATGGAAAACACAATACATTGTCATCAGATCACGGAAGGTAGGAAAAGGAGAACACGTACTTACAGAGAAGGTTTCTTTCAAGAAGAGTGATACTTGTTTCTTTCCTAGATCATACTGCAACGTGTTGGTGTCTAGGATACCCTCCCCCAGTTTGTGGCTGCCTTTGTCTGAGTGGGGTCAGGAGGGTGCGGGAGCCCCCAACCCTAAAGTGACTACTTGACTGCGTAGATTGACACATTGGCTGATGTCCCCTTCACTGAAACCAATGAGATGATATAGCAGAGACTGTTTTTTACAGATCATAATAAATGTGCTCAACTTAGACTGATCTTGAAAATGATGAATGACGATTGCAAGCATACTTTTAAATGACAAATGTGAAAGGATATAGTTTCAAATAGAACAGGAGGCATGTGTACATTCACACAGTTAGAACTGATGCAGGATATTTTTATTCAATCCAGTATTGCATATTCACAGTGTTACAGGAGAAATTGTTCAGCTTGATGAAAATAAATTTAAGATTTATTTATTGTTTTAGGCAAAATATATATAAATATATATGGATGCCTCAATAGTAGAAGTTCCAGGGTTAGCCATTAGCCATTGCAACACTAGGAGTATTAATAAGTTATCATGTTTGATTCTGTGTTTCTGTTCATCACACATTTATTTCAGTAGCTGAGTTATTATCAGATATACATGAGCTATGTTAAATGAAGTAATATGTTACATTATTTTATAATGTCACTGTTTTAATGTGTGCTTAATTTTATAATAATGCTTTCACTCAAACAGTTGATTTTAGATATGTATGTTATGATAGTCAAAGGTCATGGGGTGAAATGTATTGCTTCCTACCTCGAATGTTGACACACTCGACCTCTGTGCACTGTTGCAGGGAAATGTTTTCCAATTTTCAAATTAAAAAACACTATTTAAATTAATTTATACAAACTGAAGTTTTATTCTTATTCAAAATGCGTTTGGTAACTCTGTACCTATTTTGTGAACTTCCAAAAACATTCGTTTACTTGTACATTTTATTCATGAACAATTAACAATCAGCAGTACTAAATTGAGCAATACACGGAATCAAAACATTTTGACATTTCATCAATTTCATATGGCTGCCCGACGCATTTCGAGCCCTTGATGGCTCTTCTTCTGGGGCCTGAAATCTAAACATATGAAAACACTCTGCATTAAATAACTGACAATAAAGGGCCATTAAATATTCATAGACAATCTTTTGCACCAAAACCAATGACCATGAAATTCAAAACAAAAAAGAACATAAAAGAAAAATGTGAAGACACCTCCACCAAGTGCCCAATATTCCCTGTTATTACTACCGAAGTCCATACATGCAACAAACTTACCCTTCTGGTAATTCGTAGCTTCCAACTTTGAATCTAAACAATAATGAAAGTAAATGAAAACGGCTCTCCCAATAATTACCACATTCCTATCCCGATGATGTGCTTACAAACACTCACCCTCACTCGCTACTAGCGGTCCAAAAATAATCTTCTCGACTCTTGATTATGCTGAAACAACAAAGCCTCAATTTAGAATCACGGTGCGTGCAACTCCTTGCATGGTACGAATCTATTCAATCTACGTTCTTGAACATACCTCAAAACTCTGCTTCAATCAATTTCTTTCCGATTTTCAAAGAGACATCTATGCATCTCCTACACGCTGTGGTTACTACCAATACTGTCGGCCATCTTAACGTATCTATCTCATCGCGTCTGTCCAATCAACAACACGTGATCCCACTCAACGTCATCAGAAAAGCTTCAACGTACACCGATGCTCGTCACGTAACTACCTCATCGCATATGGCCAATTAACGACCCGCGATTCCACACAACGTCATCGGGAAAAACTACAACGTATACTGACTCTTCTCACAGGCTCAATCGGAACGAAATCCGGGGATTGAACTTCTACAACTTTATCCAACCTCCTATGCTCGTGGCCACCCGTGTTTTTGAAAATAAAAATAAAAAGAAAGTGTTCAAAAAACTGTTCTGTAATCAATAAGACAAATGAGATCAGGTCAATGATACATTACAGAAAACATTTGTGAAATGTATACATAATCGGAAATAATAAACAGCACTGGAGAAAACAACCAGAATTTCACACATTTCATAGGTGCTTCCTAGTTGAAAACCTATTATAGGAAACACGAAAAGTCTATTTTTTCATTTAGACCCCTGGGGTCCAGGGTTTCTAACTTTTTAATCCAGTAGGTTTCTCTCTGCAGAAGGGATTTACTGAGATCCATTCCTGGTTGTGATTGAAGCTTTTCTAGAACTGAGAACTGAAGCTGAGCAATGCTGTGTTTTGCCTCCAACAAATGTGAGGCTAACGAACTTTTAACATTTTGGTTTCTTATTGTACTTTTATGTTCTGAAATTCTCACTTTCAATTTGCGCTCAGTTTTACCGACATACAATTTTCCACATGGGCACTTGATGTAGTAAATCAACATGCTAGAATTGCAATCTGAGTTATGAAACAATGATATAGTTTTTCCAGTTTGATGATGTAGAGATGAACCTACCATGACATTGTTGCATTGTACACAATTGCCAAATTTTTTCATTCCTTTAAAGATTGAAATTTGTTTTTGCTTCATCTTGCTTTTAACAATCTCTTTCAAATTTTATGACCGAGTGTAAGCAAAAATGGGTTTTATATCAAAGATGCCTTGAAAATCATACTCTTTTTGGAGAAGTTCCCAGTGGCAATTGATAATGTTCTTTATCTTTTGAGAACTCGTGGAATATTTTGAGACAAAAATGTGTCTCTCAATCGTCTTCTTTGGTTTCTGTTTCAACAGATTTACTCTGTCACACACCTTTATGCTTTCCCTCGTTTTGATCAGTAGTTCATTCGGATACCCTCTTTCAATGTATTTTTTCTGTTGAATATCTAAGTGTTTATCTAAATCGTTGTTTGTTGAACAAATCCTCTTGATTCTCATAAATTGTGAAAAAGGTAAGTTCTCTTTAAGATTTTGGGGATGGAAACTTTGACATGATAATGCGTTGTTTACATCAGTATCTTTTCGAAAAACCTCTGTGTGTAGACCTGTGTCATCTAGGCGTAAAGCCACATCCAAAAATGAGATCCAAGTATCGCTGATATTGTGTGTAAATTGAATGTGTTCATCATGTCGGTTCAAGGTTGCTAATTTGTCTTCCAACAATTGTCTGTCTGCATTCCAAAGCACAAAAATATCATCGATAAACCTGCAGTAGACCACTGCATGGTTGATTCAATCTTCATGAGTATATATATAGTCTGACTCAAACTTGGCCATGTAGGTATTCGCATATGCAGGAGCCCCTGCAAAGCCCATGGATGTTCCATTCTGTTGTAAAAAGAACCGTTCTTGCCATTGAAAGTAACTGTGATATAAACAGAAGTGGAGAATTTTTAAAATGAAAACTTTGTCTGCTCTTATGGTGGGTTGACTCAGCAAAGCCCATTTGACAGCTTCCAGACCAGCCTGGTGGGGAATAGACGTATATAAAGATTTGACATCTATGGTACAAAGCCGCATTCCTGGTCTGCTAATATTGTCTGAAGTTTAAGAAGAAAATCTGTTGTGTCCTTTACATACGACGGCCACTGTTGGACGAATGGTTGAAGAAATTTGTCTATATAGTGCCCAAGGGGTTCAAAGATGGTACTGCACCCTGTTACTATTGGTCTCATCAGTGGATTGTTCAAATCCTTATGGATCTTTCAGAGCATATAGAGACGTGGTCTCCTTGGGTAATCCACAGTTAAAAACAGCTTGGTAGATGATGAAATATGTCCCAAATCAAAACAATCTTCCAAAAATTTTTGAATGGTTAATTTGAGATCTTCAGTGGGATCTTTATCAAGTTGTAGGTAGGTCAATGTATCTGAAACGTGTTCTTCAACTCTGTCAATGTAAAATTTGATGTTCATCACAACGATTGCCCCTCCTTTGTCTGCCTTCTGTATCAGTATCTCCGTGTTGTCTTGTAACGATTTCAACGTGTTTCTGTCTTGATTCGAAAGGTTCTTTCTTTTCACATTTTGCATGTTAATTTTTTTAAAATCATTACGAACTGATCTCTCAAAGGCGTCCAAGATTTTGTGCGAAACTGGTGCTTGAAATTTAGATTTTGGACGAAACTCCAAATATTCTGTTTCAACTTTTTGAGCTTGGCTGGGTATTACATTGCTGAAAAAATGCCTCAATCGTAGAATTCTCATGAATTTAAACAGAGCAATTTCACTTTTAAAGAGATTCGTTGAATAAGTTGGAACATAGTCTAAACCTTTATTTAAAACTCTCATCTGTTGTGGCGTCAGTTCGGTGTCTGAAATATTGACCACCAAATTTACTTCTGGCTCCTTGTGCGAGCTTTTTCTGCTGCTTCGCCTTGTTTTCCTATTGGCTTTGATGTTCCTGGTGGGCAACTGGTGTCCGCAGCATTGGACAAAAAAGATTGCTTAGAACTAGAGGCTTGAGCCCCTCCTGTATCTGATGATTTTGAAGTTGTTGATTCTCCAGGCAATTGAGTTTGAGCTGGCGGTCTATTTGCTGTCATTTCTGAATCTGAGACCAAACTTTCTTCAGATGAAATGTTCGGCTTCCTCTTAGGATATACTCGTCGCTGGGCATACACTTCTGCCCAAGTGTACACTTCTTGCAATTTATAATCCAAGGTATCTCTTTTAAATGTCCTTATTTTTCCTTCTTGAATTTCTTTCGTGTGTTTCTCTAGTCTCATGTTGATGTCTTCAAGAGCTTTGTCCCAGTCGACCTTGTCCATTCTTTCGTCTAAGTTTGTTTTGATTTCTTCAATTTCTTTGGCTAAGTCTCTAATTGTTTTGGCTCGTTCTTCAACCAATAACAAGATCAAGTCCAAACTACATTTATTTAAAATGGAGTACCAACGATCCATAAATTCTTTACTTAGATGAAACCTAAATAGCATGGGCTTGATAGACAACCTTAAACCACGTGGGATCCGTTTGACTCTGTGATATTGCACCAACGTCGATGCGTGGAGTTTCTGATTGATGTCCCGTCTTGCTAAAAATTCCAGTTGTTTTAATTGTTGTATAATGGTGGTCCCTTGCGTGTCTGCTGTTTTGACTTCTTCAATTAGTGAATAAATATCAGATGCTTGTTCCGGTGTAAAAGCTAGAGTACTTGCCCTGTGCTCTGTTGTACTTGAAATTGTGTCAAATGACATGGTTGGGTGCTTACTCTGTACTGGACAAAGTAACAATGGGGAAATTATTCTGTTGAGAAGCACTCCTTTATGAATTTTAATGCTGTGGAACTTTCAATAATCCCGAAAAAAAAATGATTTTGTACCTATTCAATGCGTGCTACAGTGGTGACACGTTTGCCCTCACGTGCCTGCAACTAAACCTTCCTACCTCGAATGTTGACACACTAGACCTCTGTGCACTGTTGCAGGGAAATTCTTTCCAATTTTCAAATTAAAAAACACTATTTAAATTAATGTATACAAACTGAAGTTTTATTCTTATTCAAAATGCGTTTGGTAACTCTGTACCTATTTTGTGAACTTCCAAAAACATTCGTTTACTTGTACATTTTATTCATGAACAATTAACAATCAGCAGTACTAAATTGAGCAATACACGGATTCAAAACATTTCAACATTTCATCAATTTCATATGGCTGCCCGATGCATTTCGAGCCCTTAATGGCTCTTCTTCTGGGGCCTGAAATCTAAACATATGAAAACACTCTGCATTAAATAACTGACAAGCAAGGGCCATTATATATTCATAGACAATTCTTTTGCACCAAAACCAATGACCATGAAATTCAAAACGAAAAAGAACATAAAAGAAAAATGTGAAGACACCTCCACCAAGTGCCCAATATTCCCTGTTATTACTACCGAAGTCCATACATGCAACAAACTTACCCTTCTGGTAATTCGTAGCTTCCAACTTTGAATCTAAACCAATAATGAAAGTAAAGGAAAACGTCTCTCCCAATAATTACCACATTCCTATCACGATGATGTGCTTACAAATACTCACCCTCACTCGCTGCTAGCGGTCCAAAAATGATCTTCCCGACTCGTGATTATGCTGAAACAACAAAGCCTCAATTTAGAATCCCGGTGCGTGCAACTCCTTGCATGGTACAAATCTATTCAATCTACGTTCTTGAACATACCTCAAAACTCTGCTTCAATCAATTTCTTTCCGATTTTCAAAGAGACATCTATGCATCTCCTACACGCATCTTCAAATATCTATCTCATCGCGTCTGTCCAATCAACGACACGCGATCCCACTCAACGTCATCGGAAAAGCTTCAACGTACACCGACGTGAAATGTATTGCTACATGCACTCTTGTGTATTGGGACCATGTGATGACCTTTGACTACCATTGTTTTAATTGACTGTATGTGTTTTAATTTACTGTTTCTTGAATTTACGATGTCATTTTTTCTTCACTTGCATTTTGTCTTGTGATTTCATCTTGTGTCTCCTTGTAGCTTCATTATGGGAGTATTTCACAGAGTAGCACTGCCTTAACCTTGCGAGGAATAGGAAATGTGGGATATGTGTTTGAAAGCTTGAGAGAGAGAAATGTGTGGAATGTACTTCTCTGTCTCAGAGTATAGTGTTATAGGAAGTGGTGCACAAATGTGCATTAGGTTTTGCATAGTAAAATGAAGTTTTACCTATGAGCTTTAATGTGTCGTAAACTCCATATTGATTTCTGACTCTGTCTAGCTTGAGTTTTGCACACACACAAGCAGGCCCCAGGTTACTCAAGGTTATTTAGATTATTCATGTTCAGAATTGTTTTGGGTACTTTTGGAGATGTTTTACTACTATCGCAAGCTTCACTAAAATAAGGGGCTGGATTGTGTGGGAGCGCAGGAGAATACGTGAGAACTCCTTTGCCTTGAAATGCTTGGATAGAGCACGGCCAGCACCAGTAAGTTTCCTCAATGTACAGTATGTCTTCTCATGCATAAGAATATTTAAAAAACGGGGTTCTTGGCGCGGAAGCAGAATTTCTCCTGAGAGACGGAAGCGTTTGCTCAGTGCTGCATTTCCCAGCATGAGGAGTTTCTTGACCCCAGGACTGTGATTTAGAATCTCCGAGTCTTGTGTGGTCTAAGATGAAGATGTTGCAGTCGGTGAGGTATTTTCTCTGATCATTAGTACTGAGAATTGTATATGGATATGAAGTTCAATCCACATGCGTTTTTGTTTGCGTGCTCAGTGACCAACCTGGGAAGTATTTATATTTATTTGTTCTTGTTCATTAGCATTATCTGATGTAATCTGTGTATATATTTTATACGCTTCGATACTGTGTATACATGTTCTTTCATTTGATAGTGTTTATTCCTTGACTTTGAGTACTTGCATTTGACAGTGCTAGTTTTTTTAATTGGACGTCCATTATTATTATTTTATTTGCTCTCTTTATTTTGAATTATTATGTTCGGCTTATGTTTTGATCGGTTATTATTATTTGACTTGTAAGTGCTCATTATTTGCATGTGTTTTACCATAATTATCTGCTTGTGTTTTATCTCATGCATTTGAACCTGTGATGCACATATACATTTGCATGTTGTTTACTTTTGACATCTGGGAAAGCCTTTCGATTAGAGAGTGTTGCATAATAAAACCCCATGTTTTATTCTGAAAACTGTCTCTTGATGTACCTCACTTGGTGTGGGTGAAGCTTTTTCCAGGTGTTATCTTGCTTTATCGAATGTCTCTGCTAGGGAGTGCTGAATTTCTTTTATTTGGGAGTGTCAAGCAAGACACCTGATAGTGTAAAACTCCTGAATTCATTTTCACCACTGTGAGGCATTCCTCTCCCATAGGACAACGTTGGGTTGTCCTATTACATTTAATTAAGTTTTTATTGGGAATAGGTGGACTTTTCGTGTTTGGTGTCTGGGAAATTATTTTTAAAAAATCCTCTTTAATCGTAAAGAATGATTTTAAGTTACAAGTTTGAAAATTCCACTTTTAGAAAGTTGACATTTTCCTTCCCTATTTGGTGCCTGCAGCCTGTTCCTGGGTCACATGACTGTGTGTAGCAGACAGTTGTGCTTTGTTTAATATTCCCAGACAGCCACACAATAGAGGGATTAGGTGTGTTTGAATGAGCTTTCACTGGCAGGATGGGGGAGTGGAGCTGGGTTCAGCCCCACGTGCAACTGCATAAGGTATTCTTTGCCTTCACACAAAGGACTTGTCACCTCTGCATTGTTCATGTAGCCAGGGCAGAGAAGTCCGGTTACTTTAAGCACTTCAAAGGGAATTTTCTATAAACTTCTACTTCTAAGGAGGCACCGGATATCAAAATAGGACTCTCAGGCCCACTCTTCATTTCACTTTCTGGACCTGTAGAAGGACTTTCAGAAGGCTGTCTGATTCTGTGGCTTATTGTGCACATTAGATGACTTCATTGCTGCACCTGGAAGGACTACTTTGCTACCGTAAACCTGCCTTGAATCCTCAGAGGTGTGCTCCGCAGCCCGGTACCTGTTCGACTGCCGGACCCAGCACTAACAGAGGAACTCCAAAGGTTAGTTGGCTGGCCTCTTGATCATAACCTCAGGAACAGAAAACTCTCCTACTATCTTGAACCTGAACCTGGACCCAGCCTGAGTGAGTCCTATCCCCCAAGTGGTACCCCTCCAGGCTTTGACCCTCGGTGGTGGTCCTAAAGGTGCTCAGATAGGTGAAAACTGCTCTGAGAGGAGACCCGGACCAACCTGCTCATTTGTCTGTCCAAGGTACATAGTCGGTTGGCCCTGACTCTACCCCAGCTCCCAAAATGTTCTTCTCTGCAACAGCAAATGCTGTTCAGTGGTGCTTCACCAAAAAGGAATCTGGCTTCATGGAAGTCCAAATGAAGAAATCTTTGCCGCAACTTTGTTCAGCAACTCCTTGACAATAATGATCCTTCATCGGACACCACCTGCAGCCTTGCCTTGCTCAACTACACCTAAAATTTTCTTACAAATTCTGAGTCTGAAGGTAAGCGCTGACTGGGCCCATTCCACTTCTGTATCCAAACAACGCTCTGTCGCAGTTGCCCATATTTTTCGACTTTAACCTGGTCTTGCATGACTAAACATCTCCGGTTGGCGCTTTGATGATTTAGGCTCAAGAATTCACCTTAAACTTTAACGTTTCATAACACCGGTTCAAATAATTTATAAAAATGTACTCCATGTTTCCAAATTGCTGTGGGATTTTTCTTGTGTTGTGTTTTCACATTGTTAATGTTTGTGTTCTGCGTAAATACTTTACACATTACCTCTAATTTAGGCTTCATTGCTTTTGTGCCAAGCTATCAGAAGGATGAAAACAGGTTCATTTATTTACTTTTGTGGTATACAATGATGGGGATTTTGGCTGTTACTTGAACAGGGTTTTCACCCCATTCAACCAACAACCCAATTTCTGACAGAGGGACGTGTGTGTAACTGGCCTTGAGTAACCAAAGGGTAAATTCCTTTTCCTTTTCCATTAAAAGGGCATCTCGAGCAGAAGCAGACATATAAGCCAGGAGAGTGGTACCAAAACTGCCCATGCTCACTCTAGACCAGCTCCGGAAATATTTGTTTAATCTGGATTCAGGATTGCGTTGTTGTATCCCTTGAAGATTAAAGTAAATGAGAGAGTGGCCAGATCAAATACAAGGTACGACTGCTACATTTTCTTAAAGAAAGATTCACTGCCCAAACTTGTTCAAGCGTATGACCCTTAAAGTGTGTAGGTGTATTCACATATTGTTCAAGGTTGAAGCAGTTTGAAAAAACTATTACGTTTCGGGACTTCTGACAACTATTTTCCTCATCAACTCAGTGATTGCAAACTCCTAGAATAATACATTTTGTATGGTCTGCAAGAAAATAAGAAACCATCTCGTAAAATTCCTGAGGGAAAATAAGCATGAAATTTGGAGTGCAAATTAAAGACTGACTGAAGGATTCCAATTTTATAGCTAAGAGGTCAGTTCCATGGATTCCATGGCAGTAAAGGATAGATGATTTAACGTTTTTGAGAATAAAAGAAGCTGCACCTCCACAATTCTTATGAGTCAGCCTATTAGACTGGAAAATGTAATATTGTCTGGAAGAGCAGTTAGAATATCAGGATTCCTCCTTTAACCGCATTTCAGAAATAAAAAAGATATCAGAAATGTCTTTATCTAACAAATGAAAAAACTCCAGTTTACACTTTACCAAGGAATATGTTTTAAGATACATTATCGATAGAGTGCACCATCAGAAACGGGCAGGACTGTATCATAGCTATGAGACATGGTACATTCCTGTCCTCTTACAATGCGCAGATGCACAAATGGCTGCCTAGCACCAACGCAGAAACCCTTGCACCATGGCGTAAGGGTGCCTGCGTTGAAATCAGGCTGTTTTGTGCAAGGAGGGACACCTTCCTTCACAAATAGAAGTGTTATGCCACCCCTGGGGAGGCATATGGTTTTGACGCATTCCCTGAATTAAGGTATGTTGTAAATCTGGCAATGCGTCAAAAACCATGGGCGTTGAGTGGGAGAACCCTCAGCAATGCCCATGGCACACCTCCCGAGACTGTGAGGCAGTGCACCACAAGCGCTGCTTTGCCTAACATCATATCTACCAGGCCATGAAAAGCCACGCAGAGTGGCTTACAGTGGTCTTGTAGATATGGGTCTGCACTGCGCACCACAGGAACGTCAAAAAAAGTGATATTCCTGCGGTGCACTCCCCTTTGTTCTAAAGAAATAACATCTTCACAAGTTTTATGAAAGGGGCAGATTCTTTAAATTAAATTAATAACCAGGAGCAAAGGTAATATTTCACTGAATGGAAAGCTCTAAGTTACTCTGAGGTGTAGACAAGATTTTAGGCATAGTGGCTGGCTGGCCTCTGGTCTCAACCGGGTGCATGCCCGTGCAGACAGGTTTGTCTTTGGTGCACATTCAGTGCACCAGCGGCGTGCCCGTTGCTTGCGTCCATGCCACGATCATGTATAAATAGAGCGGGTGGCAGCCAAAAAACAAAGAGAGCATACAATCAAAATGGCAGCTCCAGAGGCACAATCTTAAAGAATAAAAAAATAGCACAGAACGCCAACCGACCAAGTAGTAGACTCGGAGAGAGAGGAGAGATTTACAACAGTGCAGTTCATAAATAATAAATAAGTTCGCTCAGATTCAAAATTAGAGACAAAGAGCACAGCAGCAGACCAAGGTCAAGCACATAAATTCCGTCAGTTTCAATTTGTACGTTGGTCAGACCCCCCAGGATATAGCGGCATGGATAGGCAAATTTAGCGGCACAAAAATGAAAATTTAGCGGCACAAAAATGGAAATTTAGCGGCATTTAGCGGCATTTTATTTTGTGGTTTTTGCAACACCAAACACAGATATCTTACTGTTTGAGTTATTTGACAACATGGAGCTATGTACATTTTGTTTATTTACAATTCAGCCCATTTGTTTTAATTAAAAGGCATGTTAATCTTGGGCAAGTACGGTAAGTTCTTCCGAGCACTCCAAATCAAGACCAGTATTGTGCTGCTGGTTGTAGTGTAAAAACAATAATGCCCGGATTGATTGCTCTGAAAGGGACCGTCGTCTGGAAGAGAGAATAATTTTGTATATACTGTTGCTCCTTTCAGCATCTGCAGAGCTTGTGACGCAGTCCTTATACACAGCTGCAAGTTGGGAAAGAGCTGGAAGGCGGTCAGCCAGCCCACGCCAAAAGAGGTCGGTGTCAATAAGTCCAGAAACAGACACCTGCACTGCTTCTGGCCCTACATTGTCAAAGTAGAGGCGAAGCTCCTGATCGGGAACTTCGCTGAAACCAGGGATTGCTGAATAGGCACTCTTCTCATTAGGCAGGATGCTGAGTCGCGCAGGGTTGAAGAGACGCACTTGTTTCAAGAATTGTATGCCTGGCTGGGCCTCCCCCATGTATTTGGCCACCTTTTCTAATGAATGTTCAAAAGCTTCATTAAGCTGGGCTGTAAATTTTTTTTTCTGTGCCAGGCTTAGTTTTGCCCCTGCAGTGGTCTGTACAAACGGCTCTAGTGACTCCACAGTGAGGACTGGATTGTTGGGTAAGTTCATGTGGAGGTCCTCCAAATAATCGTATACCTTCATGGTAACTGGAGTCTGACTCTGGAATAGCTCCATCAGGTTTAAAATGCTTTGGCATTTTTCTGCCACAATGTCCAATTGGACTTTAATGCACTCCCTTTGGTCGGTGTTAAAAATCTTCTGTAGATTTTCAAGGGAATCTGGAGGAGACTTGCTGAGTTGCATCTCTGACTCCACAAACCCAGCATAGGCCTGAAAGTGCTTGCAGTGGTACTGGACTGCGGCGAACCAAGAATTCCAGCGGGTACTGCAAGGGTCAGGTGCCACCCGTGCCTTCATCCCATGGTTCTCTGCAAGATGGTGCAGGTACCTTCTCTTTCTGCTGCCAGCCATATAAAAGATGCGGGAGAAGTACAGCAGGAAAGCATTCAGCTCCACAAAAGGCTTCCTAAATGACTCCCCAACAAGAATCATGATGTGTGCCAAGCAGGTGATGTGGATGGAGTTTGGGTACAGATTCCTCAACACTGTGTTGAATGCCTTGAGCATGTATGCCGCATTGTCAGTGTTGAAGGAAACAACGTTCTGGAAGTCTATGCTGTACTCTGTGAGCACCTTTACAACAGCTTGCGCTACAGTCCCATGGTTGCACTGGGATAGGAAGACTGTGTCCACCAGGTAGGTTTGGATCTGACGGTCACCCTGCGGAGAGACTACTCCAACTAGCACATTCAAAACACACCGCCCTTCGACATCTGGTGTTTCGTCAAAGATAACGCTAATCTTCTGATCTTTCAATAGCTCTTTCAGCTCGTTCTTGGCACTTGTATATCTCTCTGGGAGATACCGTTCTTGCAGCTGATGACTCCCAGGTATCGCTCCACCATTCCGTACTCGCTCGTGCAGGAACTTGCGCAACACAGGGTGGTCGGTTTTGCTGAGCGGAATGTTCAACGCGGTGCAGACATTAACCCACTCAGTTATCATTTCGTGGTTTGCGGCACCGGCAGCTGTACTCTTGGTGAATAGCGAGTTCACTGTCATCTGGCGTGCACGTTTCGGCGAAGATTGAAGGTCAGGATCATCTGAACAGCGCTTCAAATGTTTTTGGGACCGCACATGCATATCCACAGTGTGTTTCCGGATGTGGTCCACCGCCACATTGCACACACTGCAAAACAGCACCCCACCATCAGCGTGCATCACATTGCTGTAGTCTCTGGCCCGGTCTGCTGCGGTTATCTGGGTGGGCAGATGTGATCTGTGCTTCACACCCTTTGCAGGCTGCATAAACTTCTCCATTCTGCTTTTCTTGTGGTGGCTTGTTGCTCCCTTGTAAAACAGAAGATCTCCCGGTTGTGGCGCAGTCAGTTAACTCACCTACAAAGATAGTTGGTATTACTAAAGACACCTCAAAGGGGGGAAAGGCAATTGTTGAAAGGAAAGTTCAGAAAGCGCCGGTGCTCAACGATAAGAAATGCATGCCACCCTGAGGCACAAGTAAAGTGACAAACGTGTTGGGCCATAACTGCAATGGTAAATGCCAGTCCCCGAACGGTGTTGAGCAAACAGACAGTGTGAAAAGCGCAGGGGGAAAAAGCCATAGCAATTGTTGAAAAGCTCAAATTAAGTGCCCGAAAATAGAAAATGTAACATGCCAACGGTTACATGGGTGGTGCAAATTCGACCAAAACGTGTCCAGTCAGCCACGTGCAAAGAAAGAGAAAGAATTGCCCCAAAATAAACAACGATGAAATTCCCCCGAGGTGCCCACAACCCCAAACTTACCAGTGCGCTGTGGCAGCTGACCCAATTCTGGCTCTTGCAACAGCAGATTCTTCCCAGTGATGCTCTGCAAAAGAAACCAAGTAAAGAGTTAGGAAACTCACCTGGTGCCCACAACCCCAAACTTACCAGTGCGCAGCGGCACCTGGCCCAATGGCAAGTAAAAATCAATGGCAAAGGGTCAGGATTCAGGACAAAAAACATCAGTAACAGTGACAGTAAAAAATCAGGCCAAAGGGTCAAGATTCAGGAAAAAAATGCAGTACAGTCCAGAGAACACAACAATTCCCCCGAACCAAAACAAACAATTATGACATTCCCCAGAGGTGCCCACAACCCCAAACTTACCAGTGCGCTGTGGCAGCTGACCCAATTCTGGCTCTTGTAACAGCAGATTCTTCCCAGTGATGCTCTGCAAAAGAAACCAAGTAAAGAGTTAGGAAACTCACCTGGTGCCCACAACCCCAAACTTACCAGTGCGCTGCGGCAGCTGGGCCAATGAGTCTTGAAGCTGCAGTCCCTTGCCCCACAGAGAAAACAGCAATTGCCCCAAACCAAAATAAACAACGATGAAATTCCCCCGAGGTGCCCACAACCCCAAACTTACCAGTGCGCTGTGGCAGCTGACCCAATTCTGGCTCTTGCAACAGCAGATTCTTCCCAGTGATGCTCTGCAAAAGAAACCAAGTAAAGAGTTAGGAAACTCACCAGGTGCCCACAACCCCAAACTTACCAGTGCGCAGCGGCACCTGGCCCAATGGCAAGTAAAAATCAATGGCAAAGGGTCAGGATTCAGGACAAAAAAATCAGTAACAGTGACAGTAAAAAATCAGCCCAAAGGGTGAAGATTCAGGAAAAAAATGCAGTACAGTCCAGAGAACACAACAATTCCCCAGAACCAAAAACAAACAATTATGAAATTCCCCAGAGGTGGCCACAACCCCAAACTTACCAGTGCGCTGCGGCAGCTGACCCAATTCTGGCTCTTGCAAAAGCAGATTCTTCCCAGTGATGCTCTGCAAAAGAACACAAGTAAAGACTTAGGATACTCACCAGGTGCCCAGGACACCAAACTTACCAGTGCGCTGCGGCAGCTGGGCCAAATGGCTCTTGAAACTGAAGTTTCCTCACACACACAGAGCAGATACAGCACAGACAGCAGCAGTGCAAGCTTCCCTCACACACAGAGCAGATACAGCACAGACAGCAGCAGTGCAAGCTTCCCTCACACACAGAGCAGATACAGCACAGACAGCAGCAGTGCAAGCTTCCCTCACACACAGAGCAGATACAGCACAGACAGCAGCAGTGCAAGCTTCCCTCACACACAGAGCAGATACAGCACAGACAGCAGCAGTGCAAGCTTCCCTCACACACAGAACAGATACAGCACAGACAGCAGCAGTGCAAGCTTCCCTCACACACAGAACAGATACAGCACAGACAGCAGCAGTGCAAGCTTCCCTCACACACAGAGCAGATACAGCACAGACAGCAGCAGTGCAAGCTTCCCTCACACACAGAGCAGATACAGCACAGACAGCAGCAGTGCAAGCTTCCCTCACACACAGAGCAGATACAGCACAGACAGCAGCAGTGCAAGCTTCCCTCACACACAGAGCAGATACAGCACAGACAGCAGCAGTGCAAGCTTCCCTCACACACAGAGCAGATATAGCACAGACAGCATCAGTGCAAGCATCCCTTGCATAACCGGTACACCACAGGCAGCAGCAGGGTGCGCGCACACACACACACACACACACACACACTCCCCCACCCCAACACTATCCCCTGCATAGAGAACAGTTACAACAAATAATGGAATGACATACATCACAATGTGGGGCTGTACAGTTTGGAATGGGGAAAAACAAGCAGGTATTGTAGAGTATACCAGGGTGCACAAATAGCGCATCATTCTTTCCTCCCAATATTTGTGTCTCCCCTGGACCCTGGAGTGCCTTTACAACGCAAAAAGGAGTTTTCCCCAAATCGGGATTTTTTGCTATTTTGTGATCGGGCCATGGTGTTCTTCTGGCAGTGTGCACAGAAGAGCTCAGCCAATAAAGATAAACTTTAAAAAATCCGCAAACATTTTCCCAGGTGCATACAAAATTTCCCACACGTAAAATTAGAGAAATATTCTTGGTATCTTTCCTAGCATGGCAGGGATTGCAAATGCTCAGAGCTTTCCCTGGCAAGAAAATCCCTTTGCAACCCTGATACCCACTGTGACTCATAGCGCGGACTTTACCCGAAGGTGTCAGAGCGCTTCACAAAAGGAACATAAATGGAACACAAATTGTGAGCAACCAAAAATACATGAGGTAGTAAAGGTAATAATGACAATTGTGAGCAAACTGAATACATGAGGTAGTAAAAATGTTGAGCAACCAAAAACACATGAGGTAGTAAAGTAAAAGGTAATAGTAACAATTGTGAGCACACAGAATACATGAGGTAGTGAGAATGTTGAGCAACCAAAAACACATGAGGTAGTAAAGTAAAAGGTAATAGTAACAATTGTGAGCACACAGAATACATGAGGTAGTGAGAATTGTGAGCAGCCAAAAATACATGAGGTAGTAAAAAGTGCACAGGAAGAAAAAAGTGACAAATGTGCAGTTACAAGAACACAGTATCATTTGAGGCGTAATACTGCAAAAGGTGCTAGACACTCAGGCACACGAACAAGCGTTATGTAGGCAAAGTGGCACTTGAGCAAGTATCAAAGATAAAAACATGTGCGAGCGCTTTACACAGTTTGTGGCACTGTTACTCCCTGCGCCTCCCTGCACTGCCCCCCTCCCACCCGGCCAGCGCTCTCACAGAAACACGCAGCCCGGGGCCGGTCGGCCACATCTCCGCAGCCCGGGGCCGGTCGGCCACATCTCCGCTGCCCCCCTCCCACCAGGGCAGCGCTCTCCCCTATGTGTGCGGCGGGGCCCCACCAGCGTAGGACGGACTGGACTTACCTGTCTTCTGTTTGCCGGCCGGCTTTCCTCCTGCTCCGAGCCCCGGTCTCTGCTGAGGAAGAGTCTTCGTGTCGTCGCTGCAGCTTCGTGCTCTCTCCTCCCCCTCTTGGTGTGGTGCTGGTCTTCTCCCTTCGCTCGGCCGCCGTCTTCTCCTTCTCTCGCCGCAAATGACTGAATGGGTGCCTCGCGCCTTCTTTTAAGGCGGAAACGGGGGCGACGGGCGGAAACAGCAAATTTCGCGGGCTTTAGGGCAAATATCGCGGCATTTGCGGAGATCGCGCGATTTCGCGATTTTTTTGCAAATCGCGAAATCGCGATAAGCTGGAGGGTCTGGTTGGTGCTACTTCTCCCAACACCCGCTGCCACAGTTTGTATAAGAAACAAAATGTTCATAGGAAGAGGGAGGTGTACTCCAATAAAGTCAGTTGCGCAAGAGGTTTGTGTGAAAAGTTCTTCTCTTTTTTTATTCTTTTCATGAAAAACGGCACAGCCAACGCGTTTCGTTCCCCCAGTGCCACAGGAACTTCGTCAGGGCTTGTCTATCATGAGGTGCTATTCCAAAGGTTGGAAACGGGAGGTGGGAGGTGTGTGCGTCACCTTTACAGAGACCCGACGTCCACCTTCTAGGTGTTTCATCCGTAATAAGGATAATGCAAGTCCGCGGCACCTGTGATAAGGTGCAGTCGTTACGTGAACTCAGATTAAAAAAATTAAAAGAAGGTCTAAAACACTGGTTAAAGTGTGCAAAGGGAACAGTTTAGCAGAAAAGAGTCACGCTGTACACTTTATGGTCTAAGGTGTGCAGTTTATAATTATTAGTCAAATTTCTACATTTCCGGTACAGCTGTTTTGTAATTGCAGTGCTCTGGCTCAAACTCTAAGCAAGTACATGCATAACTCCAAATGTGCAAACAAAAGAATAACACTGCATAAAAACACAATTTTTTTATTTAAGAAGTTTTACTAAGTGCAAGCATGTCGCCTCACAGCTGCTCACAATTAGTTAAAAGTCAGGTGTTCAATCTAGGGGAACACTATATATGGCATGTATTCCTTAATTGCATTATCCATATGTTTTATTTCCTATATTTAAAATGTATCAAGGCATTAACTTGTGTTGCAATCATGAGCAGAATCTCATTTCCTTTGCAATTTCCACATGTCACATGTTTCTAGAGTCTGCAGACAGAAGCGTTTGCAACTTCAAGATGGGTTCTTAAAAACCTTTGCACTTCCTGCCAGGCATGGTCTTGTGCCATCCTGTGAGCTGCAAGTTCCCCACCCCATATCAAAGGCAAAGGGAGGAAGGGATTGATTGACATAGGGCTGAAGGGGGTGAACCATTTTAGTACTGTGCCATTTATGCCGGAACGTTTCGACAGGGTCTCCAGAAGGGCTGGATGGTTTACTGTGTCGAATGCCGCAGATCGGTCAATAAGGATGAGTAGGCAGGCATCACCTTCATCTAAGGCCTTGTGAATATCATCGGTGATGTTGAGCATAGCTGTTTCCGTGCTACAGCCTTTTCTGAAACCAGATTGAAAGGTGTCGAGGAGGTTGAACTCATCAATGTGTTTATTGAGTTGGAGGAGAACACATTTCTCCAATGTTTTTGCAAGGAATGGGAGGTTAGAGATAGGTCTGAGGTTGTTAAGATCATTAGGGTCAGCCCCAGGTTTCTTGAGAATGGGTGGGATTTGTCCTAGTTGAAGGGAGTCTGGGACACAGCCTGAGGTGAGAGAGGCGTTGATGATTTTTGTCCAGAAAGGGGAGATGATGTGGTTGAGTTCTTTTATAATTGTGGAAGGGAGGGGGTCCACAGTGTGGGAGGAAGGTTTTAGATTAGAAATTATATTGAAGACCTCGCTAACTGACATTAGCTCAAAGTCGGACCAATGCGCATTGTTTTTTAGCTGGAGGTAGGTTTGATTGTCCTTGTTAAGAGCTTTTTCCGAGTGGTCAAGGGAGGTTGAAGGGGGGCCGGTTAAGGGGGAAGGAGGGTTAGCAGTTTGTAAGAAGGTCACACAGACCTAGTTGCAGATAGTGGTGTGTCGCAAACCCCCCTCCCCCAGCAAAATGAGCTGAGGGGCACCTGAAACTCTCATACCTCACACACATTCTCAGTATGGAGGCTGAACTGGGGGCCCTTAAAGGTGGAATGACACCACCGCAAGGGCCTGCTCTGGGCCCCTGGCTGCAGAGAGACATAAAAGCGTCATGCCAGCGTTATGCAAATCATTAAAATAAATGAAAACGTATACAAAAGCTTTTTTAAAATTCATTAATATGCGTGACATTTTGCATACATTGAATATATTGATGTGACGCACATCCCTTTATAACTGAACACCTCTTTGCCAAGCAGTCCTTTCATTATGCTCTGAAGGTAGGGCCATGCTGACCTGTTACAAAGCCAGCATAACAAAACACAGCAAGCCACAACAATGACGCTGTTTGTCTCAACCGGATGCCTGTGCCAGTCTCATTGCCTCCTGCTTGGCTTGGCACGGCATAAACGCTATACTGGATTGCATTTGCATTACATGCAATTTAAACGGCTGGAGTCCAGTCATAATTAAATAGACTCACCTGTGGGCCTCTCTTTCCCAGTCCTGTCTCTGGCCTCTGAGATGCCTGCATCAGAGTCACGCGCACTTTTTAATGCGCGAGCCCCAATGCGCATGTCATGATGAGCGTCATCAGGCAGCAGAGACCCCACCCTAAGGTAAAACTAACTGTATAACCCCAGCGCGCAGACGCGGAGGTGTAGACATCTGCGCTGTGCACGTCTACGACTATATGAACGTCATCATGGACAGGTCAGGTGGTTTCTAATCTGTGGTCGAAGTGGGGGAAAAAAGTAGGGGAACTGTGGGCAGAGACTCCGAGGGTGGGGATAACCCAAGGATTGGATCAGTGGGCGGAGTCAGGTGTGGACAGAATGTGCCAAACATTCCAATTTTTAGTATTTGTTTGGCATTTCAACGACCAGTTACAGCTTATTGTGTTATTTAATTCAGTATCCATATGTTTTATTTCTTATATTTAAAATGTATCAAGGCATTAACTTGTGTTGCAATCACAAGCAGCATCTCATTTCCTTTGCAATTTCCAAGTGTCACATGTTTCTAGAGTCTGCTGACAGAAATGTTTGCAACTTCGAGATGGGTTCTTAAAAACCTTTGCACCTCCTGCCAGGCATGGTCTTGTGCCATCCCGTGAGCTGCAAGTTCCCCACCCCATATCAAAGGCAAAGGGAAGAAGGGATTCATTGACATAGGACAGAACGGGGAGCCTGGTGGCTCGATAAGATGGCCAGCGTCTGGATAGAGCAGGAGCTGGCCTCTCATGTTCTTGTGCTTCCTCATCCTCGCCAACATCTCATTTGCAAACCCTTTGCTATTAAAGTTTGCATCTTTACCTCCAACCACAAACAGGATATGACCCTGTGCCCTCTCCACTGGGATCAAACTCTCTTGAGAATCTTCTATCATGTTGGAGCAAGTCATTGTCCCAGACTCATTCAAACAAAGCCTTTCAGGTCTGTAGGGACTACCAGGGATGCAGATGTCTTTATAGTGAAGTGAGTTTCCAGTGATGATGTTTGGCCCATTGATAGACACAGTTGCAGCCACTTGCTTCAGGTAGGACGCCATGGACAAACCAATCTCTGCGCCTTTGCAAACTGAGATCACTCCAACTTTGGGGCCTAGAACCTGGAAAACAAACAAAAGGGAAATACAATGCTAGTTCAATAGTAACTCCTCCCATCATGGACAATGTCATATCAACAGCACAATACACAGTAAGATCTTCATAATGCCAAGGTAATGATGGCCCTTCATTCTTTAAAAAAAATATATTTTTACTGATTTTTACACCCTTTAAGTCCGGCATATAGTACACAATAAAGAATAGCATGGTTATGGTACATCTCATAAACATTCGTAACATCCAAGTTTACAATAGAAACAAATGAGAAAAAAGAACATCCTGTCAGGGCCCCCAGGCCCATAGGTACATGAAAATGGCTGGGTTTCGCGGACTGGATAATAGTAACAAACAAAAAATTACATTTTACTTCATCAAATATCAGTTCCAATTTCATTGAATCCAATGTGACATTGGTGACCAGATTTTGCATCCCAAAGCTCTCTTTCTTCTCCCTTTAGTCTTATAGATAGATAGCTCAAGATTATACATAGCTAATAACCTTGACCGCCAGTTGATAAAAGTAGGAGGGCAGGACTGATCCACTCGTTGGTAACACAGGCATGTACCACTGCCATAGCAATAAATACAAATGCAGTTGTAAGTCTTGATCTTAGATTAGCCTCCCTATCAAACCCTATACCGGTCACTACTAATCCTCCTGTAATAGTAATCGGGGCTCTAAATAATGTATCTAAAAACTTTCCTATCTCTTGAAAAAACCGCCCCAATTTAGGACAAGAAAAGAACATATGAATCGAGTCCGCGGCCAATAGTCCACACGTGTTACACCTATCCCCCGTCGTTGCCCCCCCATTTTGCTATCTTTCCAGGGGTATAATAAAGATCAAAAAGGGCCATATAATGCGGACTTTGTAATCTTCCAATCATTAAGACCTGATTTGCAAGATCAAGAGATGTTTCTATATTTACACTCCCAGTTTACTCCCCCATTTCGTGTTCCACGAGCCAAGATCGTCAGGGAATATTTCTAGTAGTTGTTGATAAATCTGACCTATTGTTTTTTTTTTCCTCATTTTTCAATTACGGGGATTTTTTCAAACTGTTGTCCAATATCTGGCCCTATCTGAGTCAGAAAACTCTGAATTTGGAGGTATTTAAAAAAATCCTTTCTGCCTAAACTATACTTCTCCTGCAGATCTATAAATGACAAAAACTTGCCTTTGTCGAATAAATCCCCTAAACCCGACAATTCATTTTGACCCCATCTAAATGTTACTTGATCCCAGAAAATGATAGGGAGCTTTCCTGAAGAAGAAAAAGGAGTATAGGCATTTAGATTTAAAACATTAATTTTGCATATAATTTGTTTCCAGACTAAGAATGCGGCCTTTAGAATCTTAAACTTTGTTTTGTTTAAATAACGGGCCTCTACTAACCTAACTAAGCAACGGTTGGTCTCATCTCCCAGCTCAAATTCATAAATTTATGGTCTTTGAAAAAGGGGGATTTTGGCTTTAGCCCGACTACAAGGGGACCCATATATTGCATCATAGCGGCCCAATAATGCAACTTGAAATATGGGATACCCCAACCCCCGCTTTGTCTGGGTAAAATAATTTTCTGATATGCGCTTCTTGGTCTTCGATACCCCCAAAGAAACCTAGAACGTATCCTCTCTAGTTTAATAAAACATGTAGAGGAACATTCTAAGGGAATAATTCTAAAGTAATTTCGGAAGAACTGACATTTTTAACACATTACATCTCCCATGAAGGAGAGATGAAGATGGTCTAATCTTTCCAGTGTTACATTCAACTTCTCCATCACTGGAGAGATGTTCAGGTCGGGAATCTTACCGACTTCCGAAGTGATTTTAATGCCCAGATAAGTTGCTTCGGGGACAATAGGCAAATTTACCGGGGGATCTGTACCTGAATAAAGCATCTGAGTTTTGTCTACATTTAATTCATACCCGAAAAAGCAACTAAACTCTTTTCTTTTTGTCATTTACACCACATACATTCCACGTACAAATAGATAATCTACCGATCATTGTCATGGCGAAGAAACTATCAAATCCTATCTGCCCAGCCCCAGCCCTGGATTAAGTCCTGTAAAAACAAAAAAAACATACTCTCTCTGATAAAAATGAGTACCATAACCATTATGCGATATAGAAATCAGACGCCGACAATGCCTCCCCCCACACCACAACCACCCCTTGCCTACCCCGAGCTACCCCACCCCTCCCCCTTCCAATTGAGGCATAAGGACTGAGTCCTCTGTGATGGGAAGCGGATTAAGAACACTCTCCCAGAAGCTCCTCCCCCCACCAATTAAATAGCAAAGATAAGAAAACAAAAGTCATTCATAAGGAGGGATCCCCCTCTTATTGGCTTAACCGCTAATTGTCCTCTTATCTCTTGAACCAATCCCCCTCAAATTGTATTCAGAAAATCCTTTGCTACAATTTCAGAAACAAAAAAATGTTTTTTTTCCCCTATATATGATTTTTAATTTGGCCCGATTGAGTAGAAAGGCCTGTGCACCCTTCGCCTGAAATAGTGGAATCAGTTGGCGAAGATGCCACCTCTTTTGAACCGTAGCCTGACAGAAATCTGGGCGAAAGAAGAATTCACATCCTTTACCACTTCTCTTCCTATCCAGCTGTGCTAAATCATATAATGCTTCTCGCAGCAGAAAATTGCTAAGACAGATCAATATAGCTCTTGGTTTTTCTGTTGGCCCCCCACCTCCTCTAGCTCGCTGATTAAATGGAAACCTATGCGCTCTCTGAAGCTCAGCTTCCAATATCCATTGTTTCAGTTCTGGAAAGGCTTCTATCAATCAATCAATCAGTGACACTTATAAAGCGCGCTACATACCCGTAGGGTCTCAAGGCGCTGGGGGGGGGGGGGGGGGGGGTGCCGCTACTGCTCGAACAGCCAGGTCTTCAGCTTCTTCCTGAAGGAGAGGTGGTCTTGGGTCAGGCGCAGGTTGGGAGGGAGGGAGTTCCAGGTCTTGGCGGCCAGGTAGGAGAAGGACCTTCTTCCTGTAGTCGCTCTTCGGATGCGGGGGACGGCGGCGAGGGCGTGGTTGGCTGATCGGAGGTGGCGTTTGGGAGCGTAGAAGTTGACTCGGCTGTTGAGGTAGCTCGGGCCTTGGTCGTGTAGGGCTTTGTGTGCGTGGGTGAGGAGGCGGAAGGTGATTCTTTTGTTGACGGGGAGCCAGTGAAGGTCTCTCAGATGTCCGGAGATGTGGCTGGTTCGTGGGATGTCGAGGATGAGTCTGGCTGAGGCGTTCTGGATCCGCTGGAGTCTCTTCTGGAGCTTGGCGGTGGTGCCGGCGTAGAGGGCGTTGCCGTAGTCCAGCCGGCTGGTGACGAGGGCCTGGGTGACGGTCTTTCTGGTCTCGGTGGGGATCCACCAGAAGATCTTCCGTAGCATGCGTAGGATGTTGAAGCATGACGAGGAGACGGCGTTGACTTGTCTGGTCATGGAGAGGGAGGAGTCCAGGATGACGCCCAGGTTTCGTGCATGGTCTGTCTGTCTGAAAATAATTTGATAACAAACTGCCTTGTGTCTTTGCCTTCCAGTCCTTCGGGCTATTTCCAAGATATACGTAAATTGTTCCTTCTAAATCGGTTTTCCAATTCCGTGTGTTTCCAGGAGGTTTCGTCTTTTTGAGCTTGTAGAGATGCTATTGTAGCCTTTTGTTGCACTATTTCATCTTCCATAGCGATATCCTTCCCTCTGCTTCCCCAACTCTCGTAGAAATCTCTCTACAAGGTTTGGCGACTCGGCGCACCGTTTTTTGCCGTTTTCGAACGGCTCCCTGCATCCTAAGCCCCACCGCCCTGGTTTCTTCTCAGTGGGCCCTTATACTTAAATATATGGTGGATAGGGTGATTTCACTATCAGAAGCCGTGTCCACACTAACAATTTCACCAGGATTACTACCGGGGTTTTTTCCCTGTCCTGTATTTTCGTCAAATTGAGGAGAAAACAAGTAATCCCACACTAAAAATCCAGCTACTCCAATGTCTCTTTCATCAAAGGATTGTGAATTTCTCTTAGCTTAAGTACTGTCCCCTTATTTACTGAGACCTCAGACCCAGTTCTTCTTCATCCCGAAGGCTGCTGCTTATATCGCTCTTGTCATCTAACCAGTCACCCCCAAGGCTCTCATTCTCGGAAGAGTTAGAGTGGTCCGGCATGGAGTAGAACTTCCCCCGTGAATCACCCGAATCTACGTCTTTAGCAGTGTCTTTGTTTACCTGACCGATAATTTGTGGAGCCTTAGTCTTATCCCGTTTTGCCTGTTGTCTAACATCAGTATTCAGATTGCCTATATTTAAATTTCGTTCCTCCAGAACCTGATGGTACCTCGATGTCTGGACAGAAAATGATGCTGTTGGTGGTGCCACGGGCATCTCTGATTCTTTTACTGGCTCTTTTATAATACTAGGGTTTGTATTTCCATGTGCTGGCACCTCACTCTGCGAAGTGGCAGGTTGCAAAACATTTACCCCCGCAGCTAGAGTCACAGTCTCATTGTTCCACAAATTTCTATTTACATCCTCCAAACTCCCCTGAGCTCCCCCATCGGTATGCAAAGACAATGTTGTTAATGTCTGAATTGCTACAACTGTAGATACATTGCTACTTAGAATAGGCGCTGTAATTTCTCCAGAATTCATAGAAGATGTGGTAGTTTCAGCCTCCACCAGGCTCTTACCCTTGTCCATCTGCTTCCTAAAAATGCCGGGAACAGTTTGTGGCTTCCTCGTAGTGCCGCCACCTTTCTGCAGACCAGGAGAAGCGCCATTAGCTCCTCGGCGCACTCCATCATCTCCACCTCGGCCGGGTGTGTTCGACCTCACCAGGGGGGAGGAGGCAGAAGCCGAGGAAACTGAGAATGTAGCAGCAGCGACCCCCCCGGGTCTTGGCGCCTTTAGCTACGGTCTTAGGAGGAGCCATTGTAGCAGCAAGAGCCTCCGGAGAACGCAGCAAAAGCTCAGAATGCTCAGCACGCCACCAACACAGACAGCGCGGACCGCGCTGACTCATCAAACAAAGCAGAGCGGGGTGCAGCAAACTGTAATGCCTGGTACGTGCAGTTTTTTGCAGGTGAAAAAGGCTATACTGCCACAACATTTTGAAAAAGGATCATTCTCTGATCTGTACCTGATCTTGACGAGGAGGGGGAGGAAAATCCAGGAGAGCGTCCGAGCTCCAGTTCACTCGGTCGTCCACGCGACCGCCATCTTGCCCCTATGGCCCTTCATTCTAAGGGGTTGTTAAAAAATTGGCTTGCATCAGAACAATATTGAAATAATGGTTGGTGTGTGAACTAGTATCTTTGTTTGCTTCCTCAATACTCTAACTTACAAGTTGTATTGTGAATCTAGACACAGGGCCTTATTACAAGTTTGGTTGTCCTTAGTACCACCGTATGCGGTAGCAGTCCGACTACTGCCACAATGCAGGCCCGCCCGCAGTACTACGAGTGAAGGGATGTATGACATTACAACGGATGCTTTTACCACGCATGCCTTTACAATGCAGTTTTTACAACGCAAACCTTTACAACGCATAGCGCTTTGGGGTGCTGGATAGTGAATAGTTTAATTTACTATTCCAACTCCAGTCCCCGTGGACACTAGGGAAGGTGTTGGCTAGTAAATTAAACTTATTCCCTATCCTAGAGCGCCCCCCAGCGCAATGCGTTGTAATGGTTTGCGTTGTAAAAGTTGCGTCGTAAAGGCACTGCGTGGTAAAAGTTGCGTTGTAAAGGCTGTTTCCCCGAGTGAAGCGGTGGGATCGCCATAGGAAAGTTGTGTCCACCGAGCATCCAGCATCTCGCAGCAGCCAGGAGCAGGAATACGCTGGCGGGTCCCACTGCGGCACTGCCAAGCATATTCTAAGTTTTCTGTTCACCGGCCATTTCACAGCGGTGAGCCCATCATGAAAAGGGTGGCAGAGAGGCAACTAAGGAGGCCCTAACAGGGCCCCTGCCACTCCTGGGCTTTGGGGATGCATGCAGGGAGGGCACATGTTGCTTCCCTCTGGAACCGCACCCCTGTTCCTGCTTGGAGCCCCCATTATCCTTTTCAACCCTGTTAGTGTATGTACATCACGGGCCATATTTATAAAAAAGTGAGGGAGTGCAGCAAGTCAACTTCCTACACTGCTTGACAGTCAAAGGGCAGGAATGCTCCATATCGAAAAGAATACAGCACATTATTGCCTTTTCCCTGTTCTGGAGCCATTTTGGCTGCCGAGCGCCATCGCAGGAAGCCTTGCACCATGGTGCAAGGGTGCCTGTGTTGCATGCAGGATTGTTTTTATGCAGGAAGGGATATATTCCTCTTTCTATGGGGGCTGCAGAATGCAAATCACAAAATCACAAAGGCAGACTGCAGAATGCAGCACACATAGAAAGAGGCAGTAAAGAGGAGAAATAAAGATCTTTCTCTTTGTTACTCTTCCCTGAGTAGGAATATGTTTTTGGCGCCTTACCAGGTCTACTACTTTTGGTAAATCATTGGAGTTGCATTTCTTTGTTGCGTTACTACAGATTTATGAAGCCACTTGAGGCCAATCAAAGTGGTCATGCGTCACATTTTGGACTTGCGTCGTACGACCCATCTTCCTACATAAATATGCCCTCACAATTCCTTATGCAGAATGATCATCTCTTCACTGCCTTTTATGCTGAAAAATGTGGCTATCAGTAACCTGGCTAGTACTGGGACACTCCTTTGGAAGTAGCTGTTTGTGATGTGTAAATGCCAACTCATTCATTCATTCATTTATGGCCCATTCACCAGCCCTGTGTTTTAACATGTTTTCACTCAGATCAAATCAGATCCATTTCTAAGGGCAGCATTACATTCCAAGATTCACATAAATAGGGTGGGCAGAATGTTTAAATTGCAAGTCAGAGTCACACAAGCAGAAATTGTGAAATTGTGGTGGTTTTAACATAATAGCACCCTAAGGGATAGTAACGGGTTTGTGAGCAGTTCTAAGAAGTCTTAGCTGTAAAAAGAAATAGGTGCCCATTACAAACATTTCACCTGCAAGCAGTTTGCCACTCAGACTACGGATTCAAATTTATTCTTTCGCAAGAAGGGGAACATGACATTCCAGGGTTTAAGTGTGTAGGTTGGTGGTTTTAAAACACACATTTTAAGTTTTGCTTAGGTAGGAGTTGCTTCATGTAGAAAGCATCTATTTCCTAGGAAAGAAAAGAAAAAATATTTAAATGTGAAAGTTAAGGTTAGTATAAGAGTTCTGTATGTAACATTTTCATCCCGTTGGAAATTTAACATGCATAAATCTTACACATATATGTATTCCTCGATGAATTCTATGTTGGATATTTGCACCAAATGAATAACATGCATGGGGCATCAGGTCTCAGTTGAGTTTTAGTTCAGCTGGTCGGTGGGTCCAGAGATTTGCTACTTGACCTGAGAAGGATTGTTTCATTGTGCTACTTTTTCCTTTTTAGATTACCCGGAAAGGTACTGGGAAGATGCTTTGTATTGTATTATGAGACTTGCCAGTTTAAAGCTTTCACAAATTCAGTTGAGGTGTCAAATCATCAAACCAAATTTTGCACCCCTTCCTTTTTCACATAGGAGCTGGAAGGTGGTGTGTGAAGTGCTGCATCAATAACCATGCTGGAGTTCTGAAGTGAAATGAGCAAATAAGATGCTTGTAAATTTTGTTTTTATCTTGTCACATTTGCTCTATGTTCAAAGAAAGCGATCAGATGTCTGACTATATCTTCTAGCATATTGCTGCTTACTAATTTCATATTGAAATCTGTGCTTAATTTTCTTTCTTTGACTGCACCGTGAGATGTTATTTATTCTAACACTCAACAGCATTTAAATACATATAAATGAACGGCAGAACTGTTCCACAATATATCAGCAGTTAAGAAAGCACAAATGCAGCTCTTTTTTTGATTCTGATGCGTGATGCGTGATTTTAATCGGGTCATAACAAATTGAGACACTTCACTTGATGCGCAATTGACAAATATTCAATGAAACCCGATTTTCACACAATATCCTTTGTGCATTAAATAGTTTTATCAGTAAAACTGCATGCCTTCACAAATTCAGCGGCTATTTCAATGAAGAATGTGCTGTCTGTAAAGGACAGTGTGCTACCACACCATGCTTTAGTACTATATTTGTGACAGTGTGCTCCAAAATACACTATACTTTCTTACTGAAAGTGTGGGACTAAATTACGACCCTTGTTCTTTCTGCCATGCTTGGATATTTTAGAGTTCTTATAACTTTCGTGATGTAACATTGATCGCAACATCCTTCCTCTGAAAGTTGTTCCAGCACCACTGCACCTTGTATAAAATATACAGAATCAGCCCTGCACATGGGGAAAAAAGTCATATTTCTTCTAAACTGGTATAATTCAACAGTATTGCAAGGCACCGGTCAGTTACAGTTGGGGACGGAGGACCTGAGGTGACTGGTTGGAGGGGCTGAGTTGCTGCAGTTGCCTAATGGTTCCATCGTTCTCCTCCCCCCTCCCACCTCCATCGGCTGCGGATATCTTGGTGGGCATCTTGGAGGGAAAGCTTGGCGACCGAGGGAGGCAGTGAGAGGATGCTCCGAGGCAGGTGTCGGAGTATGCATGCGGCCCCAGAGCCACCAAAAGGAGGGTGAGTTAAGGAGCACATCTGAGCCCATTTAAGCCTGTGTTGCCTTCGGTGCTCCTGGTGCTGCTGGTGTAGTGCGCAGTGCACTCCTTCTCTCCACCCGCATCCTTACAAGGAATTCCTCCAAGCCTGTATTGGTGAAGGGGGTGTGTAGGTGTGTGTTAGGCATTACATTATTAATATGAAAGCCTCTAGGGCAGGAGGCCCAGATGGCTGTCCATCAATGATATTAAAAAAAGACCCAAGGAAGAGGAGGTCCATCTTAAGCAGATTTTTCCAATGGGTAACGCTGACGGGCTCCCTTCTAGAGTCTTGAAAGGGGGCTATAGTGCAGACCATCCATAAAAAGGGCAAAATGGATCAACCAGCGTACTACCATTTGATCTCGCTCTTAGATATCCCATCCAAATTCTATGCCCAAACTTTGTTAAAGAACTTAGCGGCCTGGGCGTTTGATACTGATTTAATTCCAATGGAAGAAGGAGGCTGTAGGCTGAAGCATTCCACCATGGCTCACGGTCTCACATTGAGGGGAGCAGCAAGGAAGTCACTGGAGTCGGTAGGTGGCCTTTGTTGCTGCTTCATTGAGTTACATGTGATAAAATGGCTAGAGATTACTATGGCGCAAATTACAGCAAAGGAAAATATCTGAGGCCTTGTTGGGCCTGGTGATAAAGCCCCATAGTAGAAACTGAGTTCAGTTTGATCTTGACGGGCTTGGGAACCTATGTAGGAAAATTCCATTGGAGAGCAGCTTGCGACATGGGTGCATTCTAGCAACTCTGCTATTCAGTCTGTTTATTGCAGACCTTCCTCAGACATTGTGTGGTACCCACAGTTTTTCACCACAGTTGGATGTAGGAAAATTAGTTGTCTTATCTACACAGATGTTGTTGTGGTGATGGATCTTACACCCATTGGCTGCAACAGAAACTAAATGCCCAAAGTGCTTACTGCCTTGAAAATAAACTTAATAATAAATAAATAAATAAAATGTTGATAAGAAAAAGCTATGTTCTTCACTAAGAGGAAAAGGAAATTTATGTGGTTCTTTGGTAATGTAAGATTAGAGCAGGTAAGAGAGTATAAATATCTAGTGCTAACCTTTTCAGATGATTTGAGGTGGGATAAACAAATGGCTACTCAGAGGCTTCCCCTGTCTGCAGTAGTAAATGGTGTGAAAAAGTTTGACCATAAATGTAGCAGCCACACCGTGGAGCAATTAAGTAAGGTTATTCAGGGTAAACTAACTCCACAGGCCCTATAGGGAGCAGATGCACTGGCTCTGGACAGATGAGTGATATGGTAAGGGCTAGAAGGAATTGATTTCTGATCTCCCTAAAAATGCTATGATCCAAGCTGTAAGTAGGGAGTTGAGTGCTGTAGGAGTGTGCTGGGTAATACCAGAGCCTTGTGCTTCTATCTATCTCTTACAAATGTTCCCACATTCAACAAATTGTCAGAGCAAATCTTACCGGGGATAATGACAACCTTCTCTGAGAAAAAGAACCTGGTGTCAATAACACAAAAGCATTTTAATGTTGCAGAGCGTTATATAGAAGGAGGGGAAGTGGCCTAAATTAACCAGATAAAGCGCTCAATCACACAAAGTGCCATAGAAACCAGTTGGACAGAGGATTTACATTATCTCATAATTACGAGCTCAGCCATTCCTTTCTTAATTTCACAGGAAATCATAGACTTGTTCACATACATATACAATATTCTAGACAAGCGCTTGCAGAATTATGTCTTGGGGTTGAGGGTGGGAATTGACATTGGGTGGTGCATCACAGGATTAAAAACTGAGGTTGCTAAGAACAATAGCCAGTGCCCTTGTAAGAGAGTTAGGAAATATTCAGTGAGTCATTTATTGTTGGATTGCATATTCTTCACTGAAGCAAGGAAAAAGATACTTCGACTTGCGTTTAGAAAATATGGGATTCAAACTAGGGAAATGGGGCTAAAGCTGATTTATCATCTTAAATTCCGAGATATAGCTATCGCCGTTGGTCAATATTTGTGACAAATTATAAAGACTCAGCTGGCACTATCTTCAGGTCTGTATGAGTGTAAGTATACTCAGTAAGGTACCATCAAGTAAATGAGTGGATACTCTAATAGGGTGGTTGTGAAAAGCTACTATGCATATTGGACTTTAGAATCCCAAAGTGGGTAAAATGTACTGTTTTCTATTGGTTAAACACACCTTGCACTTGAAAATGCTATTCGGGCTGAATGAACTATTCTTATATTGATCAATGTCACTATTTTTTGTGAAAGGTTAAACAATTATGTGAGACTTTGGACTGTAGAAGATGAGGGGATGGTACAAAGACCACACCCACTACGCTCAGGACAATACCCATGTATCAACTGTAGCGTCTGCCACCTCACCTCGGCCACCAGATTAGTAAATCTGAACAACAGCACCACATGGGAATTGAGGAATTTCACAAACTGCAACACAACAGGGGTAGTGTACCTGATCATGTGCTCATGTAATCTCCACTACGTAGGGATGACAACTATGAAAGTCAGCAGTAGGATAGTGGAACACCGGAGTAACATACGCTGTAAATGTATGACTACAAGAATGACCACCCATTTCCTCGAGAAACAACACACCCCTAACATAATGAGGTGGGTGGTACTAGAGCACATTAAAAGCAACGAGAACCTTGAGAAAAAATTACATGAAAAAGAACAACGCTGGGTGTTTAA
Organism: Lissotriton helveticus; assembly: GCF_964261635.1. Taxonomy (NCBI): domain Eukaryota; kingdom Metazoa; phylum Chordata; class Amphibia; order Caudata; family Salamandridae; genus Lissotriton; species Lissotriton helveticus. Next base: position 1,105,060,291 of record NC_136059.1, read on the forward strand.
ATTACATACAGACACCCAAGGCCTAAATGATGACATCCCCTGGGGCCAGTTCTGTTAATGTTAATATTAAATGACATGCACTATAGTCATGAGCTGTCAAGAACATAGGGGGAGTATGACCCACATGAATATAGATGACACAATGCCTCTTGATCAGCGGCTATCAGGGTTAATCATACACTCACAATCAGTGAGTATCCTCCCTCTAGAAAACCACGTGGCAAACACATCTGTGCTGCACCATACATAGGATCTGCTAACATGATCCAATACCACCCTTCGACAACGTTCACCCTCTGCAATAACCCAAGCAGCAGGTGTGCTCATTTTCACAGTACTAAACTTTTGAAATGACGCGTTTGGTCATTATCCTTTTTACCACCATGAAAGGGAAGTCTTGAATATAAATATATAAAAAAATATACCTTTACCATTTTGGTTTTTAATAACTCCTCGGTCTGTGTTTGCGAAATATAATACATATATTTCTTTCTTTTGCTTTTTAGAACACTTAATTCACCTCTTTCATACAGGAATTTTTTAATAATAGAAGGATAACGCGGAGCCCACTCGCGTATCCTTCCAATTTGGCCGTCACCTTTGCCATTGGCGATGGCTATCTTGTGAAGCTTCGCGCGCGGTCTAGTCTCCATAGACCTCCACGTGGGCGAAGCAGGAAGCATTTATTCTGTCCCCCGCTCAGACACGCTAAGATGCGGTCTGATGGGGAGACGAGTAGGTGTCCAGACGTGAGGCTTCCTAAACAGAAGTAAGTGCTTTTTCCTCCACAGGAATGGTACAACAAGACAAGAGACCATTTCTAATACGGGGTTATCCGCCAACACTAACAAAGCCTCCCCGTTTTTCCTCAATTTTTTGCAGATAATACTTACAGGGAAACCCCACCCCCACGTGTCCATGAAGCACAGTTTTGCTCTCAAAACAGTATGTGTTACTCTTCAGGAGTAACCATTCTAGCCCTATTTGAGTGTGTTGTGTGTAAATCACCATGTGTATGTTTTGTTTTTAATGTATGACCATTCACTACACGGCACGTTTAGCCAGCATGTTTATACCTATATAGGTTAAAACCACGCTCTGAGCTGGCCGACTGCACGCACCATTAAGGAGCACCTCTAGAGCATGGAACTGCATTATATATGTACCCACCTACTCTGCAAGAGAGAGGGGCCTGTCTTTCCCCTAACCATGTCTTTTCTATTTTTGCAGACATACTACTGTAGTGTAGTTCCTACATTCCCAATAGGCTCTGCGCATTGGAATAATATATCCTATAGCTTAGACATAGGACTGAGGTTGACTAGGTCTCTATCGAATATTTTAAACTTAATAGTGAGTGCCAGCTAGCTAGGAGGTCACTTGAAACTTTCTCGAATTCACAAGAAGAGATTAGTTTCTGACAACTGCATAAACATGACAACTTTGTTTCCCAAGAATAAGAAATGTATCTCTAGAGTTGCGGAAACAATAAATAAATATTTCACTCAGTCAATCGTGCATGCTTCGTTTCAACAGAGGTGCAGAGAAATAGAGAGACGGGCGTTTTTCAATAAAGGTTTATTGAACAGTCTTCTTTCTCATGCTAAGGAAATGAACTGCTACAATCGTAATGCAGGCTGCAAAGTATAATGCTCACAGCGGGAATAGTATTATGAAATAATACTGTAAAAGCATTGTATGGTTTTAAGCCATAAAAATACATACATAAATAACAATGACTAAAATGCTCAACTGGTGCTTCTAAAATACGCCTACCCCAATGTACCTAACCTAAGCCTAGTATGCGGGAGGGAGTAAGTATTGTGTAGCATAGGTTTGGTTTTCTTTGCCAAGAATCTATCCAAGATTTCTCTTAGGTTCTAATCAGCTCCATATTCTTAGTTTAGAATGAAGGAGGTCTGGTATCTCTGTCTCGGGACTCGATTTCCCAACACCCCGCAAGGGGAAGCTTGGAAACACTGGAGCTGGATTCTCAGCGAGAGAAAAGACAGCTTCTCGATCAGTGCCTCAGCTGGAGGGTCGGCTTCCTTCGGCACTTGCTGTAGCGAGCTGCGTCGGGCAAGTAGATAGTCGAACTGCTCCAAACCACTGTGTCTTGCTAGGGCAAGTGAAGGCATATGTGCTTAGTTTGACGTAAAGTCGGGCATAATAACGTCAGTAAAGAACCCCAAGGGAATAGTAGTTCTTTGTAAAGTAAATGAGATCTTGAACAAATCAATATTCAAGCAAGGGAAGGTCCCTTACTGCTTAAGCCGATTTTACAAGAAATCGTTGTGACGTTTTGGTACGGTGGAAGTAGCCATGCCTGTATTTGGACTGCATGGGCTATATTTAAATAAGGGTATTATTTTTATGCCTATAGTAGGGCAATGTGAATTGTACCTATATGAGGGCATTAATCGGGAAATTTCACTCGGATCCTAAAACGCCATACAACACCCACTCCACTTTATTATGTACAACATTACTAAGTTCTAAGCACATAAAATATATTCAAAACATGATCTGTTAAAACCCCACCCAAAATACAAAAAAATTCAATGTACTCAAAAAGAGTATTTGTGCTGTACGCATTTTATAAGCAATGTTTACATTCAACGCATATAGTATGACATTAGAAATGATATCTGAATGAATCACTAAAATACATTTATGAAGTGGCTCTTAAATACAGAAAAAAGGTTGAGACCATTCCATGACAGAATATATAATTCGCTTGGTTGTGGACAAGGTCAAATTTAGTCTCTTGGAAGTATTTCAAAGAAATCTTGTTCTCTATGAATAGTTCTACTTTTTTAAGCAGAGTACTTTGTGCCCAAAAAATTAAAATATACATTTTGAAAAAAAGTTAGATCATAGAAAAAATAGAGTTCCAAAGTTGAATCTTGTTTTGCAAAATGAAGGTTGAATTCAGAGTCCCTCAGAACACAGTGTGCCAACTTCAAAAGTCAGTCACATTGTTTGGAGAAAACATCAAATCTTCTAAGCTGGTAAAGAACTCTTCTACTACAGTAGGTGAAAGTTGGACTACCTCGTTAAGCAGATCCATTGCACAAAGATGAGAAGTATCACTGTCAGCGTTAGCCGCATTAGCAATGTTCAAAGTAGATGGTACCTGTGTGCCTGTCGCTTCACTTATCTCACCGTCTGCAGTTTGCGTCTGTGAGATCTCAACGAATGCCATCGTCAGGATTGGTAGCCACTTGGGGCAACACAGTGCATGAGCCATTACTGGTCCAAGCAAAGTATCAACATCCGTTGGCAGGACTGATGGAAGTGTCAGACAGATGCCTAGCACACATTCTTCTCCACATAGCAGGCATCGTTGAACAGGTAAGGTGCAATCTTGCCAGGTTGGTCGGAATTATAGAAACCATGTGGTATTCAGATCTCTTAAACGAACCAAGCCCAGAATCTGTATCATGCGCTCACAACACTTCATTGCCAGGAGAGTGTTTTCTAAAGTAATCTGGGTGTCGATGGTGACCTGACTTGCCATATCGGAGCAGAAGGAACAAAAATAGTATTCCTGCTACGAGTTCCAAAATGAGAGGCAGGCCGCCGAACACAGAGTGCACGAAGTTTGGAAATATGCCTAGGACTGCTTCAAAAGGTGCTAACAGTCCTGAAAAAACTGTCTTAAATACATGTACAATACCACTGGTATCAGACATGTTTAAGATACAACCCAACATTTCTGAGAAATGTATAGGGCAGTTTGTGGATAAAAGGGCATTTATCTCTGCAGAAGTCCTTGCAACTTGCAGTTCATACGTCTATTTGGACGAGGTCAGGGGCACAGTTTATTGTAAAAGAATGGCTTTCATTCTGCTTAAAGTTTCAATTCGTATTGAAGAGATGTTCAGTGTAGTCCATAATGGCGACTCCCAGTCTGACGTGGTTTTGGGAAACAATACTTGCATACAGCAAGTGACCCTGGCTGACACAGTTACGAGATAGGCTATTCCTGGCAACATGCCACAGCAGCTGTGATCATTCAACATAATATAGCTTCCATTAGAAAGCGGCCTAAAAATTGGATCTATCACTGCAGCTGGAGAAACTTGCAGGTGGCAGGATAAGTTTGTCAAAGAACCATCGCAGGCCCCGTGTAAGTTAATACCCTGACACAAAAGTGTACCGCTTAGTGAGTTCTTGCAGTGTGCACCACTAAGAAATACTTCTTTTCCCCCACTCCAACATCTGTGTGTATTTGGTAAATCACAGGTTGACTTGATGTAATCTTTACCCAACCTTTAATAAACGTCTGCTGGTATATGTTTCAAACAGTACTGAAAATGGAAAATTGTGACAGGCAGAGTGATTGCTCCGTGTATTAGCCATTCTGTTGCTGGCTTTTCAGAAAAAGTTAATGATAATCTTTCCATTCTTTCAATGCTCAGCACCGTATAGTCTGCTCCTCTTTGTGCCAAAGTGATTTGCTTATCTGTAAGGTTAAATTCAGAAAACAATGACATGGTGTTGATTAGACGTCATGGCACATAGCCAGAACGAAGATTTTGTAACGTCCAGCCCAAAAGCATTATAGAGCGTAATTGTGACTGACCATGCTGTAACATGACCAAGTCCTGTTCTATTATGTCAATGGCAGAGGATACTATGCTGTCCAAAGAATAAATTCTGGATGACAGAGTTGTTAACCCATTGTCAACTACATAGAGTGATTTCTCTAAATTAATACAATCAATTTCTCATATTTGTTCTGCAGTCTCTGCTTGCGTTGCTTTCCAAGCTTCATTATAAATGGCATATATACCAGCGCATATTAAACGTTTATGACACGGTTTTGCAGGTCCTTGCAAGAAGTCCCTTAAATCAACGCCATCTTTAAGTAAAGATAAGTTTTGTTTTACCTCTTGAGTGTGGATTTTTGTAGCCACTCAAGGTACAGTTTCCCTACACTGTATGTTGTCACTATCCCTGGATGTTGTCTCTGGACATATCTTGGATCTGGCCTAGTGAGTGTAAACCCTTGTGTTTTATTCAGGAATCTATCTTGACAGTTGTTTGTGTCTGTGGGCCAGATTAACCATTTATTCCAATCAGGATTTGTTCTGTTTTGTAATAAAATAGTTTTTACACCGACCACCCCCTCTGTAGTGTTCTTACTATCCGGTGTAGGTGTAGGTATGGACGGGTTGTTTAAATCTTTTATCTTAGCCAGGTCAAGACAAGATGTCTGTTGAACAGGGTAATTTAAAAACAATATTTGTTCAGGGATGATGCAGGCTCTTAATAGGGCTTCTAATCCATTCACCTGCCTGTCGTTCGTGCCCCAGGCAGTTTTTGTCTCAATGTTGTCTTTCCAAAAGTCAAAACCTAATGTATACAGCTGAGCATAAAAGGCCGCAGAATAAATTTGCTTAGTATTAGTCAACATACTTATCAGTCCTGTCTTATTAAAAAATTTTAAGTAACAAGATTCTGGATTGGAAATATTAAAGCCTGAAAAGTACAGGGATTTGTCATAACATGTTTTCCAGCTACCCTTTGGTGGCGTTGGACAATGTTCCCATTGATTATAAGTTAGTACATTTCTAGGTTTTGAAGATCTATGCAAGAAGTGATGACCATAATGATTATAACAGCAAATTTGTTCATAATCTGATCAACCTTCTAAGTATTCATGATTTGTAAATTTTGCAGACATTTCTAAGTCTGACATCATATTATTAACAGTCTCAAAGTCCCAATCAAAGAAAAGGTACTAGATGAAACAACGTCACTCAAGGAAACCTTGAATTGGTGTGGAATCTTCAAAAGCTCTGCAGGACCAAATATGTCATAATCAGTTCTGTTCCAAGCTATACCACCAGGTATAGGAACCGCTGTGATGTTCACTGATGACAAGTCTCGTTGTTCACGATGGGATGATTTGTGTGGCTTGAGGAGTAAGTTGATGTTCTTACTTGCTGTGTCCTTTCTACTATATCTTCCATTTATCAGCATTCCTAAAGTTAGTACAAGAGTCAACCAAAGTAGAAGAAAAAGTACACCCAACACAATCCGAATTTCAATCCATGATGAAACCAGATAAGTATGTTCCATTTGATGACAAAGTTCTGTTGCTTGTTCTTTAAAACTTCTTTTTACTGGCGTTGTTTCAGGTTCACTGGGATCCTCGGAAAATGTATCAAAGTTAATGAAATACCCAGAGTCAGTCCTGTCATTTTTAGGTATTGCATCAGGATTACTTGAAATCGCTGGAGCTACTTGGACACCTGTCCTATTAGTATAGTCAAATGCTATTTCATTGTAGACAGGCGTTTCTTGACAGACTGTTATTTGGGTCTCAAGAGGTACAAGTGTAGTGTAGTTCCTATTATCCCAATAGGCTCTGCGCATTGGAATAATACCTTCAATAGTATAGGCCTAGACCAGACGTTAACTAGGTCTACTACTGTCGATATTAGACTTAAAGTTTTGGGTTTGCCAGCTAGCTCAGAGTTCACTAGAAACTTTCTCGAACAGGCAAGGAGGAGTTGAACCTCCCTGGATAGACAAGAAGGGATTTAGTTTCTGACAACCATAGAACATGACAACTTTGCTCTCCCCTAATCAAGAGTGTATCTCTAGAGTCGTGTGAAAACAAAAGACAACTTATTTTACTCAGTCAGTACGTGCATTGTTAGTCTCACCAGATTGTAGAGAAAAGGAAGAGACGGGCGTGTTCAATAAAAGATGGTATTTATTGATCAGTCTCTTTTCTCATACAAGAGAAATGTATCGATATTATTGCAATACTTATGCTTAAGTAAAGTGCATACATTAAAAGCAGAAGTATAAAATAATACTGTAAAAACATTGATATGGTTTCTAAGCCATATGATGGTTTAAAATGAATAAAATAGATACATACACATATACATTTGACTAATCGTACTCAACTGGTGTTTCTAACTACGCCTACCCCAGTGTACCTGACATAAGCCTAATACGTGGGCGGGGATAGAAAGTTACAGTTTAAGTTAAGTTTGTTTTGCCAAGTGACTGACTAAAGAATTCTCTGCGAGGGGTTATTCAGTTCTGTACCTGGAATCTAGGATGAATGAGGGATGGTATCTCTCGTCTCTGGTCTCGATATTCCAGGCTGCCTGCGAGGGCTGCTTGGAAGCGCCGGAGCTGGATTTCTCGGCAGGAGAAAGCAGCGTCTCGTTCTCAGCGCGTCAGGAAGGCGGGGCTGCGCCAGCGGGGTCTGCTCTGGGCTTCGGCAAGCCTGGCTGCTCCGATCTCGTCACCACCGCGTGTGTTTGCATAGGGCAATATCGGTAATATTTATACCTTTAAGGTGCCGAGATTGACGTAAGGATGGACATAGATACGTCAATAAGGATGTCATACGACCTGGTCGTTAGCACATTCTTTTGCTGAAGTTCTCGATGAAATCAAAACAATGGCCGCAGGGTTTTTCCCAGGTTGTCATAGGTTTGATTTTTTTGAGAACTCCGTATGCCTTATCAGGGGCTGGAGGAATATCGCTTGTCTAATTAGATGGCAAGCGTTATGACCTAATCAGATAACACGTTCCTGTGCCGTAGTGTGGCTTAATCAGATAACGGTTTCTGCATCATTTGGGTTTTCTGCATCATGGGATGGCTGCTAGTTAACTTGTTAACCAGAATAGGGTCAGGAATAGGGGGATCAATACAGAACCTATAGGAATACATCACACCCACTCCATGCTAACTATGGACATATTTACGAATCTAGGCATAGTAAAACATACTGTAGAGTATTGTGTACACCTTACCACCCCAAAATACATAAATGCATTTTGAAATTATCTAATATACGGAAAAAGGCAGTCACATGTATTATATGCACTCAAGCTGTAGAATAATGCTAAAGTAATCACGCATATCTATACATTATCACTAATTTGTATATATGAGAATTTACACATGAAATGGCTCTTAATACAGAAAAAAGGTTCGAGACCATTTCATCGCAGAATAAGAATAATTATGAACATACCAGCGGGCAGCTAATGTCTATAAAGTATCTAAAAATAGAAATCTTAGTTCTCTAAGAATAGTTCTTACTTTAAGCAGAAGATAAGTGTCCCGAAAAATTGTAAAAATATTTTGGGGCTGCTGAAAAAATTGCTGTCCGTGAACTGGAGGGAAAATTGTTCATGTGACTTTATTATTAAAGTTGAAGGCCAAATTCAGGGAACGCCGTGTGCTAGCTTGCTCAAAAGTCACTATTTCTGCTCTGGTGAGAACATCATATCATTTAGACTGTCGAAAAAGCTGTGAACAGCTTCCTGGGAGAGTTCCACTAACTCGGAAAAAGGTGTAACCATGCATTCGTGCGCATGATTGTCTCCATTGACGTTTTGATTAGTATTGCTGACAGAAGGTCGTACCTGATCGATGCTGCTTTCATCTTGAACTTCACTACCCCTTAATCGTAGTGGTGAAGCTTCCACGAATGCCGTCATCAGGATTGGTAGCCGTTGAGGGCAGCACAAAGCATGAGCCTTTATTGGACTCAACAATGTTTCTGCATCCATTGGCGCATCCGATTGTAGCATCAGACAGGTGTCTAACATGCATTCTTCTCCGCATAGCAAGCACCTTAATACAGGTAAAACACATCGATGCCACATTGGTCGAAATGATAGAAACCAAGTCATGTTCAGGTCTCTAAGCCGGGATAGTCCCAGGATTTTTGATATCCGGTCCCGGTATCCAATGGCTCGGATTGTTTCTTCCCTTGTCGCAGGTGTTTTGTCTGTGACACGGTTTGCCATAACGAAATATTAGGACCAAGAATAGGATTCCTGCAATTAGTCCCAAAATGAGGGGAAGTCCGCCAAAAATCGAATGGACGAAATCTGGAAAAATACCGAGTATGGCTTTGAATGGTGTTAATGCCATCGAAAATACTGTCTTAAATACCTTTGAGACTCCACTGGTATCAGAAATATTTAAGATTTCATTCAGGATTTCTGCGAAATGTATGGGGGAATTAGTTGATAACAAAGAGTGAATCTCTGCAGTCGTCCTTGCGACTAGGAGATCATACGTTTCTTTTGATGAGGTGAGCCTGGTCGGCGTCTGAAGAAGCACTGTTTTCATTTTGCCTAAAGTATCTATTCGAATAGAAGTAATTTTCAAGTTGGGCCTTGCCTCCCTGTCTGGAAAGGAGCTGGGGAACAATGAGTGTCCACAGCACTTGACCTTCGCAGTCGTAGTTACGAGATAAGGAGTCCCGGGCACAAGACTACAACATCTGCGATCTACAATTAGAATGTAACTCCCATTATAGAGTCTTTGAAAGAATGGTTCTATCTCTGTTGCAGGTGCGCCTAGCTGGTGACATGAAAGGTTATTTGAGTTTCCTTCACAGGCTCCATGCAAACTAATTCCATTACACAGAAGTGTACCGCTCAGTGACATCGCACAATTATTGCCACTAAGAAACACTTTCTGTCCTTTATTACTGACACATGCATGTGAATAGGGCAAGTTCCATGTTGTTTTAATGTACCCTTTTCCCAATTTTTCGTACATGCCAGCCTGTATATATTTTTGGCAGTATTGAAACCTGAAGGTAGATATTGGAATATTAATTATCCCATGTATTATCCATTCACTGACAGGTCGTTCTGACATTGTCACTGGTAATCTTTCGAGTTTCTCAATGCTCAGGATTGTATAATCAGCACCCTTCTGTGCCATACTGATTTGTTTATCAGTAAGGTTAAAGATATTGAATAGTGACGTTGTGTTGATTAAACGCCAAGGCACATAGCCTGAACGCAGATTTTGTAGCGTCCAGCCAAGCTGTACTATAGAACGCAATTGAGACTGACCGTGTTGTAACAACAGTAAGTCTTGCGATATTATGTCGATTGCTGAAGACACAATGCTGTCCAGAGAAAAAATTCTGGAGGACAGAGTCATTAACCCATTGTCCACTAAAGAAAGTGATTTTTCCAAATTAATACGGTCAATTTCCCGTATTCTTTCTGCTGTTTCAATTTGAGTCACCTTCCAGGCCTCGTTGTATGCTGCATATACAGAGGCTGCTATGAAACGTTTTTGACGCTGTTTGCGTGGTCCCATAATGAAATCACGCAAGTCAGCACCATCAGTAAGTAAAGTTAGGTGTTGCTTAATTTCTGCCAGTGTGGAAGTTTGTAGCCATTGAAGGCATAATTTGCCCACACTGTAGGTGGTTATTATCCCTGGGTGTTGTCTTTGGGAATATCTAGGGTCTGGCCTGGTCAATTTGAACCCCTGTGTTTTGTTCAGGAATCTGTCTTGACAGTTATTAGTATCTGTGGGCCAGATCAACCACTGTTTCCAATCAGGATGTGTTCTGTTTTGGTTTAATACATAGTTTACGTCTATCTCTTCATCTGTAGAGCTATTGCTGTTCATTGTTGGTTTTGGAATAGACGGTTTATTTAAGTCTTTGATTTTGGCTAGGCCAAGACAGGTAGTTTGTTGAACAGTGTCATTTAAAAATATAATTTGTTCTGGGATCATGCAGGCTCTAAACAAAGATTCTATACCTTGTACTTGCCATTCTTTTGTACCCCAAACACTTTTTACTTCAACATTTTTGTCCCAGTAATCGAAACCAAAAGTATTCATTTGTTCAAAAAATGAGTCTGAATATATCAATTTTGTGTTTGTTATCATGGTCTTTGTCCCTGTCTTATTTGACAATTTGAAATAAAATGTTTCAGCATTACTTGTGTTAAAACCTGAAAAGTATGAATACTTGTCAAAAAAGGTTCTTGAGCTTCCTTTTGGAGGGGTTGCACAATGTTCCCATTGATTATAATTTAAAACATTTCTAGGTTGTGCAGATTTATGTAGAAAATGGTTACCATAGTGGTTATAACAGTACATACTATCATAATTAGTCGAACCCTGCAAATAATCATGTTTGGTAAATTTAGCAGACATCACTAAGTCAGACATCATATTATTAATGCTTTCAAAGTCCCAATCATCAGCAAATGAGCTTGGTTTTACAAAGTCACTCAATGAGATCTTGATTTGGTGTGGATATTTCAGGATTTCAACCGGACCATAGATTTCGTAGTCAGTGTTGTCCCATGCTACCCCACCCGGTATAGGATTGGCTGTGAAGTTGACTGAAGAAAGTTCTCTTTTCTCGACGTGTGAAGATGTGTGTGGTTTGAGGATCAAGTTGATTTTCTGACTTGCTGTGACCATTTTAGCATATTTTCCCTCAATGAAGCGTCCCAAAGTTAGTACCATGATGAGCCAAAGTATGAGGATAAATGCACCAAAACCCACCCAAAATTCGATCCATGGAGAAATCAGATATGTTTCTTTCAGTTGTTTCAAAAGTTCTTTAGCTTTATCTTTAAAGGTTTTTGTTGATGGCTGTGTTTTTGATTCACTGAAGCCTTCAGAGGAATCATCGAAGTTTATGAAGAAGCCGGATGCAGTTCTGTCAATTGTTCCAATTGCTTCACGATTACTGTTTCTTGCATATTCGTTTGTTACTTCATTGTACGTCGGTGTGTCTCTGCTAAATGTTTTTATTTGGGTTTTCAGAGGTTTAAGTTCCATTGCATTGTTGCATAGTCCTTGTTGTTCTTCTGTAGGCGTTTCGAATGTGATTAGCCTCTTAGTTAGGACCTCTGTATTGGTAGCAAACCTTGGTGTTCTGCTACTTATGGGGAGTCCACTTGGCCTACTATTTGTTATCGGCCACATGATTGTGGTTTTACCAGGTCGATGGATACAACTCGGTTCTCCTTTTTACCAGCAAGCGGCGGTAGTACTACTGATCTTGTCCCGTTGATAGACAAGACAGGAACTGCTTTTCTGTAAGAAGGCCCAAATTCCTTCTTTACCGCGATCTTTTCTCTGACTAGATCCCCGACTTTTGGAATCCAGACAGGTCTTGCTGGGACAGGTGGTGGTTCTTCAGTGGTTGTTGGCTGCTGTTTCAACTTTATGTTGCTCAGGTCTTTTCTTGTTTTGTTTAAGTCCTGCATAATAGCCAAACGATCTTTGATATCAAAGCTTTTTTCCTTCACCACTGAAGTCTGACTGTCGAGATCTAAGACTAACATCCTAGTTCCAAATAATAATTCGTACGGACTGAATCCCTTCCGAGAATTTCTTGGCAGGTTATTTAGACTACGTTGGACACTTATTAGATGTTTGACCCACCCAGCTCCCGAACCTAATACCCTTTCCGTTATAGATTGCTTTCTGTCTTGGTTTTTTCTTTACACCATCCCGTATCCCTCAGGAAGGAAGTGAGAAGAATCCCGCTGTGCTATGCTCATTTGGCCATGTTTCCCCACAGGCTTGAGGGCTAATGTGAAAACATTGGTAAAACGTAGCATGTTCCTAGCGTATATGCCATTTAGACTCGCTAATCTTTGTATAACAGTCCAGACGTCAGCCGAGTGCTGGGGATCTACATTATAAGTGGAAACTAGCCTGTATATGTTAATCGGACGCTCTGTTTTTTACTGTTTGTTCTTTCTGGAGTGAAACGCCACGGTAGTATACCGTTTCTCTCGCCACTGCGATCTCTGTTTCAGTTAGGGCATTTTTTTACAAAAATGTGATGCTGCAGGCTCATGCCTGGCCACCAGTACCTTGATTGTAATTCTTCCAGAGAATCTTTTAGTTTGAGGTGTCCGAGACCCTCGCCCATATGTGCGTCTGCAATTAACAACGTTCTCCTGTCCATGTTTGGAATTACTCTATCCCCCACTCCAGGGATTCGAGCAAAAGGGACGGAGTTTGCATCGATTATGTATGTATAATTGAGTGGATAATTGATCGGTAGCTCTGAGCAGTCGCCTTTTGATGACGTTTTCACCGCCAGCACTGTTTCACCGTCAATGTATTTTATTGTACGCTTTTTTCTAGCTACGGAAGCCGATTTAGTTGCTACCGCTGTGGCTGTCTCAGCCAATGAATTCCCTGCAACGTGAACGCCATCACGCTGATGACTCAGTGAGTGTGTCACGTGAGTCTTTGGTAGTTCTTTTTGTAACAGAACTATTTGTTCCCAAAGCAGTTTTTGCTTTATTGTTGCACCTGTGTCATCTTTGTAACCGTTTTGAATCCATGTCTGCAAATCGTTGTTATATGATTTGACGCAGTAATATGAATCGGACACTATAAGTGTCGGGAATTCGCGATCCGCATTATCTAGCGCCATTTTCAATGCTAATATTTCAGTCTGTTGTTCTGAATTAGTTTCTACTGAGTGTGTTTTTGTTAATAGAGGTCTTAGTTTACCTCCGCGCCACACTTCTTTTGTAATCTCACATGTGGGGTTGTATGCTTGTTCTCCCCAAACGGAGGGTTGAGCATGTCCGTCTGTATAGATTACACAAGCGTATTGTCGTAAGGGCAGAATGTCGATTGGCAGAGGGAATGTTCTTTCATATTCTAGATTTTTTAATTCTTTTAATTCTGGATCAAAATAGTAGTATACTTTGTCCGTTGTAATTGAATTCACCCATTGTATCCATTCCGGATTCAATGTTATTGTTGGTAAATTACATGGTGTTGTTAATGCCTCAAAGGCTGGTTCTGCTGTTCTGACCGTGATATGTCTACCGTCAGCTTTATCTTTTTCTCTAGCTATTGCGGTTTGAACTGCATGAACAATGTTTTCTTTAATACTGAACTTCTTTTCAGCTTCTGTGTATAAGTGTGATTTGAATGCAATTGGTACCTTTTCTCCCTCATTAGAGGTCAGGTATGTGAATCCGCATCTTCCTGGGATGACTCGAATCACAAGATTGCGTGTGTTATCACGTGTTTCCAATTTTGTTTTAATTAACATGTCTGTTTGTAAGGATCTCAGAATTTCTGTGTGTATTTGAGTCCAATTGGTTCTTTTAAAATCTGGTTTTATTAGATCATAAAGGGGTTTGACCCTTTCTGCGTAATTTGCAATGTATGTTCTTCCGAAATTTAGGAAGCCTAGAATTGACTGTAGGTTTTTTAGTGTTCTAGGTGCTTGGAGTACGGCACATTTCTCTAGGAATTTGTCAGCCAGGCTTTTGCCTTCACTTGATAATTCATATCCTAAGAACAGGACTGTCAGATGGGCAATTCTGGATTTTTTAAAGTTGAATTTGTAACCCTCTGCTGCGAACCCAAGTATTATGGTGTTCACTCTCTTCAAGTGAGTATCCAAGTCATCATCTGTTAGGTATATGTCGTCGACATAAGATAATGCTTCGTCATCATATGTTTGTAGTAATTCTGTTACTCTCGCTGAGGATACTCCCGGGCTGTTCTTGTACCCCTGGGCTAACCGACAGAATTGTTTTTGAGTGCCATTTATTGAGAACGCAGACAAATATCTGCTCTCTGGTGCTATGTTTTGACAAAAGAATCCATTAGAGATGTCTAATGTTGTTTTGTATTTTTTGCGCACTATGTTATTCATTAGTGCAGCACTATGCGAGTTTTGTACTGCAAAAGTTTTGCAACATGAGTTAAGGTGTCGGTAATCCAAAACTAGACGATATGAATTGTCTGGTTTGGAGACCGGAAACAAAGGGTTGTTCATTTGTGAGGTGCAAGTTTCAATCACCCCCTGGTATTCTAATTGATCTAGGATTTCTTTTACCTGTTTTTTAGCTTCTTGCTTAATTGGGTACTGTCTTTGTGCAGTAGGTTGTGATTTTAACTGGATTTTGTGAGGCGGAGATTCCTCATCCCATCCTACGTGATTTTTATATAAAGCAGGAGCTTGAGCTACTGCCCACTTTCTAGCAAGTGTGTATTTTTTATGAATTGGGATATGATTTGAGAAGGCAGGCATAATTATTTCTTCGCCATGAGGGCAGTCCCTGACAAATTCTGGTGGCTAGTCTTTTTCAGCTAGAAAGATGTCATAGCCCTTGGAGAGGTTATCCCAAAATAGTCCCCTTATTTTTCTAGTCTTATCCCCTTCTATACGTAATGTTATTTCATATATTTTGTGAGGTTTGCTAACTCTGGTGTCTGCAGTTTCCACTTGAAGATATTCATTCGTGTCCACTGTCTCCAGATGATTCATAAGGACTTTGCGAGCTATGCTCACTTCTGCTGCGCTGTCTAGCATTGTCTGAGCCCATTCTCCGTTTTTCAGTTGTGTCCTCAGTATTCTCGGCATTGTTAACTATTTTAATGCTGGCTACCTTCTTTTTTGGAAATTGTAATTTCTTTTTTAGATGAGCAGGTTCCTTGTCTTTGGACTTGGCGTGCTCTTCTCTTTGTTCTGATCGTCCTCTTCTTTCCGATTTCTGCGAGGAAGTCTGAAAAGATTGAGAGGGACGTGTATCAATGTCTTGATATCTATCAGGCTTCTTTATATTATCCCTATTTCTAAGGTTATATCTTTTCCCAGAGGGGTCACTTTGGGGTGACCTGTGTCTTTGGTTCGGAGATTTTTCTCTCCGCCGAGGTGACCTTCCTCTGGACTGGAATTTCTTTTCTTTAGGATTGGATTGTTTGTTTCCATCCCAGCTCTTTTTTTGTGATGTTGAATTATTATTAAAAAATATTTTTTCAGGACTTTCAATCAGTTGTGGTTTTACTGGTATTCCACCTAAACTATCTCTACCTAGTTCCTCATAGGATTTTCCTAAACTCTGGCAATTTCAGCTGGTTGGTCTGCTATATCTGTCTCTTTTAGCCTCTGGCGGATCGCCACGTTTGCTGCTTCTCCCTTTATGTTGGCTAATAATATAGCCGAGACCTGCTTGAAGTCTTTCAGTAATTTCATACCAAGAGTTAAAGCGGGTTCTGGACCGTATTCGTCTTGAATTTGTTTTAGCACATCTGGTATTACCGAGATGGATGGAACGCCATGCGTTTTTGTGTAAATGGAAGCAAAGACTGTACCCCAAGTGTCACAGTCCTCCACGTGTGGTGCGATTCCCATTGGAAGACAGATAGTCAGAATCCTGTGTTTTTCTAACGGGGTGGTGTCTGGAAACACCGCCTCTATTTGGGTGATTTTTTGTGCTAGCCAGAATGGTATTTGTTCCCGTTTAGCTGGTACTTTACCTAGGCAGGACTGTATGTTTTGTGGTGTAATTTTATTTGTGTTCCCCTGATGAGGGGTCAGCTGTGGAATTTTAATTGCTGGTTGGATTGTTGAAGTCCGCATCACATATTGGACTAATTGTCTATGTAATTTTATTAATTGTTTTAGCTGTGTTAAAAGCTCTGGTGCAGGCATTTTTACAATGTCTGGATGTGGTGTGTATCCGGCTAGGACCGGCCACGTTGCTCCTGGTCTACCTAAAGGACCGAGCCTGGTGATGTGATTATTGTGTTTTAGGGCGCCATTAAATAAGAGCAGGTGCTCTTGAAATTTAAGTGGTACTTCCACCTCCTCGAAAGGAGTGTACGCATCAGGAGGTTCCTCTGTTTTGTAATAGTGGAAGTACTTTGTTACAGCATTTGCTGCTGGAAAGTTTATCCATGTGTAGAATACCTCTGTCTGCCGATATTCGTGTGCCTCAATTACGAATATGACTGTGCCACCTCTAGGTGTCAGTCCATTTTCTATAAGTTTTAAGGTTATAGATTTTCTTGTGTTGACCGGGATGATTATTATATCCGGGTCTGCTTCTTGCAGTGCATTATCGGCTGCTGCAAGTTCAGTTGCTATTCTAACTGCCTCTCTATCTCCTTCACTGTCTGACATTGTACTGTCCAGAAGGTTATTTCTTTTGTTTGCAGATCAGGTTTCTTACGGAAACAAAGATTAGATGCACAATATTTTGGAACAGTGTATTCTTCAACGTTGACTAAACCAAGAACCATACATAGGAGTTTCCTCCTGCGAGGTCTGGCGGATATGACCTTTCACCCACTCCAGACGTCTTTGGAGTATTATGGGAAAAAAGGGGTCGGAGTGAAAAAGCACGACTGAGTTACTCTAAATGTCTTGCGTTAGTTTTATCGCCTATCCAAACGAGTTGGGCGCCATGTAGTGTAGTTCCTATTATCCCAATAGGCTCTTCGCATTGGAATAATACCTTCAATAGTATAGGCCTAGACCAGACGTTAACTAGGTCTACTACTGTCGATATTAGACTTAAAGTTTTGGGTTTGCCAGCTAGCTCAGAGTTCACTAGAAACTTTCTCGAATAGGCAAGGAGGAGTTGAACCTCCCTGGATAGACAAGAAGGGATTTAGTTTCTGACAACCATAGAACATGACAACTTTGCTCTCCCCTAATCAAGAGTGTATCTCTAGAGTCGTGTGAAAACAAAAGACGACTTATTTTACTCAGTCAGTACGTGCATTCTTAGTCTCACCAGATTGTAGAGAAAAGGAAGAGACGGGCGTGTTCAATAAAAGATGGTATTTATTGATCAGTCTCTTTTCTCATACAAGAGAAATGGATCGATATTATTGCAATACTTATGGTTAAGTAAAGTGCATACATTAAAAGCAGAAGTATAAAATAATACTGTAAAAACATTGATATGGTTTCTAAGCCATATGATGGTTTAAAATGAATAAAATAGATACATACACATATACATTTGACTAATCGTACTCAACTGGTGTTTCTAACTACGCCTACCCCAGTGTACCTGATATAAGCCTAATACGTGGGCGGGGATAGAAAGTTACAGTTTAAGTTAAGTTTGTTTTGCCAAGTGACTGACTAAAGAATTCTCTGCGAGGGGTTATTCAGTTCTGTACCTGGAATCTAGGATGAATGAGGGATGGTATCTCTCGTCTCTGGTCTCGATATTCCAGGCTGCCTGCGAGGGCTGCTTGGAAGCGCCGGAGCTGGATTTCTCGGCAGGAGAAAGCAGCGTCTCGTTCTCAGCGCGTCAGGAAGGCGGGGCTGCGCCAGCGGGGTCTGCTCTGCTCTGGGCTTCGGCAAGTCTGGCTGCTCCGATCTCGTCACCACCGCGTGTGTTTGCATAGGGCAATATCGGTAATATTTATACCTTTAAGGTGCCGAGATTGACGTAAGGATGGACATAGATACGTCAATAAGGATGTCATACGACCTGGTCGTTAGCACATTCTTTTGCTGAAGTTCTCGATGAAATCAAAACAATGGCCGCAGGGTTTTTCCCAGGTTGTCATAGGTTTGATTTGTTTTGAGAACTCCGTATGCCTTATCAGGGGCTGGAGGAATATCGCTTGTCTAATTAGATGGCAAGCGTTATGACCTAATCAGATAGCACGTTCCTGTGCCGTAGTGTGGCTTAATCAGATAACGGTTTCTGCATCATGGGGGTTTTCTGCATCATGGGATGGCTGCTAGTTAACTTGTTAACCAGAATTGGGTCAGGAATAGGGGGATCGATACAGAACCTATAGGAATAAATCACACAAGTTCCATGGCTTTTTTTGCATAGTCCTTCTTTTCGCACTGTAGATTCTTCAAAGGTGATGAGTCTCTCAGTTTGAACCTCTTGGATAGTAGCCAGATTTGGTCATCTGCTACATCTTTGGCCACTTGGCCTACTACTTATGATTGGCCACATGATGTGGTTTTACCAGGTCGATAGATACGAACCTGTTCTCCTTTCTCCCAGCAAGGGGAGGGAGTAACACTGTTCTTGATCTGTGGATTGCTAGCACAGGTACTGGTTGTCTATAAGAAGGCCCAAATTCTTTCTTGTCCGCAATCTTTTCTCTGACTAGATCCCCAATTTTCGGAATCCAGGCAGGCCTTGCTGGGACGGGTGGTTCTCCTTCAGTGGTCGTTGGCTTCTGCAATGTGTTGCTTTGACTCCTCCTTGTTTCATTTAGGTCCTGCAAAACAGCCAAACGTTCTTTGATATCAAAAGGTTTCTGTTCTACCACTTTAATGTGACGATCAAGATCCTGGACAATCATTCTAGTTCCATAAAGGATTTTATATGGAGGGATTCCACCCTGAGTACTTCGTGGCAAATTATTAAGACTAAGTTGGACACTTATTAGATGTTTGACCCACCCGTCACCCGAGCCTAATACCCTAGATGTTATAGATTACTTTATGTCCCGTTTTTTTCCTTGTAAGCTTTTGAGCTAAACACAGGACCCTGGTCAGAATGTAGCGTGCTGGCTGAGTATGTGCCGATAAAGACTCACAAATATTTTATAACAATTCAGGCATCAGCCGCGCGCTGAGGCCACATCCAAATGATTCTTGTCTTAATATTTGTTGGAACGCATTTGTCCATAGGGACGTCTGCGTGTAGATAGTCTAATGCTGTTTAACAGTGGTGTCTGTACTGGGCTGGCTACACTCTAGTCAGGCATCTGGCGGCGTTCTGTGCTGCGATCTCTGTTACTGTCATGGCAATTTATTGCAAATTTGTGAATGTGAGCATTCATCCCTGGCCACCAGTACGTCTCCTTTAATTCTAATATAGATTTAGAGATCCCTTGATCTATTGGACTCTCTCAAAAATGTGCTTCATGTATCAAAGCTACTCTACGTTTCCTGTTTGGAATTACTCTATCCCCCACTCCAAGAATTCGAGCAAATGGAACGGAGTTGGCATCAATTATGTATGAATATTCGAGTGGATATTTCAGAGGTAACGCTGCACCGCTGCCTTTGCTTGTGGCATTGACAGCTAGCATTATTTTGCCGTCTATTTTAATTTTTGAACGAGTGATTGTAGCTGCGGAAGCCGTTTGTACAGCTGCCTTCGCGGCTTCATCAGCCA
The DNA here is from genome assembly GCF_964261635.1 of Lissotriton helveticus. NCBI lineage: Eukaryota > Metazoa > Chordata > Amphibia > Caudata > Salamandridae > Lissotriton > Lissotriton helveticus. The sequence goes on from NC_136059.1 coordinate 1,105,079,996, forward strand.
ATGAACTCCCTGCAACGTGAACACCATCACGTTGATGACTGAGTGTATGGATCACGTGAGTTTTTGTAGTTCTTTTTTAGCTGAACTACTTTTTCCAACAATTTATGCTTGATTGTGCCACCTTTTGCATCTTTGAAACCGTTTTGAATCCAGTTCTGCAAGTATTCATTGTAAGATTGAACGTAGTAATAAGAATCGAACACTATGAGTGTGGGGAATTCGCGATCTGTATTTTGAAGGGCCATCTTGAATGTTTGTAGTTCAGCTCACTGAGCTGTACAATCTCCGAGAGATTGTGTTTTTGTGACCATAGGTCTGAATTTTCCATCTCGCCAGCGACCTTTAACGATCACGCACACAGCACTATAAGCTTGTTTACCCCCAATTGCGGGCTGTGCTGATCCATCTGTATAAATCATACATTCATACTGTTCTAGAGGCAGAATCTCAGTGGGCAGAAGACATTCTTGTTCTTTTTGTAGAAATTCTTGTGTTTTTCAATAGGGGTCAAAAACGTATTCAACGTCTGTTGCAGAAAGAGAATTAACCCATTGTATCCATCTCAGATGTAAAGCTTTTGCATTCTGAATGCTCGCTTTCGTCACTGCCTCTAGAGCAGGTACAGGAGTAACGACCCTTACGCGCTTACCCTGTGCAAGGGCTCTCTCTTTTGCTACAGCAGTTTGAACCGCTGTCAGAATTTTTTCTGTAGAAGTGAATTTCATTTCAGCTTGTGTGATTTATGAGCTATTAGTACTTTTTCTCCTTCATTAAAGGTTAAGTACGTGAATTCGCTTCTTCCTGGAATTATTCGAATTACAAGGTTGCGTACGTTTACGCGAGTCTGTAAATGTGTTGTTGCTAACATGTCTGTTTGCATGAACGCAAAATTTCTGTGTGTTTTTGAGTCCAATTAATTGTTTTAAAATCAGGTTTGATTAGTTCGTAGAGAGGTTTAACCCTTTCTGCGTAGATTAGAATGTAAGTTCTTCCACAATTCAGGAAACCTAGAATTGACTGCAAGTTTTTCAGCGTTTTTGGAGGTTGGAGCAGGGCACACTTCAGTAAAAAGTTGGCTACCAGGCTTTTGCCTTCACTTGATAACTCGTATCCCAGAAAAAGGAGGTTGAGGTGGGCAATTGGTGATTTCTTAAAATTGAATTTATTCCCTTCAGATGAGAAGCCAAGTATTATGGTATTCACTCTGTTCTATTGCCTGTCCAAGTCATCGTCTGTTAGATGTCATCGACGTATGATAATGCTTCATCATCAAAGGTTTGTAGTAACTCTGTTACTCTGGCTGAAAATAACCCTGGACTATTCTTAAATTCCTGAGGGAGGCGACAGAATTGACACTGTGTCCCCATAATTAAGAAAGCGGTCAAGTACCTACTTTCTGGTGCAATGTTTTGACAGAAGAAACCGTTAGAAATATCTAATGTAGTTTTATATTTTTTACGCACAATGTTATTCATTAGTGCTGCACTGTGTGCATTTTGTACTGCAAAGGTTTTGCAACAAGAGTTTATATGTCTGTAATCCAAAACTAGACAGCATATATTGTCTGGTTTAGATACAGGAAACAAAGGATTGTTCATTGACGAGGTGCATGTTTCAATCATCCCTTGGTATTCAAGTTGATCTGAGATCCCCCTTACCTGTTTTTTAGATTCTTGCTTAACTGGGTACTACCTTTCTGCAGTTGGTTGAGTTTTTAACTGGATTTTATGGCGAGGAGAATCCTCTTCCCACCCTACATGATTTTTATATAATGCTGGAGCCTGGGCTACAGCCCATTTTCTGGCATAGGTGTATTTTAAAATAATCGGAATGTGATTGGAGAAGGCTGGCATAATGATGTATTCGCCATGTGAGCACTCCCTGACAAATTCAGGTGGTCAGTATTTTTCAGCTAGAAGAATGTCATAACCCTTAGAGAGCTTCTCCCAAAAGAGTGCTCTTATTTTTCTAGTTATATCCCCCTCCATCCGGAGTGTTAATTCTTTTATTATTTATTTTCAAAGCTTTATTCGATTACTAAAAACAATCACAAAAGCATACAGTATAAAAAAACACACAATACAAGCATTGCAGTGAGAACATTAACTCAGCAGTATGAATATTTAAAAGTATTAAAACACCAGACTTTTCCTTTGCAAAACAGCTTTAAGTAAAAAGGTAGCGGTAAAAAAAACAGATATCCGCAGAATCAAGTGCAAATAACAATTTCAGGGCTTGGGCTGTAGTGTACACAGAGTATTTAAGAAACACAGGTCTAAGGTAGTAACGGCGAAGGTACATATACAGTGGGCAGATAAGCATAAAGTGCAAAGTGCTTTGCCTAGACTGGCCATCACAGGGACAGGGGGATTGGCTATGTAGTTTCATCACTGGGAAGGCCACTAAGTTATGAACAATACCAAGTCTAAACCTCGTAAGAACAAACTGATGCGATTGCTTGGTTATAAATTTAAGGTACATAGGCATGCCCTTGTCTTCCAAGAATAATAAAATACATGAGTAGACATGGAGCTGCACTTCGCCCTGCGAAAGTCAAATTTAGTTCCAATAAAGACATTTTTGAGTTCCTTTTTTGATACTGTAAAAGCACAATGTGGGTCATTAACGATGTCTAGATTAAAAACATCACTATAGGAAGAAGAGACATAGTTTAACCAGGGGATCTTGTAGGCTTTGTCCAAATTGAGGCAATCTAGGATAATCTGCCTGGTAAAATCAGTCTCGTCTTTAGCCCAAATTGACCTCCATACCATTAAAGGTCTCAATCCCATCAAGTCCGATAGGTAATTCAAGCACACCTCACTATGACACAGTTCAGTGGATGCCGAGGGTAACAAAGAAGTCTTTTAAGGAACCCATTCTCAGTGACTTGCAGTTCCCTATGCTGATAGTAGCCCCAAATACCAGAACCATATAGAGCAATAGATACACACCTATGCCTATAGATATCTAACATGTCTGGTATGCGGCGACTCCCTAGCTTTGCTGCGAATCGAAAAATTCCGGAGGAACTTTTAGCCATCCTACCGTTAACATTTAAAATCTCTTGTGCCCAAGTCCCTTTGTTGTTAAAAGTAACTCCGAGGTAGCAGAATCTGTCCACAACCTCAATTTTATGGTTATTAAAATGGAACGGCATTAAGGATTTCATCCGTTTACCACAAGCCATAATAAAAGTCTTGGAGTTATTAACTTTCAGTTTTCTCTCGTTAATAAAATTATAAAAAATATTCATTAGTTTTTGAAGCCCATTTGGAGTACGCGAGAGCAATACCGTGTCATCGGCATAAAGCAGGACTGGTACCGAGTGGCCACCAACCTGGGGAGAATCTGCCTGTACCATCTTCAGTTCCGATTCTATAGAATTAATGAAGAGGGAGAATAACAGGGGGGCCAGCACACAGCCCTGCCTTATGCCTGATTTAACCTTAATTTTCTCTGTGCATTCACCTGCCCGACCAAAACGAATCTGGGCTGATAGCTTATTGTAAAGTCGGGCCAGGAAGTGAATAATTGCTTGGGGGGCACCCATACCCAATAAGGTCAAAGGCACTCGAAAGATCAGCGAAACAGAGAAATAAAGAACCCTGTTTCGCTCTTGTGTACTTTCCAATGAGGAGATCAAGATTAATGCACTGCTCTGTTGTCCCCAGTCCTTTGCGGAAGCCATATTGGGATTCAGCCAGAATTTTATTTTCCTCTGCCCATTCCTCCAGCCTCATCAGGAGAACCCTACTCATAATCTTCAGGGAGGAATCAAGAAGGGAGATAGGGCGGTAGTTCTTGGCCTCTCCTCTATCTCCCTTCTTGTAGATAGGTAGAATTATAGATTCACTCCAAGTAGGTGGTGTACTCTCCAAAACTGAAGCATTAAACACCTGCGTCAGGAGTGGGCTCCAAAGAGTCGGGTTAGATTTGTACAGGTCAACTGGGACCCCATCGGGACCCGGTGCCTTTCCCCCTTTACTCCGACTTATGGAAATGACCACCTCTGATAGGGTAATATCCAAGGGTAACCTAGTTTCAGACATCAGAATAGGAGAGCTGACAAAGTCCTCCCTGGGCTGGTTAAAAATTCCAGAAAAGTGGGCAACCCAATTTGCTTCACTAACCTGTGCTGACAGTAAGGGGAGCTCTTCATTAGCAAGAAAGGGACTGTTGACCGTAGACCAGAAAAGCCTACTGTCACGTAATACTGATGCTTGATTCAGGGCATCCCAGGCTAGTTCCCTAAGCTCTTGCTTCCTACGTACGAGATTGTTTTTGTATGTAAGTCTAAGGGATTTAATAGCCGCCCTGTCTCTGGGAAGTTTAGTTAAAACCTGCTTAAGTTCCCGCAGAGATTTGGTACACATGCTATCAAACCAGCCCACATTTTGCTTCCTAATTCGGGCTTTAGTAATAGTAAGACACCTTTTTATAACAATGCCTAGTGCCACAAAATTAGTTATGATGCAACCACAGAAGGCCTCTGAATCTAAGCATTTGTAAATTTCGGCGAACCCAACTTCTAAGATTTTAGCTTGCAACTTTTCAGAGTTGTCCAGGCTCCACTTTATACGGATATCATTCTGTCTACAGGGGGTGACATCTTCAATTAACAGATGATCACTATTGGCTGATGGCCCCCAAACAGAAATGGACATGGTAATAGCATTGTGGTCGCTACTTCCAAGGTCAACGACAATGGGGACCGTACAAAAGGGAACAAGGTGCGTGGAGGCCAATAGATGGTCAATGACAGAGGCCGAATTAAGTCCTACAAAAGTTGGAGCAGGTTTGCCATCAGCATCAACAGCCGGGGGATGAATCATAAGGTCCATACTTAACATGAGGGAATTAAGGGAATCGCCATAGGGTGAGTGAACAAAATGTGCCCGATTTTCCCCATTGTCCCCGTCGTATCCACAAATTCTAGTAAATGAATGGGGACAGGTACGAAGGTTGAAATCCCCGCCCCATATGATATCAATTGGTTTGTGGATATCTCTTCGGAAGTCGCTCACGGCAGAACCCAACTCCCCCACCCCCGCAGTATTAGAAGCATCAAACAGGTTATTATAGTGGTTAATCACCATTATTACATGGCCCTTTACATGTTCTAATATTAGAATTTGTGAGTGGTTACCCACAGGCTGGTGTGGTTTCATACAGACTGGGAGGTTCACAGATAGTAAGATCACTAACCCCCCTTTAGCCCTACCCATACCTGACCTTAGTGCCGAGTTGTTATATGACACAAACCCATCAAGGTTAATGTCAGTAGTTGCCCAGGTCTCTTGCAAGCATAAGATGTCAAAGTCAGAGAAGGTTTCACTCCAACCTAAGGACGACGTTTGCCGACTCCAACCTGCAACATTCCAACTAGCAAACTTAAAACCAGAAGAACAGGGGGAAAGTTTAATGGGCGCTGGTTCAGTGGTAATTAAAGGGTTGTTGGCAACTAGGGGAATCAGTGAGACAGGAAGAACCGCGGGGAGCACCGGGGCAATGAAGGACGTTACAGGACTAGGAATAGAAGAGGAACTACTGCCAGACGTTACAATAGACCCATTGTCAGAGGAGGGAAGATTGGGAACTGGGGCTGGGGGCAGTCAATCTACACCATCCAGTCCGTTTAAACAACTAAAACGGTTGTGATCATAGTAGGGTGTCATTGGGGGTTGGAAAACCGGTCGTGCTGTATACCCACAATGTCTGCCCCCCCGAACAACCCTCGTCCAATTACCTTGGACTTGGTCATGGTACATATGTGTAGGGGGAAAGAAAAAAGACACTGGCAGAGTCCGGATGGTGGAATCAAGAGATCTATTCGACCCGGCACATATGTGAAGAACAGTCCTTGTATCTCGAAAACTCAGCATGATACAATCCCCTGTTATTGATTTTCTGGTTTTACCCAGCCAAGGTACCTTTCTCACCATGATAATTTCATTGTTAAAATGCGCTGGGAGGGGTCTGTTCCAGTTCAACCATTTGATAGATTGGCTTTTGAGAGAACGGAAGTTCTCACCTTCACCCACTTCAAGGGGGGGAACACCGGCCATGACTACCATAAAACCATTAGCCTCGGGGGGAAGGTCAGGTCTCCGGGGTCTGGAAGCAGATTTCTCGAGGGGTGGGGGGGAATACTGTCAGTGAGTGTAGCCCCACCGGAGATTGTCACAGGGGGGGCTAGACCTGAAGGTTGTGATGATGGAATGATAGGTTTACTATGATGGGTCGGGCTAGATTAGCCATAAGAGGTTGCAAAAAGGGGATAGCAGTAGTCACCAAGGGAGGTCCCGAGTTGACTAGAGGGGTTTGTGGAGTAGGGTGAGTGGTAGAAGGGGGCTTGGACTCAGAGGATCTACCTTGGGTGGTAACCGATAGTTTCAGACTACTTAATGTAGCCTCTAGAATAGTGAGTCTGATCTCCACTTTCTTTATGCTCTCACTGATGGGCAGGAGCAAGGATCTAAGTATGAATTCCAGGTTCCCTAGAGGAGCAACCGGGGGTAATGCATTAGGCGGATTATTCCCGGGGGCATCTGCAGGATCCGTAATATTAATACCCTTATCGGGGGGAGAATTACGCACATCCACCATCATTCTGTCGGGAATTGGGGCGGGCCTAGAGGGTTTCCCAAAATCGGAGTGGAGGAGTTTGGTTTTACCCTGCCCTCCCCTCATCTTCCTTCTTCGTTTATTGGGGGGGGGGGGCATGCAACTCCGCCACAGCAACTAGCTTCGGCTTAACTTTCCTAGCTTTAGATGCTGGGATGGGTTGAGAAGTTAGATCAACGGCCGTACAACTAGGGCTGGTGGGGTGGGTAACCTTAAGGGCCTGCTCGATGGGTAGACAGGGGCTTATAATACAATCCCTCTACAAAAGCGGGACGCCATCCTGGGATAATGGCTCCTCGCTGATGTTAGAAGAGGCACCCTCTAGGGAGATGGAGATATCTACCAGGGGCCTATTTTTCAGATTTTCAATAGAGCGGCGGCGCTCGGCCCTACGCTCCGCCAGAGAGGTTTCCTTATCCCCATCCCCATCACCCGTAGGGCGCGAAAAATAATTGTCCAGAGTCCTGTTTTTAACACCCCCCACCTTCACAATAGATCCGTCCAAGGCTGGTGATGGCATGTCGAGTATCTAATACCCGTGACGAGAACAAGGGCTGATTTGATCCAGTGCACCGACAGCAAACACAAGAGAGTAGGCCCAGCCCAGCCTACTCCGGCCTACGAGGGCCTTAGAGGGCCCGCCCTTTGCCCGGGCTTCGCCCCGTGTTCCGTCCCGCGCGCGTCCCGCGCTCGCGGAACAACGGGGGGTTAAATACTCGTGGGCTATGTCATCAGGAGGAGGATGGGGCGGGAAGAGACGCAGGTGCGCAGATGGATGTGGCGCGATTCCTGCTGAGACTCGCAGTCCCGCCCCTACAGTCTACAGTTAGCAAGGTGTTCTTCCCAGGGTCCACGGCACGGATTGCACTCTCCTTCCAGGCAGCTTCAGGAAAGACACAGAGACAAGCACTACGGCTGCGAGCGGCTCCCGCGAAGCGGGGGCCGCGAGCCGTTATGAGCAGATGAGGGAGGAGGGGGAGGGAAGAGACGCAGGTGCGCAGATGGATGTGGCGCGATTCCTGTTGGGACTCGCAGTCCCGCCCCTACAGTCCACAGTTAGCAAGGTGTTCTTCCCAGGGTCCACGGCACAGATTGCACTCTCCTTCCAGGCAGCTTCAGGAAAGACACAGAGACAAGCACTACGGCTGCGAGCGGCGCCCGCGAAGCGGGGTCCGCGAGCCGTTATGAGCAGATGAGGGAGGAGGGGGCGGGAAGAGACGCAGGTGCGCAGATGGATGTGGCGCAATTCCTGCTGGGACTCGCAGTCCCGCCCCTACATTCCACAGTTAGCAAGGTGTTCTTCCCAGGGTCCACGGCACGGATTGCACTCTCCTTCCAGGCAGCTTCAGGAAAGACACAGAGACAAGCACTACGGCTGCTAGCGGCCCCCGCGAAGCGGGGACCGCGAGCCGTTATGAGCAGATGAGGGAGGAGGGGGCGGGAAGAGACGCAGGTGCGCAGATGGATGTGGCGCAATTCCTGCTGGGACTCGCAGTCCCGCCCCTACAGTCCACAGTTAGCAAGGTGTTCTTCCCAGGGTCCACGGCACGGATTGCACTCTCCTTCCAGGCAGCTTCAGGAAAGACACAGAGACAAGCACTACGGCTGCGAGCAGAAGTCTCTCGAATTCGTCCCAACAGTGGCGACGGCCAGCAGCAAATGCTAATCTAAAAAAAAAAACACATATAACTAATGTGGTACACTAACCCTAGTATCAGCAGTTTCAACTTGGATGTACTCATTCAAGTCCACTGTCTCCAGATGATCCTTCAAGATCTTGTGAGTTATGGTTACTTCTGCTGCGCTGTCCAGCATTGTCTGAGCCCACTCCCCGTTCTTGAGTTGTGTCCTCAAAATCCTCGGCATGTCTGAATTTTAGACCTGCTACCTTTTTGGTGAATTGAGTTTTCTTATTTTCTGGAACGTGTTGATGGTCTTTGAACTTCACACGTTCTTCCTTTTGTTCTGACAGTCCTCTTCTTTACGATTTCTGTGAGGAAGTCTGAAAGGTACGAGAGGAACTTGTATCAGTATCTTGATATCTATCAGGTTTTCTCAAATTATCCCTATTCCTGAGGGTATACCTCCTTTGAGAGGGCTCCTTTTGAGGAGACCTACCTCTGGATTGAGAACGCTTCTCTTTAGAAGTTTGTTTAGTGGTCTCCCACTTCTTCTTTGGAAGAGTAAGAGTGTTTTAATAAAGACCTTTTCAGGACTTTCAGTTAGTTGGGGTTTAACTGGTTTCCCACCCAAACTGTCTCTACCTAGTTCTTCATAGGATTTTTCAATTATTCTGGCCAGTTCATATGGTTGCTCAGTTACTTCAAATTCTCTTAACTTTTGGTGGATCGCCACAGAAGCTGCCTCACCTTTAATATTAGCTAATATTATTGTTGAGACCTGTTTGAAATCTTTCAGTAGTTTCACACCCAGATTCAAAGCATGCTCTGCCCCGTATTCATTTTGAATCTGTTTCAGGACGTCCGGTATTACCACCACGGACAGAACACCATGTGTTTTTGTGTAGACTGCAGCAAAGACTGTACCCCAAGTGTCACAGTCTTCCAGGTGTGGTGGGATCCCCATTGGTAAACAGGTTGTTAAAATCCTGTGTTTCTCATGAGGGGTAGTATCAGGAAATACTGCCTCGAATTGAGTAATTTTTTGAGCTATCCAGAATGGAATTTGTTCCTTTTTTGCGGGTAATTTACCAATGACTGATTGTATAGTCTGTGGTGTAATTTTATTTGTGTTCTGCTTATAAGGGGTGTGCTGTGGAATCCTTATAGGAGGTTGAACTGTTAGAGTCTGCATGACATATTGAACCAATTGTCTATTGATTTTGATTAGTTGTTTCAGTTGAACTAATACTTCTAAACCTGACATTTCTTCAATGGCAGGATGTGGTGTATAGCTGGCTAATACCGGCCATGTTTCTCCTGGTCTACCTAGTGGACCGAGCCTGGTAATGTGATTTTGATGTTTTAGGGCGCCTTTAAACCAGAGCGCATGCTCTTGGTATGTTAGTGGAATTTCAACATCCTCGAAAGGAGTGTATTCCGTTGGTGGTTCCTCTTCTTTGCAGAAGTGAAACACATGTGTTACTGGATTTGCTTAAGGGAAGATAATCCATGAATAGAATACCTCTGTCTGCCGACATTCATGTGCCTCTATGACAAAAATCACCCTACCACCTCTAGATGATAGACCATTTGTTATAAGTTTTATAGTGATGGTTTTTCGTAAGTTTTCCGGGATGATTATAACATCCGGGTCGGGTTCTTGGAAACCTGTAACGTCAAAGGCTACTGGATTTGCTGCAGTCCCTCCCTTCTTGCTTTCAGTCATTTTGATGGCTGAAAGTTTTGCAGAGCAAGTTTCAAGGAAACAAAGATAAGGTGCACAATATTTTGGAACACTGTATCCTTCAACGTTGAACAAAACCAAAAACGAATACATAGGATTCTCGTCCTACTCAGTTAGGGCGGATATTTTATCCTTTTACCCACTCCAGACGTCTATTGGAGTATTTACGGGAAAAAAGGGGGTCTCTGAGAAAAGCACGAATGAGTTACTTTAGTATCTAGTGTTTAATTAGTGCCTTACCAAACATTGGGAGCCATGTAGTGTAGTTCCTATATTCCCAATAGGCTCTGCGCATTGGAATACTATATCCTATAGATTAGACGTTGGACTGAGGTCGACTAAGTCTATATCGAATATATTAAACTTAATAGTGAGTACCAGCTAGCTCAGAGGTCACTAGAAACTTTCTCGAATTCACAAGAAGGGATCCGTTTCTGACAACCGCATAAACATGACAAGTTTGTTTCCCAAAAATAAGAAATGTATCTCTAGAGTCGCGGAAACAATAGATAAATATTTCACTCAGTCAATCGTGCATGCTTCGTTTCAACAGAGATGGGAGTTTTTCAATAAAAGGTTTATTGAACAGTCTTCTTTCTCATGCTAAGGAAATGAACTGCTACAATCGTAATGCAGGTTGCAACGTATAATGGGCACAGCGAGAATAATATTATGAAATAATACTGTAAAAGCATTGTATCATTTCTAAGCCATAAAAATACCTACATAAATAACAATGACTAAAATACTCAACTGGTGCTTCTAAAATGCACCTACCCAATGTACCTAACCTAAGTCTAGTACGCAGGAGGGAGTAAGTATTGTGTAGCATAGGTTTGGTTTTCTTTGCCAAGAATCTATCCAAGATTTCTCTCAGGTTCTTATCAGCTCCAGACCTTATTTTAGAATGAAGGAGGTCTGGTATCTCCGTTTCGGGGCTCGATTTCCCAACACCCCGCAAGGGGAACTTGGAAACACTGAAGCTGGATTCTCATCGAGAGAAAGGACAGCTTCTCGATCAGTGTATCAGCTTAAGGGTCTGCTTCCTTCGGCACTTGCTGTAGCTAGATAGTCGAACTGCTCCGAACCACCGTGTCTTGCTAGGGCAAGTGAAGGCATATTTATACCTTGAAGGTGCCTAGTTTGACGTAAAGTTGGGCATAATAACGTCAGTGAAGAACCCGAAGGGAATAGTAGTTCTTTGTAAAGTACATGAGTTCTTGGACAAATCAATATTCAAGCAAGGGAAGGTCCCTTACTATTTAAGCCGATTTTCCAAGAAATGGTTGTGACGTTTTGGTACGGGTGGAAGTAGCCATGCCTGTATTTGGACTGCATGGCTATGACTAAATAAGGGTATGATTTCTATGTCTATGTTAGGGCAATGTGAATTGTACCTATATAAGGGCAGAATCGGGAAATTTCAATCAGATCCTAAAACGACATACAACACTACGTGATACATTGTGATCGTATGTATAACAACGCATGCTTTATTAGTTGCAGCGTTTATTTCTTGAGTTAATTCTTTATTTCCATATTTCGGTTTATTAGGAGTGGCATACAAAGGGCTGGTCTCTGTGGGGTCCTGACGAAGAGCTTGGGGAAGTCTCAAAACATGTTGATCTTACACTGAACTTCTAACCCATTATAGTTAGTTTTTCCGTGTATAACCCTTTTTAGACATACCAACCTAGGAGCAATAATAAAGTATTTTAGGCCACTAGCAAGGTATTTTTAATCACTGTAGACCACTCCAGCACACTTTCTGCACTACACATAGTCTTCCACTTAAAGTGCTCCTATGTATTTCAGCAAGTCGCAGCATGCCCCAGTTCGTAGAGAACTGGGATGGACCCAATGATGAAGCATGTCACCGTGGAGAAACCCTGGAAAGTGAGGGGACTCAAGAAAGAAATGTTTCTTTCCTGAAGGCAAATTTCTGGTCGCATTGATCGGATGCCCTATCCTTACCCTATGACTAGGTCCTCTACCACGACATCTCGGGTTTCAGTTAAAGCATAACAAAGGAGGACCCCCTTTTTTCTCCCCCCTACACTTCAGCGTGATTTACAACACACCCCGCATATAGACACGAGTAGCAACTTAAAATAACAAACACCAACCATGGCAGAAATACCAGGACTAACCTTCTCGGAAGAAGAGGTACATAGAGTCATTGCATCCGTGTTACCTCTAGCAGGAACGCCAAACAGAGACAGTAATGAGGCTAGCCAATTTTGGGATGAAATAACGGAATTAAAACATAACCAAATCAAAACACTAGTTCACGGCATAATGATGACCGAATACCTAGGGGCCAACATCATCCCAAGAGGTTTGATTGTGAGAAATGAACTCTTTATATTCCAAAAAGATAAGAACTTCAAAAAAGATTGGTCGCTAATCTCCTGGCACCTCACCAGGGATTGGTTCACACTGGTAATATAAACTGAGACACGACTCTCAGAGGAAATGAAAGAGGAGATACACACACTAGAGATCCGTCTCAAAACATATCAGAGCACAACGGAGTTAAAAAAATGACTGGATGAGTGGAACAAAACAATGACCGAATTCAAGATCGGGCTTAAGGACACCAAATATGTGAAACTGAACAAGGATCAGAAGGCTTTTACACATGAGAAAATGTACCCCTAATCAAGGGAAGATTACATACCAACAGGAAGGAACCCGGGTTACAACACTGATAGTGATGGATCAGATTCAGGCTCAGACAATTCAGATTTCATCACCAACTACAACCGCAACAACAGCCAGAGATACAGAAGACCACGTGGAGGTCACATGAGGAACCAGAGGGGACAGAATTTCACCTGGCCCCCATACCCGGCCCCCAAGCATTCCTACAGAAAGTACTGGGTTTGGTGCCTACGCCCACAATGGACAAATTTAAACTTTGCTGTGAGCTAAAAGAATTAATTAGAAAACTCAAACTTGAAGTTTTCTTCAAAGACAAACAACCGACTGAGGAATCAAGGAACGACACAGGACTGAAGACGAAATCTAACTTCACACCACCAGCAACCAACCTCCCAGTGGAACTTCTAGCCTTTGAAAAGGCAGTACTGAAGGAGGTCGCAGAGATAAACCCTAGGACCATCAAAGTGCTTCACAACACCAGTAACAAGGAACAAGAGGCGATTCAACAACTGTCCAATGACAAATCAATAACCATAAAACCGGCGGACAAAGGAGGAGCCATCGTACTACAGATCACAACTGATTACTGGAACGAATGCCTCCGTTTGCTAGCTGATAAAAGAAGTTATACCAACATAAGAGGATCCCACGGAACGATTACGCATTGACATCGCGAGTATCATTGAAGAATACTTGACAAACAACTGGTTAAGCAAAAAGGAAGCCAGTTTTTGGGAGAACACCAATCCCATCACCCCCTATTTCTACACTATTCCCAAAATTCATAAGTCTCTGGAAAAACCCCCAGGAAGACCAATAGTGTCAGGAATAGGGTCCATTCTGGAACCACTCTCCAAGTTTGGGGACGCATTTTTACGTTTTATAATACAAAAGACGGACACTTATCTACAAGACACTAAAGCAGTCATTTGTTTACTAAAAGATCTCCCTTTTGACCCCACATCCTAGATGTGGAGACTCTCTATACTAGCCTCCCACATAAAGAAACCCTTGGAATCTATACTCTATACTAGCCTCCCACATAAAGAAACCCTTGGAATCCTAGAGGAGGTATTATTTGAGAATGATTGGACCTACCACACCCCCAGACATGTAGTCCTAGAATGCTGTAGACTGGCACTAACTGAGAATTTCTTCAGGTTTGAAGATAACCTATATTGCCAACAAAATGGTACCAGTATAGGGAGCACTTTTGCGCCAAGCGTAGCCGGCCTCTATGTGCACCACCTTGAGAAACCCAGGATACTAAATAACGACAACCCCCACATACAACATGTCCAACTGTGGAAGTGGTACATAGACTATGTACTACTCAATTGGAAGGGCACTGAGACATAAGCGACTGACTTTGTGGTTTGGCTGAACCAACAAGACCCCTACCTAAAATTCACCTTCACAATGAGCAGGTCACATCTTGTCTTCCTTGATCTCAATATACTTGCACGACAGGGATCACTAGCAACCACACCCCATTTTAAACCTACAGCCAGAAACTGCCTTCTCATTTATGACAGCTTCCATCCTAGGCATCTTAAAGACAACCTCCCATTTGGGCAATTCTTGTGCCTGAGGAGGAACTGCACCAACAAACAAGACTATAACTCACAGGCCTAAGATTTGAATAAAAAACTGATATGGCGAAATTACCCCCAAAATCTGGTGTCAAAAGGAAAAAAGAGAGCCTCTAATAACCATAGAGAAGCCCTGTTAGAGCACAACTCTAGAAACACCGCAGAGACTAAGAGACCAATCTGCATCACCACATTTAACGTTGTATCTGACAAAGTGACAAAGATAGTCAAGAAACACTGGCGTACCTTTAATAGTGGGGGCCTGAACATACCTACACCCATGTTCAGCCACAGGAGGGGCAAAAACCTGAAAAACCACCTGGTACACACACGCACTAATGCAGCCGCAGAAGATGAGGGGATGGCACGGAGACTACACCGACTACCCCCAGGACACTACCCATGTAGTAACTGTAGCGTCTGCCACCTCACCTTGGCCACCAGATTAGTAAATCTGAACAACAACACCACTTGGGAATTGAGGAATTTCACAAACTGCAACATGACAGGGGTAGTGTACCTGATCACGTGCTCATGTAATCTCCACTACGTTGGGATGACAATTGGGAAAGTCAGCACTAGGATAGTGGAACACCGGAGTAACATACGCTGTAAACGTGCGACAACAAGAATGACCACCCATTTACTCGAGAAATAACACACCGCTAACAATATGAGGTGAGTGAGTGAGTGAATGAGGGAAGACTTATACTGCGCAACTTAGCCCAAGGGCATCAAGGTGCCCAACAAAACAAAATCAAAATAACAAGTCTCAGATCACCGGATCCATGGCTACGGGTAGGCCTCTAGAAAGAGCCAGGTTTTCAGTTCTTTGCGGAAATGTGCCAAAGAGGATTGTCCTACCAGATCAGGGGGGAGAGAGTTCCAGAGCTTAGGTACTAAGGTGGAAAAAGCCTTACCTCCCCATCTTGCTTTTGCAAATCTAGGGACTAAGAGGAGATTTTTGGTGGAAGACCGGAGAGCTCTACTAGGAAGATAGGGAACTAGGAGAGACCTACTGCCCTCTGATCCAGAGCCATAGATAGCCCAGTGAGCAAGGCAAAGAAGCTTAAAGGAGATACTGGTCTGGACGGGCAGCCAGTGAAGATTTTTCCTGGCCAGGGAAACTGAGGAAAGCCTAGGGAGATTGAGGACCATCCTGGCTGCGGCGTTCGGGACCATCTGTAGGCGATGAACAAGACTCTTGGTCATGCCCACATACAGTGCGTTGCAATAGTCCAGTCTCAAGGAGACAAGAGCCACTGTAGCCTGCTTCCTAGCGTCAGGGGAGAGATAAGATGCAATCTTTCTGAGGATCCTGATGATACCACAACAGGTGGACACGGTCCTACTGACCTGCCGGTCAATGGAAAGAGAGGTATCTATCAGGACCCCCAGGTTCCTAGCAGAATGGGAGGGGAGAGGGCAGTCCCCGAGGGAGTCCGGCCACCAATCTTTTGACCAAATGTCGGGACCACCCCCGAAGATCAAGACCTCGGTCTTTTCACCGTTAAGTTTTAAGAAGTTCTGGATCATCCAGCGGGATACTGCCTCCATGCAAGATCTAAAATTGAGGGCAGAGTCATTCACAGGCAGAGTGAGGGAGACCATGATTTGTGTGTCGTCGGCATACGACAACACCTCAAACCCAAAAGCTCTCACTACCCTGGCAAGTGGGGCCACGTAGATATTAAAAAGGTTGGGACTCAAAGAAGATCCCTCGGGGACCCCACACTGCACTGGTTTGGAAGGGGACAAAAAATCACTCAGCTTCACTCTCTGTTCCCTTTGATGGAGAAAGGAGGCTAAGAGACTAAGGGCTGAGCTTCCAACACCTATCTCCCTGAGCCTGGAAACCAGGACCGAGGGAGACAGGGTGTCGAAGGCTGCCGTAAGGTCGAGTAGGACCAGGAGAGTGGTATGGTCCTTGTCGACCTTCGAGCGGATGTTATTAATCACCACAGTAAGGCCAGATTCAGTGCTGTGGGCTCATCAAAAGCCATGTTGTGAGATGTCCAGCAAATTCGAGTCCTCCAAAAAGGTGGTAAGATGGTGGTTGAGATAAACTTCCAGTATTTTGGCAGGGGCCGGTAACAAAGAAATTGGTCAAAAAATGTTCAGGACCCCGGGGTCCAGGGAGGCTTTCTTCAGGAGAGGTTTAACGACCGCCAATTTCCTGGAGAGAGGAAAACCCCCCCTCTGTAATTGCAAGGTTCATCACCTCTAAAAGGGGGGCAAAACCACCTCCCTACAGGTCTTCAGCATTTTCAACGGACAGGGGTCCAGAGGGGAGCCAAATTTGATGTTATCAAGGAGGCGGTCAGTCTCATCTAGAGTGAGCGGAGGAAAAATGAGAAAGCTAGATCCGGGTTCAACGACCTGAAACCCTGCTACGGCCGGGGAAGGAGGAGGAGAAGGATCTAGATCCCGGTTGAGGAGTTCCAAAGAACTGTAAATATCAGCAATTTTAGAGTAGAAAAAAGTTGAAATTTTATTGCAGAGCTCCTGAGATTCCACTATGGAGCCCATCGTCTGGGGAGCAGAAAGGGAATCAATGATCTTAAAAAGATCCCAGGAAGATTTCAAAGAAGCAGTTAGATCAACAAAGTAGGCCTTTTTTCCTCAATAATTGCTAATTTATATTCTTTTAAGAGAAATTTATGTCGTTGTTTCTTTTCGGTAGAATCCAAGTGGGCACGCCAGAACCTCTCCTGCTTTCTACAGCCCTGCCTCAGCCGTCTGAGTCTATCCGAAAACCAAGGTGCGGAAGGGCTCTTCCTAGCAGAGTAGTGTTGCTTGGCGGGGGCTAAGGTGTCTACAGCCTCAGTAATTGTGTTAAAGAGATCCACTGCCGCATAATTGTTGTCCTTCTTAACAAGGTGACTGAGTCTATTCATAAACGGAGCAAGTGCTTCATTGTTAATATCCCTGAAGTTTCTTCTGAGTTCCCATTTCTTGGGGTCCGAATGGGAGAGGGCAGTATGATGGATTTTAAGCTCAATAGGCACCGCCATATGATCTGACCAGGCCAAAGGAATCGGAATACCGATCTTTAATCTAAGGTCATTAGAAAAAACACCATCAAGTGTATGGCCTGCTAAATGAGTGGGACTATCCACGAGTTGGGTCAGGCCACAAGCACTCGAGGTTTCTATCAGGGACAGAGTGTCACTCGAGGTCAGGTTCTCTAAATGAAAGTTGAAATCACCTAAAAGAGTAAGATTAGGTCTGTCAATCAAAGGTTCTATTAACCTCATTAGATCTTTACTGAAAGAGGTTCTAGGGCCTGGAGGCCTATAGAATAGGATACCCGATAATGAGACTGTATGGGTGGAGTTAATAGAAAAATACATGGCTTTGGAGTCTGAGGAGGTGGAGAGATATTAAATTTGTGGCATATGGAGGAGCCTTTGTGCAGTATTCCCAACCCACCTCCTCTTCGTCCTGTTCTATCCATCCTGGTGAGGGCATAGCCCGTAGGAATTGCCTCTACGAGGTCAGGACTGGAGGATTCCGAAAATACAGGTTTCGGTAATGAATACCCAGGATGGCTTCCTCAATGATACAAAATCCCTGAAAGCGATGTTATTTTTAATCAGGGATCTTGCATTAACAAGAAAGCCTAGTGTTTTTTTTTTTAAACCTTTATTTGAAATTTCACATGAATACGAATGACAAAAATTAAGAAATAATGAAAAAACTTAAGAGAATAAACATAATAATTTTTTTTTTAAAACAGTAAAAGCATAATCAAGCAATAGCATTACAATGTGATATCGAATCATAACAATAACAGAAAGGCAGCAAAGCATATCCATGAAATATGAACACAAATGACGAGGACCAAAATGAAATCTGAAAAGAGAGCACCACGATATCTCAACATTGATTATATCAAAGACATCGTACTGAACGAACATCATTCCAATGGCACAATTACGTACATTAAATAATACCAACAGGAAGATAACAGCTAAGTAGTGGTGCAAACACCGGCACCGTACTGCCCCAATGCAAAAATTGAAGGGGTTCAACCCACCCCGGTCGGGGTGATGCCAGATTGTGTCAGGGACTCCTGGGCCACTCGTTGCCGGGAGATGTAGTCTCGATAAGGGTCCCAGATATCCGTAGGCCTGGAAGTGGGGGGGAGCAAGGTACTGAACTCTTCGCAGTTTGTATTTCCGAATGCTAAACTGCTTAACCATGAGCGGAGAGTGGGGACACACCTACTACCCCAGAGCAATGCTATTTCCCTCTTGGCCAACATGAAGCCAAGCACTGCCAACTTACGAATGTTCCTAGGGAAATTTACGACATAACCCAGCAATGCAATCTCAGGGGTAGGCCGGAGTGGCACAGAGAGTATATCCCCCAATGTAGAATGAACGTCTAACCAGTATTGATGTATCTTGGGTCAAGTCCATGTCAAGTGTGCGAAATCTGCAAAAGGGGAAAGACATTTCCGGCAGTGGTGGGGCCGGGAGTCGTCTATTCTATGTGCATGGGCCAGGGTGAAATACATCCGCCGGAGAAATTTAAACTGAAGCAACTTATGCCGACTATTCAGAGAGGCATCCGTCGTGGCCTTACAGCAATATGTCCATTGTTCATCAGAAATGGGCCCGCCCATGTCCCTCTCCCTTTCGGCCCTGAGTTTGGAGTCATCACAAGGTTTAAGTGTTCCGCATTGTTTATATAATTTGGAGATCAGGTGTGCATTGGTTGGGCTCTGTATCACTGAAGTAAGAGGGGGGCCTCCTCCGGGGCTAGAGGAAAGGAGGGGAAACACTCCCTCAATGCTAAGCGAAGCCAGGTGAGGAAAAACATGTCCATAAAGGAGCGGTCAGTGAACCGGGCTTCCTCCGTCACAGAGAATACATGACCATCGGGGAAAAGGTCCCCGAGGGTGCCGATAGTAAATTTCTGCAAGGTGCGCTTCACCAGTGTCTCTTCCGTAATGGGAAGAAGAGAGGCATTAGGAAGGGGCAATACCGGAGAATAAAGCGTATCTAGCCCTAAAAGCTTGTGCAGTTTAATTAAGGCTCAGCATGTGGTGGATACAGTTTGAATATCACGCGGGTCCCGAGGGAAGCCAGTGGGAAGAATTGTGAGAAGCTGTCTAGGGAGAACCAAGTCTGCCTCTGGACGTAAATATGGAATACGTGCGTCCGGGTGGAACCAAGAATAAGCATAGGTACATTGAGCAATTAAATAATACAAATAGAAGTCCGGTACACCCAGCCCGCTCCTATCTGGCGGCATGGTCAAGACTCTCCAGCTGACACGTGGTGTGCAGTCACCCCAGACCAATCGAAGCAGAAGAGAGCGAAGTTGCTTGAAAAAGGCTTCGATTAGGGGAACCGGGATGTTATTAAAATAATATAGAAAACGTGGAAGCACCACCATTTTAATGATTGCAACTCTCCCGGCCATGGAGAGGGGTATACTAATCCAGCGGTTAATCTGTGATTCCAACGCGGAGACACCAGAGCCATAATTGAGCGTATCATCGATGCAGTGTCAAGATGGATATGAATTCCTAAGTATTTAACGGAATCATCGCACCATTCCAGCGGAAAGTCAAAAGACCAGGGTGTAGTGCTGGTAGTGAGTGGAAAAATGACAGATTTGTGCCAGTTAATATTAAGCCCTGAGAATGCACCGAAACGTATAATTTCCCGTATTAGTGGAGACAGGGGGTGCCTAACATATAGTACCATGTCGTCTGCGTACATGGACATCAAGAAAGGGCCAGTTCGAAACTGCAACCCGCGCTGGAGGTGGTGCTCCTGGAACTGCCGGGCCAAGGGATCAAGAGCTAAAATAAACAATAGTGGGGAGAGGGGGCAACCCTGTCTCGTGCCCCGTGATAGAGGGAAGGGATCTGACAAGATACCATTAAGGCGCAGCCGAGCGGAGGGCCTGGTATATAAAGCACTCCGGCATACCCATACGGCGCATGACAGAAAGGAAGAAGGGCCATTCAAGAGAATCGAATGCTTTCTCTGCATCCAATAAAATTGCCGCGGCCGGAGTAACGGGGTCAATACGGTGTAGGACCGTGAATAAGGTGCGGAGGTTAAGGGACGTAGACCTATGTGGAACGAAACCCGATTGCACTGTAGAAATAATAAATTCCATCAGGAGCGACAGTCTGACTGCTATCACTTTGGCTAGGATTTTGCAGTCCGTATTCAGCAATAACAGCGGTCTATATGAACCACAGAGCATGGGGTCTTTCCCTGGTTTGGGCAATAGAATGATCACCGCTTCACGAAATGTAGGGGGGAGGACGCCCACATCTAAGGCCTCCGCATAGACCTCAACCAGGCGACGCACCAGAAGGTCTTTATATGCTTTATAAAAGTCGGCAGAGAAGCCGTCCAGTCAGGGGGCCGAAGAACCACGCAAGGTATCAATGGCTTCTGAGATGCTGTCTGCGGTGATGGGGGTTAGAAGGAACTCTTGCATGTAACGCTCCAAATACACCAGGTCAACCTCTGATAGATACTCTTCTTGGTCGGCCAGATTCCCGGAAAGGCGGGAAGCATAGAGGGTCTTATAGTACATGAGAAAGAGCTCACATACCCCCGGGGTAGACTGTACTGGAGAGCCGTCTAGACCAGTCATAGAAATTATGCAAGTTTGGGCTCCAGGGGGGCGCAGAGTGTTTGCTAATAGGTGACCAGTGCGCTCGCCTTCTCCATAACGCCGTGCCACGCAGTGCTTATTAAGAAATTAAAGTTCCCTATCCGCCGTGTCACGAAATTTAACACAAAGCGCCAAACGAGTGGCGGAAAGGGCGTCTGAGGGGGCAGTAAGCAGTTCGCGGTCCGCCACGGCAATCTCTACTTCCATCTTGTCTAAGGTGGAGCGCAGGTCTCGGAGGACCCCTGCATGTTTTGAAATGCAAACCCCTCTGATATATGCCTTAAAGCCCTCCCACAGGACCGCCCAGGTGTCAACAGAGCCAGTGTTCAAATCAAAGTAATCTTCTATAGCTTGTCGCACCTCCTCGGTGAAGACGGGGTCTAGCAATGCCCGTCCAGGGAAGCGCCAACATCTCTCGTTACCCCCTCTCTTGGGATAAGCAGTTGGAGAAGAACCAGGCAATGATCGGAAAGAGTGCGGGGGAGAGTGTTGACTGATTCCAACCAGCTAGCAATCACGGGGGAGACCAACCAGTAATCTAGTCAGGTCCATGTGTTGTGGAACCCAGAGTAGTGAGTGAAAACAGGGCAGATAGAATGTAAATGTGCCTCAACGTCTACAAGGGAATAATGTGTGCAGATCTCCCGAAGGGCCTGGCGGGTGTGGGGTTTGTAATCAGGGGAGCAAGCGGTACTGTCCCTATCATGATCCATGAGAAGGTTAAAGTCCCCACCAATAATCAAGAGCCCAGTGTCAATCGCAAGGAGGTGGGAAGAAAGGGATTGATAAAATGAGGGAGTGTCAGTGTTCGGGCCGTAGACACAGACCAGTGATATCCTATGACCCAGCAGTTGACCAGTGACGATCAAGAAACGTCCTTCAGGGTAGCATTTTGTGGCAAAGTGTGCAAACTGGATGCGCTTATGCACAAGGATAGCAACCACTCTTGAATTCGAACTATAACAGGAGAAACACCTATGCGGACCCCACCCCGATGCTAGGCCACCAGTCGTGGCGTCTGCCAAATTGAGTTTCCTGCATAAAAAGGATGTCTACTTTATGACATGCCATATACTTCAAGACTTGTCTCTGTTTCCTATTATCATTCAGGCCCCGCACATTCCAAGTTAACAATGACAGTCCGGAGGGACCGGGCATATTTCCTAGCACAACCATATCAGCAATATCCTATAAATGGAGTCAATGTATAGGCAAATCATAGCACTCAAAAGCATCCTCATACTTTGCAAACTGCAATAATCAGCAAAAATAAAAATAAAAAACACAAAAAAAACCTCCACCACCCACCCTCTCCCTACCCAGAAAGAGGATTACCCAAATACCGTTCCCACAAAAACAAACCATGGAGGTATTCACCATGGGGCATGGCAACACCACGCCAGTCGGGCAAGCCAGCATTCAAATAACTAAAACAGTAGAATGGTAAATATGCATTCGAACGAGCAAAAAACCACCAGTCATATTGTGAACCAATGAATAGAACAAGATAGTCATTCAGCCACTCTTGGACTGGGAAAAGAGGTCCATGCTGGATTGTGAGGTCTGCAGTGGAGGGGAATGTGACCGTGAGCCACCAGGCGAACCACTTTTGTTGTTCTAGAAGTCGCGGAAAAATTCCTGTGCTGCGTGTGGGGTATCAAAAATTCTCGATTTGCCATCAATGTCCACCCTGAGTCAGGCCGTGTAGAGCATACCATAACGGAGTCCCAAATTTCTCAGCATGGCCTTGACGCTCTGATACTTTTGTCTAGCTTCCTGCACCATGATCATAAAGTCCGGGAAGAAGGACAGGCTGCTGCCCTGCCACTGGATGTCACCTTTCTCACGGGCCACCCGGAGGGCAGCGTCCCGATCACGAAAGTTCATAAGCCTTGCGATAATCGGTCTGGGGGGCAGGCCCGGCTTGGGGCGAGGGCCCAGGGACTGATGTGCTCGCTCAACCACGAAGCCCTCGGTGAAGGTGTCCCTACCAAAAAGGTCCGACAAGAGCTGTTCCACAAACATGTCCAGTCGACCAGTGGCCGTCGTCTCCGGAACGCCAAGAAGGCGTATGTTGTTGCGGTGTCCCCTTGCCTCCAAATCTTTGTTCTTCAGATCCACTTCCTTAAGGATCTTCTCGACTCTTTCCAGTCGTTTCAGGGAAGAAGAGGCGGCATCTTTGAGGTCAGAAACCCTGGACTTCACAACGTCAAGCCTGCGGTCGTGACCCTGAATTTTCGCGTTCATGTTGGCAAAATTCCTATCCAGGTCATCAAAGCGGGCGTCCAGGGCTTTGAAGCCAGATCTCATTTTGGCCAACATGGCGGCAGCCAGTGGGTTCGAATCGGACTCTTCTGGAGGGGGAGCAGCCGCAGCGGCAGGGTCCGCTGCAGGGTCTGCCGAGGTCCCAGGAGGATTTTCAAATTGGAGTTTAGGCTGTCTCGGGTCTTTTTTGACCATTGTGGAGGGTGAGTTGGTGCCCAGGGAGGGCGACGTGGTTAGTGGCGTGCAAGCGTGCAAAGGAGACGGCCAGCTGAAGATGAGTCGAGTCCTTGGGCCAATTGGAGGGTGCAGAAGGGCAGTCGTGGGCAAGATCGTGACCAAGGACCACGACCCCAGAGCGACCAGCGCGCCAGACCCAGCCGGGACGTCACCAGGGCAAAGAGGCCGTCGAGGACAACGCAGCACCAAGAGGAGTCACTGCGCCAATGCGGGTCCTCAGAGAAAAGGTAAGTGCAGGCTCACTGTGGCTGGCCACGGTCAGGAGACGACAAGATGCTGGTGAGATCCGGAAGAGCAGCCCACAGAGGTCCCCTGCCAGGGGCAGCTCTTAGATTGGGAAAGATGGTCACAGATTTCACCGCCGAGTGTGCCAATCGCTTAGGCGCAGCCAAGGGAGGGCCTGGGACAGGAGGAGGGTGGGAAACGAGGCCGAATCACCCCTGCCGGTCACAGAGCGCCACCCTGGTGTCAAAAGGGGGGGAAAAGCACAATCGCCCTCACCGCATCGACACACCACCACATCCTGACATTCCGCCACCCCAGGACGTCGCACCCGCACCACGTGCACTCCAGGTCAGCCCTCAAACCTACTGTGGGCCCCGGGGTCGAAAAACGCTGTAGGCCCGCAGGCCGGAACCACCGTAATGGTCGCGGGGGCCCAGCAGGGAGGGGCAGCCAGGAGACAGGGCGCGGGGACAATCACCAGAGCAGCAGCGGGCAGGACGAGGCGCGCGGGCGGGTTGACAAACAGGTGAAGACTCACCCAGACTCCGATGGCCCCAGCGCGATGCAGGCAATGCCTTTGTGTAGGCCCGGTAGCATCAGGTTCAATCGCCGTCCCCAGGAGCGCCGCAGCCATGTTGAAAGTACATTTTCCGTCAGCAGAGTTCCGCGCACACAGGGGGGAGATGGTAGCATGTGGATCTGCTCACTCTACGCCAAGTAAGGGCTGCTGGAATCGCCAGACCGGCGGAGCTCTATGCGGATGCGGGCATCTTGGTCGCCTCCGTAGCCACGCCCCCCAACAAGAAAGCCTAGTTCATTCTCCAGGGGAGTAGACTCAGACACCCCGGTATCCAAAGGTACCCTCCTGACATTCGATTTACTGCAGTGGTCAGAATAACACATACAGCAGTGTAGATGAGGAAGGGCATCAGGGGAAAAAGTGTGATGGTAGGGTTTCCTAGGAGGTTTAAGGGACAATAAGGTATGAGAGGAATAGAGAAAGCATACTTGAGATATGGAGAGCTGGGGGCCAGCCCGCCTGGCCCCTGGCACGGACGGGCACAGACGGGCTAGACTTTGGCGCGATTTCGGTGCATGCCCGCTGCGCGCGTCCGGTAAGCGCGGAGAAAGCCATAAAGCTTACAATAGGGTTGGGCCTGAGTGTCGCGCCCCATGTGACCCTCTGAAGCCTTGGAGGGCAGGGACAACAACTGTTTGCCGGCGCCCTCCACAGCAATCTGGAAAACCCGTGGTGGACCGGGGCGCTGGCAAGGAAAGCGTGAAACAGGTAAGAGCCAACGGGAATTGTGCAAAAGCGCAGAGTAACACAGTTTTAAAATGCACAGCAAGATTTAAAACAGCAGAATTAACATCGATTCATCGTAATCATGCATCGATGACATAACTACTAAGGAAAGCATGAGACAGGTAAGAGCCAACAGGAATTGTGCAAAAGCGCAGAGTAACACAGTTTTAAAATACACAGCAGGGTTTAAAACAGCAGTATTAACATCGAGGCATCGTAATCATGTACTCGGTAAAACGAGACAAAGGTGGGTGGTACTAGAACACATTAAAACCAAGGAGAACATTGAGAACAATTACATGAAAAAGAACAACGCTGGGTGTTCAAATTACGTACAGACACCCAAGGCCTAAATGATGACATCCCCTTGGGCCAGTTCTGTTAATGTTAATATTAAATGACATGCACTATAGCCATGAGCCGTCAGAACGTAGGGGGAGTGTGACCCACTTGAATATAGCTGACACATTTCCTCTTGATCTGCGGCTATCAGGGTTAATCATACACTCACAATCAGTGAGTATCCTCCCTCTAGAAAACTACGTGGCGAACACATCTGTGCTGCGCCATACATAGGATCTGCTAACATGATCCAATACCACCCTTTGACAACGTTCACCCTCTGTAGTAACCCAATACACAGGTGTGCTCATTTTCACAGTACTAAACTTTTGAAATGACGCGTTTGGTCATTATCCTTTTTACCACCATGAAAGGGAAGTCTTGAATATAAATATATAAAAAATATACCTTTACCATTTTGGTTTTTAATTACTCCCCGGTCTGTATTTGAGAAATATAATACATATATTTATTTCTTTTGCTTTTAAGAACACTTAATTCACCTCTTTCATACAGGAATTTTTTAATAATAGAAGGATAACGCGGAGCCCACTCGCGTATCCTTCCAATATGGCATTCCTTCCAATATGGCAGTCACCTTTGCCATTGGCGGCGGCCATCTTGTGAAGCTTTGCGCGTGGTCCAGTCTCTAGAGACCTCCACGCGGACGAAGCAGGAAGCATTTATTCTGTCCCCCGCTCAGACACGCTAAGATGCAGTCCGACGGGGAGATGAGTAGATGTCCAGAATCCAGAAGCGAGGCTTCCAAAACAGAAATAAGTGCTTTATCCTCCACAGGAATGGTACGGCGAGACAAGAGACCATTTCTAATACGGGTGTATCCACCAACACTAACAAAGCCTCCCCATTTATCCGCAATTTTTTGCAGATAATACTTTCAGGGAAACCCCGCCTCCCGCGTGTCCATGAAGCACAGTTTTGCTCTCAAAAATGTATGTGTTACTCTTCAGGCATAACCATTCAAGCCCTATTTGTGTGTTTTGTGTGTAAATCACCTTGTGTATGTTTTGTTTTTAATGTATGACCATTCACTACGCAGCAGGTTTAGCCAGCATGTTTATACCTATATCGGTTAAAACCACTCTGAGCTGGACGACTGCACGCACCATTAAGGAGCATCTCTAGAGCATGGAAATGCATTATATATGTACCCACCTACTCTGAAAGAGAGAGGGGGCTTTCTTTCCCCTAACCATGTCTTTTCTATTTTTGCAAACATACTATGTGATACATTGTGATCGTATGTATAACCACGCATGCTTTATTAGTTGCAGCGTTTATTTCTTGAGGTAATTCTTTACTTCCATATTTAGGTTTATTAGGAGTGGCATACACGGGGCTGGTCCCTGTGTGGTCCTGACAAAGAGCTTGGGGTAGGCTCGAAACATGTTGATCTTAAACTGAACTTCTAACCCATTATCGTTAGTTTTTCCGTGTATAACCCCTTTTTAGACATACCAACCTAGGAGCGATAATAAAGTATTTTAGCCCACTAGCAAGGTATTTTTAATCACTGTAGCCCACTCCACCACACTTTCTGCACTACACATTGTCTTCCACTTAAAGTGCTCCTACGTATTTCCGCAAGTCGCAGCACGCCCCAGTTCGTAGAGAACTGGGATGGCCCCAGTGATGAAGCATGCCACTGTGGGGAACCCAGGTGAGTGAGGGGACTCAAGAAAGAAGTTTTTCTTTCCTAAAGGCAATATCTGGTCGCATTGATCGGATGCCCTATCCTTACCCTATGACTAGTTCCTCTAATCCGACATCTCGGGTTTCAGTTCAATAATTCTATTGGTTAAACACATCTTGCACTTGAAAATGCTATTAGGGCTGAATGAACTATTCTTATATTAATTAATTACACTATTTTTTGTGAAAGGTTCAAAATATATGTGAGACTTTGGACTGTAGATTGCAATGGGTGTGGGTAGGGAACATTTTGATGTTTATATAGTTGACATTGTATAATTTACAAGTAGTGTTGGCTGAAGGATACAACCATAAATTGTTGTTTTAGTTCACTAAAATTGTCTGTTCTTAGCTTTGCTCTTTCTTTCTATGAACAAGAAATGTGTGTAATATTTCTATATGAATATATTTCTTGGAAATAAAGCTTTTCTGATTCTGATACATTGTCACACACAGGGAGCCACAAACAGTGCTATAGCCCTGCGTGGACACTCGGCCATACATATCCTAGGTCCCCTGGGTACCATATACTAGGGCTTATAAGTAAGTCAGCCCTTACCAACTGGGGATAGCCAATTTGATATATACCTTGTAATGGGTTAGAACACTGGCCCTGAGGTCTGATTAGCAGGCCTTGATGCACTCTTAAAGTTGATAAACCAGCAGCATCAGCCCACAAATGAGAAATTTCCTTTCTCCAAAGTTTAGTCATGTCAGCAAAGAAGGCAGATATCCCTTGCTTTTCATTTGATTGTCTCAGCTCCCCAGTTGCTAAGGTCTCCTGTTTCTCCCCTTCTCTCTGTCTCCTGTTTTTTTCTCTATGTATACCAGGTATGACAATTCTTAACAGAGACATATGCTTGGACCATTGGAACAGTCTCTTGTATCTAAACTACCAATTTCCTCTAGTCACTAGGCTGCTATCTGAACCGACTCACCACATAGGGCATTGAACATTACCTTTTCCTTCTGCCTTAGTCATAAATGCCCAGCATTAAAAATATTTGTTAAATGCTCTTTCATGTTTAACTTGAGTTCTGTTTAACCAAGGTTAATCAAATTTGGACAGCCTTATAAATATAATTACTATTCGTAATGAAAGGTCAAACATCTTAGTACGATGGCCAGAATCAAAGTTATGAAAATCTTCAGATCCCCATGTGCCACAGACTCCTTCTTTCTTTGGTTCAAATCAAAATAATATAGGGAATATGAATATTAAATTTGAAATTAAAATCTAATGTGGATATGTTATGTTATGATATGCTATTCTATCTTATGTTGCCTTATTTCATGTAAATTAGTATAGTGCATGACTCACCTGGAAGGGTATTCTGGCACTGAAGCAGAAGCTGTATGTGCCAAGCCAGGGCTAGATGAAACTCAGGTCCTCAGGTTCTTGTAGAATTCAAGAACTGAGGAGACAGCTCTGCTGTGCAGGGGCATGCTGTTTCATATGTAGGTAGTGTGTGCAAGTAGGATTCCAGTTCAGTGGTGGTGTCTGGTAGGTGTGTGGAAATGTATTCGGTTGTTGAGGTACATGGGGCCAATCTTGTGAAAAACTTTGTATATGTACATGAGATGTTTTAAGCGTGCTCGTTTTTGGATTGGGAACCAGTGAAAAACTTTGAGGTGTGGGGTGATGGGAACTGGGTGGGAGATGGAGGGTGAGTCTAGCCTTTGAGTTTTGTATAACCTGAAGTCTTCTGATCAGTTGACCACTGATTACGGCATAGCGTGTGTTGCCTGTAGACTACCTTGCTTGCAATGAGGGCTAGAGTGACAGTTATGTAAGTCTTGATGGGAAGCCATTTGAAGATGTTTTAAGCTTCTTGAGTGAGTGGAAGCAGGAGACAGAGAATGCATTCACATGGCCAGTCATGGTGAGTTGGTTGTCGGTCACTATTCTGTGGTTCTTTGCGTAGGTTGACTACAGGAGTGTGGGTCTGAGTTCGGCGGGCCACCAGGTGTAGTCGTAGGGTGAGGTTTGTTTGGTGACTTCCATCCTGTCTGTGTTCAGCTGGAGGCAGTTTGTTTCTATGGGGGCTTACTTATGAGTATCAGTGGCCTTGTAGATATGGGTCTGCACAGTGCACCACAAGAAACTTCAAAAAAAGTGATATTCCTGCGGTGCACTACCCTTTGTTCCAAACATTTGACATCTTCACACGTTTTATGAAAGGGGCAGATTCTTTAAATTAAATTATTAACCAGGGGCAAAGGGAATATTTCACTGAATGGAAATCTCTAAGTTACTCTGAGGTGTAGACAAGATTTTAGGCATAGTGGCTTGCTGGCCTCTGGTCTCAACTGGGTGCATGCAGGTGCAGACAGGTTTGTCATCGGTGCACCTTCAGTGCAGCAGCGGCGTCCCCGTTGCTTGCATCCATGCCAAGGTCATGTATAAATAGAGCGGGTGGCAGCCAAAAAGCAAAGAGAGCATACTATCAAAATGGCAGCTCCAGAGGCACGATCTTAAAGAATAAAAAAAAAGCACAGAACGCCAACCGACCAAGTAGTAGACTCGGAGAGATAGGAGAGATTTACAAGTGTAGTTCATAAATCGTAAATGAGTTCGCACAGATTCAAAATTAATTAAACATTATTTCCTATTCATTAAAACTCAGTTTAAAAAAATTAAAAGAAGGTCTAAAATACTGATTAAAGTGTGCAAAGGGAACAGTTTAGCAAAAAAGAGTCACGCTGGACCCTTTATGGTCTAAGGTGTGCATTTTATATTTATTAATCAGATTTCTACATTTCCGATACAGCTGTTTTGCAATTGCTGTGCTCTGGCATAAACTCTAAGCAAGTACATGCATAACTTCAAATGTGCAAACAAAAGAATAACACCGCATAAAAATACAATTTTTTTATTTAAGAGGTTTTACTAAGTGCAAGCATGTCGCCTCATGGCTGCTCACAATTAGTTAAACGTCAGTTGTTCAATCTAGGAGAACACTATATTTGGCATGTATTCCTTAATTGCAGTATCCATATCTTTTATTTCCTATATTTAAAATATATCAAGGCATTAACTTTTGTTGCAATAACGAGTAGAATCTCATTTCCTTTGCAATTTCCAAGTGTCACATGTTTCTAGAGTCTGCTGACAGAAGCGTTTGCAAGTTCGAGATGGGTTCTTAAAAACCTTTGCACCTCCTGCCAGGCATGGTCTTGTGCCATCCCGTGAGCTGCAAGTTCCCCACCCCACATCAAAGGCAAAGGGAAGAAGGGATTGATTGACATAGGACAGAACGGGGAGCCTGGTGGCTCGATAAGATGGCCAGCGTCTGGATAGAGCAGGAGCTGGCCTCTCATGTTCTTGTGCTTCCTCATCCTCGCCAACATCTCATTTGCAAACCCCTTGCTGTTAAAGTTTGCATCTTTACCACCAACCACAAACAGGATGTGACCCTGTGCCCTCTCCACTGGGATCAAACTCTTTTCATTCTCTTGAGAATCTCCTATCATGTCCGAGAAAGTAATAGTCCCAGACTCATTCAAACAAAGACTTTCTGCTCTGTAGGGACTACCAGGGATGCAGATGTCTTTATAACGAAGTGAGTTTCCATGGATGAAGTTTGGCCCATTGATAGACACAGTTGCAGTCACTTGCTTCAGGTAGGACGCCATGGACAAACCAATCTCTGCGCCTTTGCAAACTGAGATCACTCCAACTTTGGGGCCTAGAACCTGAGAAACAAACAAAAGGGAAATATCATGCTAGTTCAATAGTAACTCCTCCAAATGTCATATCAACAGCACAATACACAGTAAGATATTCATAATGCCAAGGTATTAATGGCCCTTCATTCTAAGGGGATGTTAAAAAATGGGCTTGTGTCAGAACAATATTGAAATAATGGTTGGTGTCTGAACTAGTATCTTGGTTTGCTTCCTCAATACTCTACCTTACAAGTTGTATTGTGAATCTAGACAATCTTCTATGCGTGTTCACATGCCTCTTGTGTATAAAGGGTCAGAGAGCGAGCAGGGTAGCAGATGAGGAGAAAGCAGCCTCCTGGTCACAGGAACTACACAGGGGTTGCGCTCGAGAAACTCATGGATGAAAGAGTGACCTGGGGCTTCTATGCGTGCTCACATGCCTCTAGTGTATAAAGGGTCAGAGAGCGAGCAGGGCAGCAGATGAGGAGAAAGCAGCCTCCTGGTCACAGGAACTACACAGGGGTTGCGCTCAAGAAACTCATGGATATAAGAGTGACCTGGGGCTTCTATGCGTGCTCACATGCCTCTAGTGTATAAAGGGTCAGAGAGAGAGCAGGGCAGCAGATGAGGAGAAAGCAGCCTCCTGGTCACAGGAACTACGCGAGGGTTGTGCTCGAGAAACTCATGGATGAAAGAGTGACCCGGGGCTTTTATGCGTGTTCACATGCCTCTTGTGTAAAGGATCAGAGAGAGAGCAGGGCAGCAGATGAGGAGAAAGCAGCCTCCTGGTCACAGAAACTACACTGGGTTGCGCTCGAGAAACTCTTGGATGCAAAGACCTCCCTCAAGTATTACAGCTAATTTTCGACGTCAGATATGGGGTTAAAGCACACTTGCCCAGTCAGTTTTGGGCTGATTAAAATGTTACTGAATTTGAGCTTTAACTCGGGCACCTGCTTTATTTATATCTGTAAGTGCTTCCTGTTGAGGTTTAATTTTTGTGACAGGAGCCTCGTGCCAGAATGAATCCTGCCCTGCATAGTTATCCACGAAGATGCCACCTGTTTTGTGCAATGCCTCTACTCAACTGGAGTACTTTCTACTGGCTAATCCAGTAAGTGCTACCTCGTTGGGTAAATGTATAGTGCTTTTCCTACACTGCAGCTGCATAAAGGACCAGAAGATTTGCCTCCAGTGACCGTGTGTGCCTGTAACTGTGGTCCCTTGAGTGAGCTGGTCATAAAAAAAAAATCCGCCCGCGAGCAAATTTGCGGCAATTTCGCAGGATTCACGGATCGCAAATTGCAAAAAATCCGCAAATTTCACGAGCGGAACGGATTTTTGGCCCATGCTTACTATATTCCTCTTTCTAAGAGGGCTGCAGAAAGCAAATCACAAAATCACAAAGGCAGACTGCAGAATGCAGCACACATAGAAAGAGGAAGTAAAGAGGAGAAATAAAGATCTTTTTCCTTGTTACTCTTCCCCTGAGAAGGCATATCTTTTGGTGCCTTACCAGGTGTACTACTTTTGGTAAATACTAGGAGTTGCATTTCTGCGTCGCGTTACTCCAGATTTATGAAGCAAACGAGGCCAAGCAAGGTGGACTTGTGTCACATTTTGGACTTGCGTCTTGCGACCCATCTTTCTACACACATAAGCCCTCACATTTCCTTATGCAGAACGGTCATCTTTTCACTACCTTTTATGCTGAACAATTTGGCTTTCAGTAACCTGACTAGTACTAGGACACTTCTTTGGAAGTAACTGTTTGTGATTTATAAATGCCAACTGATTAATTCATGTATTCATTCATTCATGGCCCATTCACCAGCCCTGTGTTTTAACATGTTTTCACTCAGATCAAATCAGATCCATTTCTAAGGGCAGCATTACATTCCAAGATTCACATAAATAGGGCGGGTAGAATGTTTATGTTGCAAGTCAGAGTCACACAAGCAGAAATAATGAAATTGTGGTGGTGGTTTTAACATAATAGCATCCTAAGGGATAGCAACGGGTTTGTGAGCAATTCTAATAGGTCTTAGCTGTAAAAAGAAATAGGTGCCCATTACAAACATTTCACCTGCAAGCAGTTTCCCACCCAGACTATGCATTCAAATATATCATTTCGCAAGCAGGGGGGCATGACATTCCAGGGTTTAAGTGTGTGGGTAGGTGGTTTTAAAACACAACATGTTAAGTTTTGCTTAGGAAGGAGTTGCTTCATGTAAGCATCTATTCCCTAGGAAAGAAAATAAAAACTATTCAAATGTGCAAATTAATCTATACTACTATTATAAAGGAAGAACTTTGAACCTTTGAGGCGGGTAAACTCGGGAACCACAGCGCCAATCCACACACCCGATACATCGTTGTAATCGTCAGGGTGTGCAGATGGACATAGGCTATATAAACTTAATAAATATACGTTATTTAAAAAATTTACCGAAAAAAAGTAGTCCCTTTGAAGAAGCGCCGGCAGCAACGTGCGTGCCTGACGTGAGGAGCGCGGGGAGGAGCGGCGTCCAGGAGCGCGAGAGAAGGACCGCGGACATGGCGCGGGGAGGAGCGGTGAGGAGCTGCGGACAGGCAGTGAGGAGCGGCGGACAGGCGGTGAGAAGCGGCGGACAGGCGCAGTGAGCGGCAGATGAGGTAGGTTATTTATTTATTTATTTAGGAGAGGTGAGCGACGGAAAAATGAAGCAAAAATGAAAATCGTGAGCAAGAGGAAGCAAACGGAGCATTACAAAAGTGAGCCAAACGGTGCATTACTGGAGGAAAAAGTTACGTGTGCAGGTTACAAAAGCGGACATCGTGAGCAAGAGGAAGCAAACGGAGCATTACAAAAGTGAGCCAAACGGTGCATTACAGGAGGAAAAAGTTACGTGTGCAAGTTACAAAAGCGTAGAAAGTAAACATACAGGTATAGGAGGAAAAAGTGACGCGTGCAGCTAGCAAAAGGAAGCAAACGGAGCATTAAAAAAGTGAGCCAAACGGTGCATTACAGGCGGAAAAAGTTACGTGTGCAGGTTACAAAAGCGTACAAAGTAAACATAGAGGTATAATACTGCAATATATGGAGGAAGGCTCCGGGGGACCCACGGACAACGTCGGGCCGGGCGGGGGCCCTGAAGCCTAATTGCTCCCTGACACCGTCGGGACGGGCTGCTACAAAAGCATACAAAGTAAACATAGAGGTATAATACTGCAATATATGGAGGAAGGCTCTGGGGGACCCACTGACAACATCGGGGCGGGCGGGGTCCCTGAAGCCTAATTGCTCCCGGACAACGTCGGGACGGGCGGCTAGTGTTAGCATAAAAGTTTACCATGCCTAAATCTTACACATGTATGTATTCCTGAATTAATTCTATGTTGGATAGTTGCACCAAACGAATAACATGCATGGGAGAGCAGGTCTCAGCTGAGTTTTAGTTCAGCTGGTAGGTGGTTCCAGAGACTTGGTACTTGACATGAGAAGGACTGTTTCATTATGCTACCTTTTCCTTTTTAGATTACCTGGAAAGGTACTGGGAAGATGCTTTTATTGTATTATGTGACTTGCCAGTTAAAAGCTTTCACAAATTCATTGTAGGTGTCAAATCATCAAACCAACTTTTGCGCCTCCCCTTGCACATAGGTGCTTAAAGGTGGGGCTTGAAGTGCTGCATCAATAACCATGCTGGAGTTCTGAAGTGGAATGAGCAAAAAAGATGGTTGTAAATTTAGTTTTTATCTTGTCACATTTGCTCTATGTTCAAAGAAAGAGATCAGATGTCAGACTATGTCTTCTAGCATATTGCTGCTTACTAATTTCATAATGAAATATGTGCTTAGTTTTCTTTCTCTGACTGCACCGTGAGAGGAATGTGTCTTGCTGGTGTGAAAGGAAAGCTGTAGGATGTCATTTTTTCTAATACTCAATAACATTCAAATACATAGCAATGAACAGCAGAACTGGTCCACAATATATCAGCAGTTAAGAAAGCACAAATGAAGCCCTTTTTGTAATTATGATGCATGATGGAAGTAAAGATTTTAATCGGGTCATAACAAATTGAGACACTTTACTTGATGCGCAATTGACAAATATTCAATGAAACCCGATTTTCAAACACTATCATTTGTGCATTAAATAGTTTTATAAGTAAAACTGCATGCCTTTACAAATTCAGCGGCTATTTCAATGAAGAATGTGCTGTCTGTAAATGACAGTGTGCTACCACACCATGCTTTAGTACTATATTTGTGACAGTGTGCTCCAAAATACACTATACTTTCTTACTGAAAGCGGGTGACTAAATTACGGCCCTTGTTCTTTCTGCCATGCTTGGATATTTTAGAGTTCTTATAACTTTCGTGATGTAATGTTGATGGCAGCATCTTTACTCTGAAAATTGTTTCAGCACCACTGCACCTTGTTTACAATATACATCCCATGAATCAGCCCAGCACCTGTGGAAAAAGTAATCTTTCTTCTAGCCGGAATCATTATACAGTATCACAAGGCACCAGTTGCAGTTGGGGCCGGAGGACCTGAGGTGACTGGTTGGAGGGTGCCGAGTTGCTGCAGTTGCCTAATGGTTCCAACGTTCTCCTCCCCCCTTGGATACCCAATGCTCACACCTCCATCGGCTGCGGATATCTTGATGGGCATCTTGGAGGGAAAGGTTGGCGACAGAGGGAGGCAGTGAGAGGATGCTCCGAGGCAGGTGTCGGAGTGATCAAACGACCCCAGAGCCACCGAAATGAGGGTGAGTTAAGGAGCCCATCTGAGCCCATTTAAGCCTGTTTTGCCTTTGGTGCTCCTGGTGCGTCTGGTGTAGTGCGCAGTGCACTCCCTCTCTCCTCCCGCATCCCTACAAGGAATTCCTCCAAGCCTGTGTTGGTGAAGGGGGTGTGGAGATGTGTGTTAGGCATTACAGTGCTGGTAGCCCGTTGTAAAGATAATTTAAGAACAGAAATGCTTGCCTTGAAAGCTGCCTATCAGAACTTATGTGATCATAAAATGAGGGAGTACTGTAGGTTAAACTGGGAGGCGTAACTCTCACTTCACCATCTTCACTAGAGGCTTAAATAATTGAAGAAGATTGGTTCACATTTATATAGAAGTAGAAACACAGAGAATAGATTAGTGATGCAGGCTAGCTCTGAAGTTGATATTGAAATGATAGCTAATACACAGACAGCAGTAATTCTGTGAGAGATAATCTGTAATATGAAAGCCTCTAGGGCTGGAGGCCCAGATGGTTGTCCATCAGTGATATTAAAAAAAGACCCAAGGAAGTGGAGGTCCATCCTAAGCAGATTTATCCAATGGGTAACGCTGATGGGCTCCCTTTTAGAGTCTTGAAAGGGGGCTATAGTGCAGCCCTTCCATAAAAAGGGCACAATGGATCAACCAGTTTACTACCATTTTCTCTTGCTCTTAGATAACCCATCCATATGATATGCCCAAACTTTTTTAAAGAACTTAGCGCCCTGGGTGTTTGATACTGATTTAATTCCAATGGAAAAGGGAGGCTTTAGGCTGAAGCATTCCACCATGGCTCACGGTCTTACATTAAGGGGAGCCGCAAGTAAGTCAATGGAGTCGGTAGGTGACCTTTGTTGCTCCTTCGTTGACTTACATGCGATAAGATGGCTAGAGATTACTATAGCCCAAATTACAGCAAAGGAATATATTTAAGGCCTTGTTGGGCCGGGTGATAAAGCTCCATAGTGGAAATAGAGCTCCGTTTGATCTTGACGGGCTTTGGAACCTGACAAGGAAAATTCCAGTGGAGAGGAGCTTGTGACAGTGGTGCATTCTAGCAACCCTGCTATTCAGTCTGTTTATTGCAGACCTTCCTTAGACACTGTGTCCTACCCACAGTTTTTCACCACAGTTGGAGGTAGGCACATTAGTTGTCTTATGTACACAGATGATTTAGTGGTGATGGATCTTACACCCATTGGCTGCAACAGAAACTAAATGCCCAAGTTGCAAGTTGAAAATAAACTTACAATAAATGCTGATAAGAAAAAACTATTTTCTCCCTTCTAGAGTCTTGAAAGGGGGCAATAGTGCAGCCCTTCCATAAAAAGGGCACAATGGATCAACCAGTTTACTACCATTTGCTCTTGCTCTTAGATAACCCATCCATATGATATGCCCAAACTTTTTTAAAGAACTTAGCGCCCTGGGCGTTTGATACTGATTTCATTCCAATAGAAAAGGGAGGCTTTAGGCTGAAGCATTCCACCATGGCTCACGGTCTTACATTAAGGGGAGCCGCAAGTAAGTCAATGGAGTCGGTAGGTGACCTTTGTTGCTCCTTCGTTGACTTACATGCGATAAGATGGCTAGAGATTACTATAGCCCAAATTACAGCAAAGGAATATATTTAAGGCCTTGTTGGGCCGGGTGATAAAGCTCCATAGTGGAAATTGAGCTCCGTTTGATCTTGACGGGCTTTGGAACCTGACGAGGAAAATTCCAGTGGAGAGGAGCTTGTGACAGTGGTGCATTCTAGCAACCCTGCTATTCAGTCTGTTTATTGCAGACCTTCCTTAGACACTGTGTGCTACCCACAGTTTTTCACCACAGTTGGAGGTAGGCACATTTGTTGTCTTATGTACACAGATGATTTAGTGGTGATGGATCTTACACCCATTGGCTGCAACAGAAACTAAATGCCCAAGTTGCAAGTTGAAAATAAACTTACAATAAATGCTGATAAGAAAAAACTATTTTCTTCGCTAAGAGGAAAAGGAAATTTGCATGGTTCTTTGATAAATTAACAAATGGCTACTCGGAGGCTTGCTCTGTCTGCAGTAGTGAATGGTGTGAAAAAGGTTGTCCATAAATTTAGCAGCCACACCTTGGAGCCATTAGGTAAAGTTATTCAGGGTAAACTGATTCCATGGGCCCTACAGGGAGAGGGGCACTGGCTCTGGACAGATGAGTGATATGGGAAGGGCTAGAAGGAAATGATTCTTGATCTCCCTAAAAATGCTATGATCCAAGCTGTAAGTAGGGAGTTGAGAACTGTAGCTTGGAGTGTACTGGCTAATGCCAGACCCTTGTACTTCTATCTATCTCTTACAAATGGGCTCACATGCAACAAATTGTCAGAGCAAATCTTACTGGGGATAATGACAACCTTCTCCGAGAAAAGGAACCAGGTGACAATAATGCAAAAGCATTTTAATGTTGCAGAGAGTTATATAGAAGGAGGGGAAGTGGCTTCAATTAACCAGATGAAGCACACACTCACACAAAGTGCCATAGAAACAGTTGAAAAGAGGATTTACATTAGCTCATAATTAAGAGCTCAGCCATTCCTTTCTTAATTTCACCGGAAAGTATGGACGTGTTCACAAACATATATAATATTCCAGACAAGTGCTTGCAGAATTAAGACTTGTGCTTGGGGGTGGGAATTGACCTTGGGTGGTGCATCACAGGATTAAAAACTGAGGTTGTAAAGAACAATAACCAGTGCTCTAGTAGGAGAGGTAGGAACTATTCAGTGAGCCATTTATTGCTGGATTGTATATTCTTCACTGAAGCAGGGGAAAAGATTCTTCGACCTGTGTTTTGAAAATACGGGATTCAAGCTAGGGAAATGGGGCTAGAGCTAATTTATCATCCTAAATTCCAAGATATGGCTATAGCCGTTGGTCAATATTTGTGACAAATTATAAAGACTGGCAGTATCTTCTCCATAGGGTTTAATATCCAGGTCTGTATGAGTGTAATTATACTCAGTAAGGTACCATCAAGTAAATGAGTGGATACTCTAATAGGATGGTTGTGGAAAGCTGCTATGCATATTGGTTAAACAGACATTGCGCTTGAAAATGCTTTTGGGGCTGAATGAACTATTCTTATATTGATCAATTTCACTATTTTTTGTGAAAGGTTCAAAATATATGTGAGACTTTGGACTGTAGATTGCAATGGGTGTGGGTAGAGAACATTTTGATATTTTTAGAGTTGAAATGGTATAATTTAAAACTAGTGTTGGCAGAAGGATACAACCATAAATTGTTCTTTTAGTTCACTAAAATTGTCTGTTCTTAGCTTTGCTCCTTCTTATTATGAATGAGAAATGTGTGTAATATTTCTATAAGAATACATTTCTTGGAAATAAAGTATTTCTGATTCTGATACATTGTCACACACAGGGAGCCACAAACAGAGCTGTAGCCCTGCATGGACACTCTGCCATACATGTCCTAGGTCCCCTGGGTACCATATACTAAGGACTTATAAGTAAGTCAGCCCTTGCCCAATTGGGATAGCCAATTTGAAATATACCTTGTAATGGATTAGAACACTGGCACAGATGTCTGATTTGCAGGCCTAGGTGTACAGATAAAGTTGATAAACCAGCAGCATCAGCCCACACATGAGAAATGTCCTTATTCCAAACTTTAGTCATGCCAGGAAAGAAGGCAGACATCCCTTGCTTTTCATTTGATTGTCTAAGCTCCCCAGTTACTAAGGTCATCTGTTTCTTCTCTTCTCGCTGTCTCCTGTTTTTTCTCTATGTATTTTCCCTGTACTACTTTTATATTGTATAACACGTTATACCAGGTATAACAAGTCTTAACAGAGACATATGCTTGGACCATTGGAACAGTCTCTTGTAACTAAACTACCCATTTCCTCTAGTCACTAGGCTACTATCTGAACCCACTCACCACATAGGGCATTGAACCCAGCATTAAACATATTTGTTAAATGGCCTTTCCTGTTTAACTTGAGTTCTGTTTAACCAAGGTGAATCAAAATTGGAAAGCCTTATAAATACAATAACTATTTAAATGAAATGGCAAACATCTTAGTACGGTGGCCAGAATGAAAGTTATGAACATCTTCAGATCCCCAGTCTCCTTCTTTCTTTAGTTCATATCAACAAAATATAGGGAATATGAATATTGAATTTGAAAATAAAATGTAATGTTGATATGTTATGTTATGATATGCTATGCTATTTTATGTTGCCTTATTTCATGTTCATTAGTATAGTGCATGACTCACCTGGAAGGGTATTCTGGCACTGAAGCAAGAGCTGTATGGGCCAAGCCAGGGCTTGATGAAACTCAGGTCCTCAGTTTCTTGTGGAATTCAAGAACTGAGGAGACAGCTCTGATGTGCAGGGGCATGCTGTTCCATATGCAGGTAGTGTGTGCAAGTAGGATTCCAGCTGAGTGGAGGTGTCTGGTAGGTGTGTGGAAATGTATTCTGTTGTTAAGGTACATGGGGTCAATCTTATGAAAAATATTGTATATGTGCATTGACAAGTTTTAAGAGTGCTCGTTTTTGGATTTGGAGCCAGGTACAATCTTTGATGTGTGGGGTGATGAGGACTGGGTGGGAGATGGAGGGTGAGCCACTGAGTTTTGTATAACCTGAAGTCTTCTGATCAGTTGAGCACTGATTAAGGCATAGCGTGCGTTGCCTGTAGACTAGCTTGCTGGCGATGAGGTCTTGGGTGAAAGTTCTGTTATGTATTATTTTAGGACCCTATTGTAAGTTTCCCGATTCATGCCCTTATATAGGTATAAATCACTATATCTTTATATAGGCATAGAAATCATAACCATATTTAGGCATAGCTCATGCAGTCCAAATACAGCAGGGCTACTTCCACTAGTTACGAAAATCCACAACGATTTCTTGGAAAAACCCGCCTTCAGCAGTCAGGGACTTCCATTTGCTTGAGCACTGATTTATCCAGGAACTCATGGAGTTTTCAAAGAACTGAGACTCTTTGATGATTTTATTATGTCCAACCATACGTCAAGCCAGGCACCTTCAAGGTATAAATATGCCCACACTTGCCCAAGCAAACACACAGTGGTTTGGAGCAGTTTGACTATCTACTTACCCGACACAGCTGCTACAGCAAGTGCCAAAGGAAGCCAACCCTCCAGCATATGCACTGAGAGAGACGCTGTCTTTTCTCCTGCCGAGAAATCCAGCTCCAGTGTTTCCAAGCTACCTTTGCGTGTTGTTGGGATATTGAGTCCCGAGACCAGCCTTCTCCATTCTAAACTAAGGTATGGAGCTGATTAGACCCTTAGAGAAATCTTGGGCAGATTCTTGGCAAAAGTTACTACATTTATGCTACACCTCACTTACTTCTTCCCTTGTACTAAGCTTAGGTTAGGTACACCGGGGTAGGCGTATTTTAGAAGCACCAGTTGAGTACTTTTAGCCTCTTTTATTTATGTATATATTTTTCGATTTAGGAACCATCCAATGCTCTTACAGTATTAATTTATTTTACTATTTACACTGTACGCATTATATTTTACAAACTGTGTTACGATTGTAGCAGTTCATTTCTTATGCTTGAGAAAGAAGACTGTTCAATAAATCTTTTTATTGAAAACGCCTGTCTATCTATTTCTCTGCACCTCTAGTGAAACGGTGCATGCACGATTGACTGAGTGAAATATCTATCTATTGTTTCCACGACTCTGAAGATACGTTTTATCTTGGGGAAACAAAGTTGTCATGTTTATGCGGTTGTCAGAGACTAATCCCTTCTTGTGAATTCGAGAAAGTTTCTAGTGACCTCTGAGCTAGCTGGCACACACAATTAAGTTTAGTATACACGGTAGAGACCTAGTCGACCTCAGTCCTACGTCTAATCTACAGGATATATTATTCCAATGTGCAGAGCCTATTGGGAATAAATGAACTGC
The DNA here is from genome assembly GCF_964261635.1 of Lissotriton helveticus. NCBI lineage: Eukaryota > Metazoa > Chordata > Amphibia > Caudata > Salamandridae > Lissotriton > Lissotriton helveticus. The sequence continues at coordinate 1,105,121,360 of NC_136059.1, forward strand.
ACTACATGGCGCCCAACGTTTGGTAAGGCACTAATTTAACGCTGGATACTAGAGTAACTCAGTCGTGCTTTTCACAGAGACCCCTTTTTCCCGTAAAATACTCCAATAGACGTCTGGAGTGGGTTAAAGGATACAATATCTGCCTCAAACTGAGTAGGACGAAAAATCCTATGTATTAGTTTTTGGTTTTGTTCAACGTTGAAGGATACAGTGTTCCAAAATATTGTGCACCTTATCTTTATTTCCTTGAAACTTGCTCTGCAAACCTTCATAAAAAATGACGGAGAGTGACGAAGAGTTGGCTAGAGCTGCAGCAGCAGCACTTACACAAAACCTAGTTACTACAGGTTTTAATGAAAATGACCCGGATGTTATACACATCCCGGCAAATGTAAGAAAAATTATAACTTACAAACTAATAAATAATGAAGTATCATCGAGAGGTGGCAAAGTAATATTTGTGATAGAGGCACATGAATATCAGCAGACAGAGGTATTCTATTCATGGATTGTCTTTCCACAAGCAAATCCAGTAACACATGAGTTCCACTACTATAAAAAGGAGGAACCTCTAGCGGAATACGTTCCTTTCGAGGATGTTTAAATTCCACTAACTTACCAAGAGCATCTGCTCTGGTTTAATGGCGCCCTACAACATCAAAATCACATTACCAGGCTCGGTCCACTAGGTAGACCAGGAGCTACATGGCCGGTGCTAGACAGCTATACACCACATCCTAACATCGAAAGAATGACAGATGTAGAACTGTTAGCTCAGCTAAAACAATTAATTAAAATACATAGACAATTGGTACAATATGTCATGCAGACTTTAACAGTCCAACCAGCTGTAAGAGTTCCACAGCACACCCCTCATCAGGGGAACAAAAACAAAATCACACCACAGACTATACATACAGTAATCGGTAAGTTGCCAGCAAAAAGGGAACAAATTCCATTCTGGTTAGCCCAGAAAATGACTCAAATAGAGGCAGTATTTCCCGATAGTACACCTCATTAGAAACACAGGATTCTAACAATCTGTTTACCAATGGGTATTGCACCACACGTAGAGGACTGCAACACTTGGGGTACAGTCTTTGCTTCAATCTACACGAAAACACATGGTCTCCCGTCTATGGCAGTAATACCAGACGTTCTGAGACAGATTCAAAATGAATACGGTCCAGAACCGACCTTAAATCTTGGTATGAAATTACTGAAAGATTTCATACAGGTCTCGGCTATACTATTAGCCAACATTAAAGGCGAAGCAGCATCTGAGCAAACCGCAAAAAGCTAAAAGAGACAGATATTACTGAGCAACCATATGAACTTGCCAGAATTATTGAAAAATCTTCTGAAGAACTAGGTAGAGATGGTTTGGGAGGGCAACCTGTAAAGCCCGAACTAACAGAAAATCCTGAAAAAGTTTTTGTCAAAAATAATCTCACTACTCCTAAAAAGAAGTGGGAGAACTCTAAACAGACACTTCCTAAAAAGAAGCGTTCTCAGTCCAGAGGAAGTTCTCCTCAGAAGGAGCCCTCTGAGAAGAGATATAACCTTAGAAATAGGGATAATATAAGAAAACCTGATAGATATCAAGATACTGATACACAATCCTCTCGTACCATTCAGACTTCCTCGCAGAAATCCGAAAGAAGATGACGATCAGAACAAAAAGAAGAACGCGTGAAGTCCAAAGATGATCAACACGTTCCGAAAAATAAGTAAAACCCAATTCACCAAAAAGAAGCAAGTCTAAAAATCAGACATGCCGAGGATCTTGAGGTCACAACTCAAGAACGGGGAGTGAGCCCAGACAATGCTGGACAGCACAGCAGAGGTCACCATAGCTCGCAGGATCCTGAAGGATCACCTGTAGACAGTGGATCTGAATGAATACATTCAGGTTGAAACTGCCGACACCAGGGTTAGTGTACCCCTTAAGTTATATGAAGTAACGCTCTGAATAGAGGGGGATATAACTAGGAAAATAAAAGCACTCTTTTGGGAAAAACTATGTAAGGGTTATGACATCCTTCTAGCTAAAAAAGACTGGCCACCTGAATTTGTGAGGGAGTGCCCACATGGCGAAGAAATCATTATGCCAGCCTTCTCTAATCATATTCCTATTCATAAAAAATACACCTATGCCAGAAAATGGGCTGTGGCCCAGGCTCCAGCATTATATAAAAATCATGTGGGAAGGGATGAGGATTCTCACCATAAAATCCAGTTAAAAAATCAACCTACTGCTCAGAGGCAGTATCCAGTAAAGCAGGAAGCTAAAAAAAACAAGTCAGAGAGATCTTAGATCAACTTGAATACCAAGGGGTGATTGAAACATGCACCTCGTCAATGAACAATCCTTTGTTTCCTGTCTCCAAACTAGACAATACATTTCGTCTAGTTTTGGATTACGGACATTTAAACTCTTGTTGCAATACTTTTGCAGTACAAAATTCACACAGTGCAGCACTAATGAATAACATCGTTCGAAAGAAATATAAAACTACTTTAGCTATTTCAAACGGTTTCTCCTGTCAAAAGATTGCACCTGAAAGCAGGCATTTGACCGCTTTCTCAATAATGAGGACACATCGGCACTTCTGTCGTCTCCCCCAGGGGTTCAAGAACAGTCCAGGGTTATTTTCAGCCAGAGTAACAGAGTTACTACAAATGTATGATGATGAGGCATTATCTTATGTAGATGACATCGATCTTACAGATGATGATTTGGACATGCACTTGAACAGGGTGAACACCATAATACTTGGGTTCGCCTCAGAAGGGTATACATTTTATTTTAAGAAATCACGAATTGCCCACCTCAATGTCCTATTCTTAGGATACGAACTTTCGAGTGAAGGCAAAAGCCTGGCAGCAAATTTTTTAGAAAAATGTGCTCTGCTCCAAACTCCAAAACGCTGAAAACCTACAGTCAATTATAGGATTCATAAACTTTGGAAGAACTTACATTCTGAATTACGCAGAAAGGGTTAAACCTCTCTACGAATTAATCAAACCTGATTTCAAACCTACTAATTCGATTAAAAAACAAACAGAAATTTTGCGTTCAGTGCAAACAGACATGTTGGCAACAACACACGCACAAACACGTGACAATGTACGCAACCTTGTAATCTGAATCATCCCAGGGAGATGCGGATTCACATACCTAACCTTTAACGAAGGTGAAAAGGTACCAATAGCTTACAAGTCACACTTGTACACAAAAGCTGAAATGAAATTCACTTCAACAGAATAAATTCTGACAGCGGTTCAGACTGCTGTAGCAAAGGAGAGAGCCCTCGCACAGGGTAAACGCATTAAAATCATTACACCTATACCTGCCTTAGAGGCAGTAACAAAGGCTAGCATTCGAATGCAAAAGCTCTACATCCTAGATGGATACAATGGGTTAATTATCTTGCTGCATCAGACGTTGAATACGTGTTTGACCCTAACTTGAAGACACAAGAATGTCTCTAATACGAACAAGAATGTCCTCTGCCTACTGAAATTCTACCTCTAGAACATTACGGCTGTATAATATATACAGACGGATCAGCACAACCCGCGATTGGGGGTAAACAAGCTTACAGTGCTGCGTGCGCGATTGTTAAAGGTCGCTGGCACAATGTTAAATTCAGACCTATGGTCACAAAAACTCAATCTCTCGGGGACTGTACAGCTCAACGAGCTGCACTACAGGCTTTCAAGATGGCGCTGGAAAATACCGATCGCGAATTCCCCACACTCATAGTGTGCGATTCGTATTACTGCGTTCAGTCTTACAATGAATATCTGCAGACCTGGGTTCAGAATGGGTTTAAAGACGCAAAAGGTGGCACAATCAAGCATAAAATGCTTTGGGAATAAGTAGTTCTTTTGCAGATTCATGCACTGAGTCATCAACGTGATGGCGTTCACGTTGAAGGGAATTCATTGGCTGATGAAGCCGCAAAGGCAGCTGTGCAAATGGCTTTTTTAGCTGCTATTACTGGTTCAAAGACGAAAATAGACAGAGAAAAATTGCAAGCAATCACTGCTTCAATAAAAGACAGTGGTAAAACACTACCAAAGGGCTATCCACTCAAGTACTCATATATAACTGATGTGAATAATGTTCCTTTTGCTCGAATCCCTGGAGTGGGGGATAGAGTAATCCCAAAAATGGAACATAGGTTAGGACTAATCTAAGCGGTACATGAAGGGCTTGCCTCTGCACATGCAGGTGCTTCCGCCGCAGTTTTGTTATTAAAACAACGTTACAGGTGGCCACACATAAGGAAACAAACCAGAAACTATGTTTTGGAATGTGAAATATACCAGAAAATGAAAGTTTCAACAGTGAAACGGCCAGCGCAGACACCCCTTCTGATTTAAGATAAACCACTAGCGTGTGTTTACCTAGACCACTCTGGTCCCTTACAAAGGGATGGCAATTTTAAATATATCATGGTCGCAGTGGATTCATGCTCAAGATTCATTTGGATGTGGCCCAGCGCTCAGCTGACGCTCGAACTGTTATAAAAGATTTGCGAGTCTTTATCGGCACATACGCAATCGGCACGCTACATTCTGACCAGGGTCCTGCATTTAGGTCTAGGGCTTACAAGGAGGCCATGGCCAGATTGGGCTTTGCATTGCGAGTTACGAGTCCATTCCATCCTGAGGGACATAAAGCAATCTATAACAACTAGGGTATTAGGATCGGGTAATGGGTGGGTCAAACATCTAATAAATGTCCAAAGTAGTCCTAATAACCTGCCAAGAAATTCTCTGGGTGGAATCACTCCATATGAAATCCTTTTTGGTACTAGAATATTGGCCGAAGATCTCGATCATCACACTTCAGTGGTGGAACAAAAACCCTTTGATATCAAAGATCGTTTTTCTGTTTCACAGGACTTAAATGAAATAAAAAGAAGTCTAAGCAATACGAGCGAAAAGCCAACGACCACTGAAGAAAAACCACCTGTCCCAGCAAGACCTGTCTGGATTCCAAAGATTGGGTATCTGGTCAAGGAGAAATTAGCGGACACGAAAGAATTTGTGCCTTCTTACAGAAAACCAGTACCTGTACTAGCAATCCACGGGTCAAGAACAGTACTACTGCCGCCTCTTGCTTGAAAAAAGGAGAACCGGTCTGTGTCAATTGACCTGGTAAAACCACACCATGTGGCCGATAATAATAGTAGGCCCAGTGGACTCCCAAGATGTAGCAGACGAACAAATCTTGCTACAATCCAAGAGGTTCAAACTGAAAGACTTATCACCTTTGATAAACCTGCAGTGAGAAAAGAAGGACTATGCAACAAAGCCATGAAACTTTTGCCTCTTGATACCCAAATAACAGTTCGTCAAGAAGCTCCCGTCTACAATGATGTAGCATCTGACTATACAAACATGTCAAGGGAACAAGCAACTCCAGCGATTTCGAAAAATCCGGATGCTACTAAAACAATTGACAGAACTGCCTCTGGCTATTTTTTCAACTTCGATAACTTTTCTCAGGATCCCAGTGAACCTGAAACTACTCCAGCACACAAATCTTTCAAGGAAAAAGTAAAGGAACTTGGTCAAGAGTTTACAAATACATATCTGGTTTCACCATGGGTTGAACTTTGGATTGTGTTAGGTGTACTTTATCTCCTGCTATGGCTCATTCTTGTGTTAAGTTTGGGAAAGTTGATACATGGAAAGCACATTAAAATGGACACAGCAAGTAAGAACATCAACTTACTCCTAAAGCCACACAAATCATCTCATCGTGAATAACGAGACCTGTCATCAGCGAACATCACAGCGGTCCCACTACCTGGTGGAATAGCATGGGATACAACTGATTCCTCATCAATTTAAGGTCTCCTTGAGTGATTTTGTCTGACCTAGCACATTTTTTGATGATTGGGACTTTGAGACTGTTAATAACATGATGGCAGACTTAGAAATGTCAGCAAAGTTTACAAAACATGAATACTTAGAAGGCTCATACAATTATGAAGAAATGTATTGTTTTAATCATTTTGGCCATCATTACTTGCATAAATCTGCAAACCCTAGAAATGTTTTAACTTATAATCAATGGGAACATTGTCCAACACCTCCAAAAGGTAGTTCTAAAACGTTCCTTGGAAAATGTCCATATTTTAAAGGTTTTAATGTTATAAACACAGAAAGTTTTTACTTTAAACATGTGAATAAGGCAGGCATGAAAAGTATGTTGACAAATACTAAACAAATGTATTCTGCTGCCTTTTATGCTCAATTGTCCACCTAAGGCTTTGACTTTTTAATAATTTTGGCCATCATTACTTGCATAAATCTGCAAACCCTAGAAATGTTTTAACTTATAATCAATGGGAACATTGTCCAACACCTCCAAAAGGAAGTTCTAAAACGTTCCTTGGAAAATGTCCATATTTTAAAGGTTTTACTGTTACAAACCCAGAAAGTTTTTACTTTAAACATGTGAATAAGACAGGCATGAAAAGTATGTTGACAAATACTAAACAAATTTATTCTGCTGCCTTTTATGCTTAATTGTCCACCTTAGGCTTTGACTTTTGGAAAGACAACATTGAAACAAAAACTGTTTGGGGCACAAAAGACTGGCAGGTACAAGGGTTAGAAGCATTGTTTAGAGCCTGCATCATCCTAGAACAAATGATGTTCCTAAATGACACTGTTCAGCAGACATCTTGTCTTGGCATTGCTAAGATAAAAGATTTAAACACACCGTCCATACCTAAGCCCAACACCTGATAGTAATTTAACTTCAGATGAGGAGGTAGACGTAAATTATATTTTACAACAGAACAGAACAAATACTGAATGGAAAAAATGGTTAATCTGGCCCACAGACACGAATAACTATCAAGATAGATTCCTGAACAAGACACAAGGGTTTACAGTAACTCGGCCAGATCCAAGATATATCTAAGAGAACGCTAGGCTGGTGGCAGCTGCCTGGCTCTCTTTGGGAACTTTGTGCTACATTACAATCACGCGCAGCAAAGGACAGCAACTGTTGGTGCTCTGGCGCGATTGCGGCGCCAGCGCTTTGATAATTTTAAAAACAGAAATTTTTATTGTGATATTCACTGTTTAATTACCTTCCACTAAAACGCACTGATTTACTTACTGCTGCCCGCCCTGTTCCATCGCGGCTGGTGCCGTTTGCGTGGAGGGTGAGGCGAGCCGCCATCTTGGGTAGGGCTGGACCGGATTTAGCGGTCTAGTCCCCCCGAGACAGAGGCTACAAAACAACCCCCGGCACAGAGCCTACCGAGAACGCTAGGCTGGTGGCAGCTGCCTGGCTCTCTTTGGGAACTTTGTGCTACATTACAATCACGCGCAGCAAAGGACAGCAACTGTTGGTGCTCTGGCGCGATTGCGGCGCCAGCGCTTTGATAATTTTAAAAACAGAAATTTTTATTGTGATATTCACTGTTTAATTACCTTCTACTAAAACGCACTGATTTACTTACTGCTGCCCGCCCTGTTCCATCGCGGCTGGTGCCGTTTGCGTGGAGGGTGAGGCGAGCCGCCATCTTGGGTAGGGCTGGACCGGATTTAGCGGTCTAGTCCCCCCGAGACAGAGGCTACAAAACAACCCCCGGCACAGAGCCTACCGAGAACGCTAGGCTGGTGGCAGCTGCCTGGCTCTCTTTGGGAACTTTGTGCTACATTACAATCACGCGCAGCAAAGGACAGCAACTGTTGGTGCTCTGGCGCGATTGTGGCGCCAGCGCTTTGATAATTTTAAAAACAGAAATTTTTATTGTGATATTCACTGTTTAATTACCTTCTACTAAAACGCACTGATTTACTTACTGCTGCCCGCCCTGTTCCATCGCGGCTGGTGCCGTTTGCGTAGAGGGTGAGGCGAGCCGCCATCTTGGGTAGGGCTGGACCGGATTTAGCGGTCTAGTCCCCCCGAGACAGAGGCTACAAAACAGCCCCCGGCACAGAGCCTACCGAGAACGCTAGGCTGGTGGCAGCTGCCTGGCTCTCTTTTGGAACTTTGTGCTACATTACAATCACGCGCAGCAAAGGACAGCAACTGTTGGTGCTCTGGCGCGATTGCGGCGCCAGCGCTTTGATAATTTTAAAAACAGAAATTTTTATTGTGATATTCACTGTTTAATTACCTTCTACTAAAACGCACTGATTTACTTACTGCTGCCCGCCCTGTTCCATCGCGGCTGGTGCCGTTTGCGTGGAGGGTGAGGCGAGCCGCCATCTTGGGTAGGGCTGGACCGGATTTAGCGGTCTAGTCCCCCCGAGACAGAGGCTACAAAACAACCCCCGGCACAGAGCCTACCGAGAACGCTAGGCTGGTGGCAGCTGCCTGGCTCTCTTTGGGAACTTTGTGCTACATTACAATCACGCGCAGCAAAGGACAGCAACTGTTGGTGCTCTGGCGCGATTGCGGCGCCAGCGCTTTGATAATTTTAAAAACAGAAATTTTTATTGTGATATTCACTGTTTAATTACCGTCTACTAAAACGCACTGATTTACTTACTGCTGCCCGCCCTGTTCCATCGCGGCTGGTGCCGTTTGCGTGGAGGGTGAGGCGAGCCGCCATCTTGGGTAGGGCTGGACCGGATTTAGCGGTCTAGTCCCCCCGAGACAGAGGCTACATAACCAATGTGTCCACCGGAGCGCAGCGGACGAGCGCAGCGGGCGCGACGAATGCGCGCCGAAGTCGCGCACAAGTCAAGCCCGTCTGCGCCCGTCCGCGGTAGACCGGGGCCTGGGGCCAGAACCCCTGGTCAAATAATTTCTTATTCCTCCCCTGAACTGCTTTATCTCCGATAACAATGGGCCCACCCTACCCGCGCACGTTCTAAAGCGAGCTGCCACCCATGGCATTCTACTTCCTAAGTTCAGGGTTGATACCTCCACGCGTCCCAACCCTTCCACGGCCCCTGTTTCCCCGTCGAGGGCTGAGACAACCTTTAAATGCTATTACCTAAACACTAGGTCTATGGTGAAACACCATATTGACATCTTTCTTTTACTTCAGGCCGAGCGACCGGATATTTTACTCCTTACGGAGACCTGGTTGAACGCCGACTCCTTACCTGATATTTTGGCTGCAGTCCCTTCAAACTATTATATTTAGCATGAGGACAGACCCGCCAATAAAAGGGGTGGAGGAGTTGCTGCGATTATTCTTAAAACTCGCATCTTCTCTCTTCTTCCATCCTTCGACCTTATAGGATCGGATAGTATGATCTCTAGGATGGACACTAATAGTGGATCTCTACTTATGGTCCTCATTTACCGCCCTCCTCATAGCATGCCCACATTCGCTTTATCTTTAGCAGAACACCTGGCCCCGCTGATAATCGGTCATCAGAAAATTGTGCTGTTGGGCGATTTTAATCTTTGGATGAACTCCACTGAGCTGGTTGGGCAGGCAGCTGTACTGAAGGAAACTCTTTCAGATCTGAACCTCATCCAGCAGGTACACCTCCCCACCCACGAAAAAGGACATAGCCTTGATCAGATCTGGTCACAGAATATCCCTCTCACTATCAACTCCATTACTCCATGCATCTGGTCGGATCATTTTCTGATCGACTTCTCTATCACTATCACTGTGAGCAGGAAACAGCCGTTTCAGCAAGGAGGGAAAGTCAGACTCTGGAAGCATGCTCACCTCCCTGCCTTTATTGACACTTTAACCTCATCCCTCCCCCTGTTAGACCAGGACATTGAAGGGATCGAAGAAACCTTTTCTAGTTGGCTACTTCAGGCAGCCAATATTCATGCCCCCTGTTCCAACTTTCCCCGCTCCCGCACCCAAGACGCTCACAGGTGGTTTACACCTCATCTTAAAGCTTTAAAACTACAAGTCCGTCAAAAGGAGCGAAAGTGGCGAACGGCGTACTTAGAACTTGACAAAGCCGACTACTGTAGGGCGCGTAAGGAGTATCAGAAACTCATTCAGAAATATAAAACCGATTATTTCTCCGAAAAAATCCTTCAATCACGCAACAAATCTAGAGATTTGTTCAATATTGTGGAGAGTCTTAGTGGCAGCGACAGAACCTCCTTAGCTGTGGCCCCCACCCAGGACCTCTGCAATACACTAAATACTTTCTTTTTCAATAAGATCTGCACTATAAAGCAAAGTATTCCCATCACTTCACCCCTCCCTCCCCCGACTGATCTCTACTACAACCCTCTTACCCTGGAATCTTTCCCTCCCATTGATGCTGCCAGCCTGTTGGAAATGGGATCCCCGGCTGGCCAGGGCTTTCGCCAAAGTCAGTCAGAGACCACCACACCCAAGTCAGGGCAAGGGAGTTACACGCCAAGATAACCCCTGCTCACCCTCTAGGTAACGTGGCGCGAGCAGCAAGGCTAAACTTGGAGGCGATGTAGGCTAAGTATTTGCGCACGCACCCCAGCAACAACAACCAAAGGCCCACCACAAAGGAAAACTCCACACAAGGTTATATAAAAATAGCCTTTGTATTATAATAAATATACATCAGATAAAACACACATCTTGTTACACTGTGCCAACAGGCACGGGCGGAATTTACAAGGGATATTGCACAGGACAGGGCCACTTGGACCACTGTCAGGGGTATCAGCACTTTTAGAAATAATACTTTCAGAAATAGCACCTTAGAAAGTAAAATCAGTGTAGCACACAATATAAGAGTAGAGCATACAACCAGTAATCACTGGTAACAGGACCTCACTAGCACCACCTGTACTAGGGAGAAAAACAACCACCTACACATCTCGATTCCTGTAGGGGTGTAAAGACAAAACACATGATGCATTACAATACATCCAGAGGTGTAAAATCAATAACAATTGCGCCAAACTCACAAGTCACCACCTGTGACTGTCCCTGTGTCCCAATGTCAGGGCCTAAACGTAGCAGTTGCCCACAAAGTGCTGGGCAACTGGTGCAGGGAAAGTTAGGGCAACGTTGGAGCCTCTCTGGGCTCAAGAACCACCACTGTGGCACTGCGGAGCCTCACTGGACTCTCAGAACAAATGGGCAATGAGCCTCTCTGGGCTCACGAAGCAATCTGCCACCTCGAGCCTCTCAGGGCTCAAAACCAAAAAGGTGCAGCCTCACTGGGCTGTTGGGGACCCTCACGGGGGAATGGCACCCTCAGAGCCTCTCTGGCTCAAAGAACAAATGGCCCCCAGGAGCCTCTCTGGGCTCTTCAACAATGATGTGGGCGTCGGGGCCCCTCACGGGGGACCCTCGACCACGTGGGGCGCTTCTGTGGGAGTCCCCACCTCTGGGGGACTCGGGAAACAACTGTGCACCCTGGTGGAGCGGCCCGCTGTCACGTGGGGCCGCTCGAGTAGAGGCAGGGGGGGGGAGAGGGTGCGCGACCTCGCGCCTCTCTCCCTGGCCGGCTTTCACTCACCGGCTGCTGGGCTCCTCACTCCCGGGCGGCGGCTCCTGCACGAGAACTCCCGCTCCTAAGGGGGCTCTCTCCACACTTCGCCTCCGGGGCCTCGAAGGTCCAGGACTCTTCCTGGGCGGCGGGGCTCCTCTTCTCTCGTCCCGGGGCTCTCCTCTCCACTCGGGGAGCCTCGGGGACCCGGCCGGCAGCTTCTCTGCTGCGAGGGGCGGGACTTCCGGGTTGCCTGTCTCGGGCCGCGCTGCAATTGGTCAGCCGGCCCAGTGCTTCCGGGTCGCCGCGGGGAGCGCGGCGGCTCGCTTTTAGGCAGGCAGACGGGCTCCCATGATCCGAGGAGTGGGCTCCCTCGTGGATCAACAAAAACGGGCCAAACAAAGCGGCAATGAGCGGGGTGGCACCCGCGCCGCTAACTCGCCACACGGGGCAGTCAGATGCCGGGTGGGCACCGGCTGTGCACACCAAGCGCTAGCAGCGCTAGTAACGAAGGGCAGGCGCTCCCAAGCGCCTCCAGGACAAAATACAGCACTCACAGCGCTATGGCCAAAATCAAGCGCTTTCAAGCGCTAGGCAGGCGATTTCAGCGCTTCCAGCGCTGAAGGGCAGAGAGCAGCGCTCTCAGGCTGCAGGCAAGGAATCCTCAGTGCTCCCCAGCACTGGAGGACAGGACAAGGCTCCAGCAGGGTCTGGAGGCAGGCAGGGGGGCAAGGCTGGGCCAGAGCCAGCACACTGGGTCTCCAGGCAGGGAGACACCCCAAGTGGCGGTCCTCCTGGCCCCAGCAGCAGCAACAGCCCCCTCTGGCAGGATCCAAAAGCAGAACAATTTCTAAGGGGACACAGCCCCTTCTTTATACTGTAAAATCCTTTGTTTCAAGGTGCAGGGTGGGGGGAAAACCAGTTTCAGCTGGCTCTGGAGCACTCTTGATGGCCCAACCACCCATTTCTTTCACTGGGGAGGCTAGGGTCGTTAGACACACCACAGGGGGGGCGGAGCCAGCATTGTGTGGGGAAAACCCAGCCCATCCAGGACACAGGTACACTCCTCCCTCACATCACTCATGCTAATCTCCCACTCACCACCGGGCAGACCCATCCAGACTTCCTGGAGCCTGGCATGCCAGCCAGCTCCAGCCAATCACGCTCCAGCACCCTCACAGCACACGCACACATATCTCAATGTCCAGAAGTAGCACTTCCCTTCTAGACACATACATGCCGAAGACACCATCTCGCAGCATTCACTCTCACGAGTTTACACATACTAAACTCGAGCCTGCACTCCCCACGCATCAGGAACTAACAGGGACACACACATTCCCCATGCATTCCTATGGGAGGGCAGGCCAGCCATGCTACATGCACGCACTTTCACTCTGGGACTCAGGGGAAAGTGCGCAGAGACCCAAAAATCACTGACACAGGGTCACACATAAGGCAAAAAGTTCAGGGGTGAACCAGCCCTGCGGGCCAAGTCCAACACAGCCTATCTAAACTCCTTCTCAAAGTTAAATCGGGTTCCCCTGAGGACGTCTGCCCCCCATATATCCTGCGCGAAGTGGGAACCGCCATCCCCGAGAGCATGCTCTCTATGATGAACGGATCCCTCTCACAGGGTTTAGTCCCGGCCAGTTTTAAAAAAGCTCTCCTCATCCCTTTGCTGAAAAATGCTGGGGCTAATCCTTCGGACCCCCTTAACTATAGGCCCATCTCTTTGCTGCCGTACTGTGCCAAACTACTGGAGGCCCATGTCTGTGACAGCATCTCCCAATTTTTGGAAGACTCACAGTATCTTGCGCCTAATCAGGCTGGCTTCCGCCCCCTTCACTCTACTGAAGCAGTCATCGTCTCAGTTCAGAACACTCTGAGGCGGAATGCCGATGAGGGGATCCATCAGGCTTTGGTGCTATTAGACCTGTCGGCGGCATTCAACACGGTTGACTATACCATCTTGGTCAACCGTGTCGAACAGGCTGGTCTCAGGGGCTCTGCGCTGAGCTGGATTCGTTCATTCATTACTGGCCGTACCCAATCTGTGAGACTGTGTTCCTTTACTGCCCCCACCATTCCTACCACCTGCGGAGTCCCTCAGGGTTCCTCCCTGTCACCGCTGCTTTTTAATTTATACTTATGCCCCCTGCTGTACTCTCTCAGGAACACCAGAGTAACCATTTTCAACTATGCAGATGACTTGCAGCTCATCTTTCCTCTAAACACCGAGGACTCAGTGGTAGTGTTTCAAAACACCATGTCTCACATCCTGAGTTGGATGAGCTGCAGTCACCTGAAACTCAACCCAGGCAAGACTGAGCTGGTCTTGCCTGGGCAGAGTGCATTGAGTTGGAACCCTGGTTTCTGGCCAGCCAGCATGGGAGCCCCACCATCTAAGTCGCATTCAGTCAAGAGCCTAGGAATTCACCTCAGCGAAGATCTCTCTCTGAAAAGGCAGGTCGGTGCAGTGGTGTCCTCGAGCCTATTTCAGCTGAAGAAAATCAAGAAAATTGCTCGCTTTTTCTCTCTGGAGGCGCTCACACAGATTGTCATCTCCCTGGTTCTGTCCAGACTGGACTTCTCCAACAGTCTTTATCTTGGACTCCAGGTTGGCGAGTTAAAACGCCTCCAGTTGATTCAGAATCAGGCCGCCAGATTAATTCTTAATCTATCTAAGAGGCAGTCCGTCAGACTAGGCCTAAAACAACTACACTGGCTGCCTGTTGAGCAACGGGTGGCTTTTAAGACCGGGTGTATCTTATTTAAGTCCTTACATCAATCCGGCCCCCTATTCATTAGAGATCTGTTAAAAAAATACGACCCTCCCCGGAATCTTCGCTCCATGCATAAACACCTTCTGATTGTCCCTTCTTACAAAAGGAAACGTCTTGGAGGTTGCTGCTTTGACCACCTTGCAGCCACCTTCTGGAACTCTCTTCCTTTACACCTCAAAATGTGCGACAACATTCTTAGTTTTAGACGTTCCCTCAAAACATGGCTCTTTTCTCAAGCGTTCTGATGAGCTCCTCTATGCTTCCTTTGATTGTTGCGATGTGTTCCTGTCTATAGCGCCATGAAGCCCCCGGGCGAACGAGCGCTCTACAAATACATTTCAATATCAATATCAATATCAATATCAATAAAGACAACATCCAGGGATAATGACAACTTATAGTGTAGGAAAACTATGCCTTGAGTGGCTACAGAGATCCACACTTTCAGACATGAAACAACACTTATCTTTGCTTAAAGATGGCGTTGATTTACGAGAATTCTTACTAGGTCCTCGTAATCCACGTTATAAACGTTTCATATTCGCTGGTATATACGCTTCTTACAATGAAGCTTGGAAAGTCACGAAAATGGAAACAGCTGAAGGTATATGAGAAGTTGATTGTATTAATCTAGAGAAATCACTCTCTGTAGTTGAAAATGGGTTAACAACTCTGTCGTCCAGAATTTATTCTTTGGACAGCATTGTATCCTCACATAATGGAACAGGACTTGCTAATGTTACAACATGGCCAGTCTCAATTACGTTCTATAATGATGTTGGGCTTGACGTTACAAAACCTTCGTTCTGGCTATGTGCCTTGGTGTCTAATCAACACTACGTCACTGTTTACTTTATTTAACCTTACTGATAAACAAATCTCATTGGCACAGAGGGGGGGCAGACTATACGGTGCTGAGCATAGAAAAACTGGAGAGATTACCATTGACCGTTTCTGAGAAACCATCAGTTGAATGGATAATACATGGCTCCATCACGATACCAGTGACGACTTTCCAGTTTCAGTATTGCTTAAAACATATACCAGCAGGCCTGTATGAAAGGTTGGGTAAAGAATACATTAAGTTGACCTGGGATTTACCATACACACACAAATGTTGGAGTGGGGGAAAGGAAGTATTTCTTAGTGGTAAAAATTGTGAAAACTCACTAAGCGGTACACTATTGTTTCAGGGTATTAATGTACATGGAGACCGCAAAGGTTCTTCTAATAACCTTTCTTGCCACCTGGAAGGTTTGCCCATAGCGGTGATAGATCCAATTTTCAGGCAGCTTTCCAATGGCAGCTACGTTATGCTTAATGATCACAGCTGTTGTGGAATGGTGCCAGGAATAAGCTATCTCGTTACTGTGTCAGCCAGGGTCACTTGTTGTATGCAAGTATTGTTTCCTAAAACCAAGACAGGCGGGGAGTCGCCACTATGGCCTTCACTGAACATCTCTTCTATACGAATTGATACTTTAAGCAGAATGAAAGCCATTCTTTTACAAAAAACTGTGCCACTGACCTCGTCCAGAGAGACGTATGATCTGCAAGTTGCAAGGTCCTCTGCAGAGATACATGCATTATTATCAACAAACTGCCCAATACATTTTGCAGAAATGTTAGGTCGTATCTTTAACATGTCTGATACCAGCGGTATTGCACATGTATTTAAGACGATTTTTTCGGGACTGTTAACACCCTTTGAAGCAGTCCTGGGCATTTTCCCTAACTTCGTCCACTCTGTGTTCGGAGGCCTGCTCTCATTTTGGGACTCGTAGCAGGGATCTAATTTTTATTCCTACTGCTCCGTTATGGCAAATCCGGCCACCAACGATACCCAGCCGGCATGGAAAATACCTACAGGCGATGAGGTACCGTGACAGAATAACACAGATCCTTGGCTTGGCTCATTTGAAAGATCTGAATACCACATGGTTCCTGTCATTCAGACCAATCTGGAAAGCTTTGACACTTTAAGAGTGCCTTTCCAGGGTTGAAATGTCGACTTCAGAAACTTTTGGACCAGTCTTTTGGACTCTGCGTGGAGACCAACTCATATGGTCCGCAGAACTATCTAAAAAACTAAGCATTACTGGCCAATTCCCCATTGTTTCTTCCCCCCTTTTTTAAAACTTTCACCTTATATATTTCACAGTCACGCACATCACTGAGCACTAAATGTCACCTTTTCACACATGATGCACCACCATGTTCTGTGTACAGCCTTGAACATATTGAAATAAGGGTCAGGGGTGTGGAATTTTCCAAATAATCTACTTGTCCAAGGGACAAAATGCCACCGAGATCTACATGTCCTGTAAAATCCACTTGTCCCACCTTCTCCCGTGCCACATCAAACATAAGGGTTCCGGCTGACAGAGAAACATTAGTGCTTCCATTCTGAATAGGGCTCCTGGTTTTATGTGGTATTTTTTTTTTTTACATTTCTGTCTGTATATTATCCATATTTATTTTTTGTCAACTTTATCTGTATTTAATTTATCCATATTTATTATGAGTTTTATGAAGAAAAAAAAGCTGAAACTGGTATATTTCCGCATTTATTTAACCAATAAAAATGCAGTCATGCTTGAATGCCTGCCATGCTTCAGATATGAACACATGCAGAAGATAAATCAATGCACTTATGTGAACATATGCACATTTCAGTATCAGCTTTGTGCATATCTACTGCTGTTTTAGCCTCTTTACTAAAGTTCATTTTTTTAAACCCCTGACCTATCAATCCACACAGTTATTGGCCTGGCAATCATGAAAAAGTGTATTTAGAATCACTCAAAAAGCACCCAATTTCAGTTTTTATCCATATTTAAAAATAAATACAGATACGAAAATAAATGGTTTTCTGTCTGTATTTATCTGTAAAAATCAGTAAAAATGGAAAGCAGGGAGTCTTATTTAAAAAGAAAAAGTTAGTTTGGTTGAAATAAAATATTTGCCTAAGATCACACAATTTAAGCATGGAAGCTTTTTTTTTTTTTAATTTATCAAGCCAGAACAGGTTCTCTTTCACAAAGAGTATCTAAATAGTTCCAGACTGTCAAGAATTCTGCCACATCACAAATAGCAGATAACTACTGTAAATAAACTCTGCACTCAACCAGGATGTTGCATAAGGTCACAACTAATTGCAACCAGTACTTACTTAACTCACTGCTTTAAAAACAACATGATCACTAATAATGAACATCTGTCGCCAACAAGCCACAGCTATCCAGAACACTGAACTATCCCAGAGCATGCAGACATATCACAAATAACGGACAGTCATCACAAACATATGATTCAAGTAAGACTGCAGAGATACAATCACCAAAAGAACCCTGGACTATGATTAAATAATATAACGTGAACGTGCATTTGCAGAGCTATTTGAGGCAGAACTGAAGTGCATTGCAGAGCTGTTCATAGAGGCCCAGCCCCCCTGTTTCACACAAGCACACACACACACACACACACACACACACAGTCAGACTGATCTAGTTGTGTTCATTGGCAGAGCTCTGCAAATCTATTTGTATAAAGTAGCACATATCAAATGAACACACCACCAGAATTGAACTCCTGCTAAGTGAAATCAGCATTTTCTCTTCTTTCTTCTTTAATGCTAGTACCCTTCATATCTTCCTCACCACTTCCCGATTTCACTTGTTTCTAATATTCTAGCCCGAGTTATTTTAAGACATGACTACACTTGCATATGACCTTGAGACTCACTGAAAGTGCATTTCTAATAAAAGAATGCATTTTTTTGTAGTTTAATAGCGCAAACTCTACCTGAACGTATTGGAGCGTTGATGAGCGCCAGTTACATTACTACAAGGACACTTATTTATTTCTGAGTGTATCACTGTTGGCAGCTGCACGAGAAATATCAAATGATATGTGAATTTATGCAGAGGGGACATTATTCTGGCAGACGCCAATACAATATTAACGCGAAAATTGTAGTCTTCACAGAGAAAAACAAAGTGGCTGCTAGAGGTACATCAGGTGCCTCCCTGTGATCCGCCTTAGGCATTCTCTGCTACACTTGGAGCGCGGCGCAGCTGAAGTTGCAAAATTAAGTAAAAAAATGTGTGGCTCACTGTGACAGTTGCTCCCCTTATACTCAGTTAGGCAGCGCCCTTCCGACCACATAAGCACACGCCTGCAGATAACTTTATTCCACTGTAGATCATGCCCGATATCACTGCATGCTCTCCTTTTGTCTCCACCTTCTCTTACTTTCTCCTTGTGAGGTTTTTAATCTGCTACTGTATTCGCGCCTCTTTCTTCCCCCAGTGCACCGCTGTCTCACTTTATCACGCCGGAACATTAAGCTGATTAATTGCCCAGCCAAAACACAGGCGCCCTACATGCCTCCTTGGTGGTGGAATTGGAGAGGCTTTCATGACCTTTTGCGATGGAGGGAGCGTTCTTCAGTGGAAATACTAATCCCGGTCACAAAGAGCTTTTACACCGTCAGCATTAGAACAGTGAGGCGGCTACTTTCGTTTTCCAAAATCAATGTATTTTTAACCCCCGCATGAAGTCCTGGAACTGGCGATGTGTGCAGTGCTCATGCTGCCCGCAATTAACTAACTTTCAAAGGAACAGTTAAGTCTCCTTTTACAATTATTAAAGATACACTGCAGCGACGATGCTGAGGCATTTGCAGTTTAAAAAAAAAATGCGCACAACAGGCTAAATTAATCCCGAAAAAATGGCACTGGCAAATTGATCATTTTCTCTCACAAATGGGAAAGATATCGCTCATTTGTGAGAGAAATTGCCCAATCACTGTCAGACGTCTGGTATGAAAGGGACTTTTAATCCACTCTGCATACCAAAAGAAACGTGCGCAGTCGGCAAGAGAAGTGACGAGTCAGCCCGCGCTTTCTGCAGCCACAATGATGCTGCATTAGCGACGGGCCGTCAGCAGGCAGACATTAAAGTTCTAGTCTAATATTTCAGTGGAATCTCTATCCATGCAGGGAAAAATAACACTAGCAGTGATAATGCGGGCGCCTTGGCAGTGCTTTAATTTTACCTCAAATGGAATTTCCTCGCTCGCGCAGGTCCCGAAGTTCAACTGCTTGCTGAGAGTAGTGACGTTTCACTCCCCAGCCAATCACTGGCTAGAGCCCAGTGAAGTCATGGGCTGCTAGCCAATCAGAGGGCTCCAAAGGCTCCAAAGGCTCTCTGCAAGCGCACAGCCTATTTTCTTGACGTGATTTAATGTCTGCTTGTCCGTAGGACAAAATAGACATTAAATCTTCTTGCCCGTCAATAAAAACCACATGGTTCGGGCGTCGGGCGATAGGATTCCCCCACCCCTGAAGGGTATTTATAAATGAAGTACTTTATAAAAATCTGTTGTTATACCCTATAAGGTTGGGTTTGGTATTTCTTATGATGTATTCTCTTATAAATGAACAGTCTGATATGAATACTTTTTTGAATTGACAACTAGCTGCATTTTCACCTGCACCCCAGGAGACTGCCAAAGCCTCACCTGTCCTATTAACTGACTGCTGGGAAGAGAGAAAGCAACAGCTAGTACTGCATAAACCTTTAAAGGAGAAAATTAAAAATGAATTATGATAATTCATAAGACCGTTTTAGTATACTTTACCACTCTGAAATGTATCATTGTGACGATAAATTAACCCCCTTTTCAAACCCAGTATTGGTCACTTTTGTTTTTAGCTCCAGTTCCAACTAGATTATATCACATAGAGCCATATGGTATGAATGTGGATAGAACTCTGGTATCTTTTTTCCAATGATTTTATAGCTTAATAGAGAAGGAGGCAGCTGATCTAGGTCCTAAAATCAGCAGGTACAAACTTTGTAAAAAAAAGGCATGGATTCAGCTGTCTGAAATATGTCTTCAGGTGGCATTTTGTGTTACAGACACGTAGGCACCATTTTTATTGGAAGCCATATAGGCACACAGAATAATAGACAATTTGTTATTGCAATTTGGATTTATATACATTTGTGGCTTCAAAGGTAAGCCAGTGTGCAAGAAAGAAGACATTTTGCAACATACACTCTGAATCACATAACAGCATGATTATGCAAAAATGTAGAAGTGTACAAATAACCGCTACTCCTAAACTCAGTATCTTGTGTAAACTTCAGAAGTACATAGGTTTCCTTCATACTCATTATTTATTCCTTAGATTTTACGATATGAATTGCTGCTTAATATGTACACAATGAATGAAAAATGATTGTAATGTCAGCTCAGTTGGGGGGCTCTGGGTATCGCATTTTTTGGGGAACCTATAAACCCTTTATATCACCTCAACTAGAATGGTCAGTTGGACATAACGCTGGATTGCTTTTGTAAATCTGCCATTGTGACAAGAAGTTACAGATGGCAATGTTGCAAAGAGATGTTTTTTTCCTACTCATTTTTATTATTTATTTTATTTTAACAATTGGTTTCTTTAGCAAAACATTGAGGAATCTACAAAAACAACTCCATGCTCAATTCATTTTGTATACTTTTACAAAATGTATAACTTTATAGATTCAACATTTGTTTCCATTACAAATTGCAAGTAGGTTGAAAATACAAAAAGTAGGTAAAATGGACTACCTCTAAGAAAAATGCAGAAACTGTGGTAAAGAGTGTATTTGCTCATACAACTGTGCTTGTTCCTGAAAACTGGGAAGTTGGTGGTCCAAGCACAGCAAACCTTTAGTTGACGCAATTAAAAAAAATATATATCCTTTCTTGCACAGCACTTTTCTCCCCTTTTCCGCAATAAAAAACAAATTAAGCAATAATTTGGCTATTTTCTCAGTCCCTTCAAGAGGAACTACTAACCCTGGATACTGTTGGAGGGATTCTTCACATACACAGAACTATGCACAGGCATGAAAACAGGACCTTGGTGTGTAGGGGCTAAGCCTTCCTACGGCCTCAGTAACCAAAATCCCAGAACCGACTAGCTATAGTGTCTCATTCATTCTTCTACATAATCAAAAAGCTACAAATGATTAGACAACCCAGAACACAACCTTCCCAACTCTCTCAGGAATTGCGGTAGCAAGACATACCCTTTCGCTCACTCACTTGTACTTGTCCACAATAAGAGTAAACAGAGTCACTGTTATAGTTCAAAAAGGTTATTTTAACTATAGTGCTATAAAATGCAGTATACAAGCCACTACCAGCAACAAAACACATAAACCTAAAACAGTTAGCATTGTAGCAAGACAATAGACTATGAAAGGGGATGTCACCTTATACTGACAGTGGATAAAGGACTATAAGGCCTAACCACCCTCATCCTGGTAAGAATAAGTTTTATTTTATAAAGGAAGATCTCTGGGCTTTGTCAGCAGACCCTATACCTTAGTGCCTAGATTGTAGTTTTACATCATAGGAAGAACATAGCTCTTCTCCCTGGAAAGGTCCCACTCCAAGTGTGTAATAAATCAACATGCAACCCCATAATACCAAAGCACGAGTTTCAAGCAACTGCATCTGTGTAGCATGTTTTGTCTAAGTCCTAGGAACTGACCAGAACAGAATAACAAGGGGCATTGTTTATTGTCCTTGTATTCCGTGTTCAGACTAAACTCCAGGAACAGGCAGAGAAAGCATAAAACAGACAGTTCTCATGTGAAAGGCACAAACAGAGTCTTGCATAATAAAGTCATGTAGTAACGTGAGCAAAAGCAGCATCATGGCAGCAGAGTTCATGCTAACTTAGCAATGTCGACAATGACCCTAACGGCCATACTACATAACCCTCCCCTTGGCCAAGTCGTAGGATATAGACAAAAAGAACCAAACAATTTCCAAAGGTAAGCAGAGTCAAAAGGCGCAAAAAAACAAATGTTTGGAGAATAAAATTAAATAATTTCTGGCGTATAAATTGTCATTGTTCACTGGGAACGGGATTATTTCTGAGGTGGATAATCCATCAAAGTACCTGAACCTACGAATGCAACCCATTCCAAGAGGTCATCCATATCATTTGTAGCAAAAAGGATGCCATTAAATAAACTAGTATTGCAACACAGGAGTATAAACCCATCAACCGTGTTGGGATTGGGGTAGAGAATTATATATAACACATGGTGTCCCAACTGTTATAATTTTGAAGACAATTAGTAAGGATATGAATACAACATTATCCAAAGTGAGACAAGGCGACTCTATTTGATTGTAGCATGTGCTCATGGCATCATTTATATAAACAATTCAGATTAGGGGTCAAAACAATTAGCCGTTGTATCAGCACTGCAGGTATACAAAATTGAAAACAAGCCAAATTGTACTAGGTGCTCAAGTGTGTGAGTGAAAAACACGGAAGCGACGCAGGTGACAATGTGGTCAGCGTGGACGGCGCAAAGTGACTTGTGCATGGATATGTACAGTGCTGAATCTGTCCAACACTGTCCTAGAATTACATATGTTTATCGCATTGTACTGTTAAATTCGCATTGATCATGTTTATAGTGTGGTATTGCCGCTATCTGTAATTAATTGTTTACCTAGCCACACTTTCCAGTCTGCTGTGCTTTCACTATTCATCCCGAGAACTGCCCACCTATCTAGCCACCTCCCAACTCTGCATCAGCACTGCATTGTGACCAAACCCAGAGGAATTTAGTGCACAAATCAACTGCAACAAAGATATATATGCAGTATCAGAAGTCAAAGGACCGCAGTGATCAAGATATATACAGCCGAACAGCTGATCGGATAAACATAGCTGTGTCTGTGGTGGACGTGAAACTGTAGAAGGTTTGATTTGTTGACAAATGTCACAAAAAGTTACAAGAAAGCACATAACTATGGGTTTGTTTATATGAACCACGCCTCTAATAATGTTGTTGTAGAATAGACACTGTTGCATACACTACAGCATGAGGAGAAACCATACCCTCATGTGCTGCTATGATCAATGGCAGCCTGCGGCCCATCTTGAGAATTATCCGATCCCCAATTGACGGAATTGAAGCATAAGGAACTTGTTAGAGTGATAAATGATAAGAATACTTAGAAGGGAAGTCCTGCTGGTAAGCAGTTCCATCCTTCATAGCACCTATAGCTGCCAGGATCTCATTATCTATCTTAGTCATGGACCTTGAAATTGCTGCACCGGAGCACATGGCTACTGCAGATTTGGCTGCCTCATCAGCCAGAGAATTACCAACAGCATGTGCTCCCACATGCTGATAGCCAAGAGTATGACTAACCTGTGTGAGCGGCAGACATTTTTTAAGATCTGCCACTCAAACCCAGAGCATTTTATGCTTTATTGCGTGACCTTTTGAGTCTCGTAATCATTTTGAGACCAGAAGAATAAGTTGTCATTAAAAGACTGGACACAGTAGTAGGAATCGCACATAATAAGAATATTCCCATTAGGATCCGCAAACTCGAGAGCTAGAATCAGAGCGCGGAGCTCAGCTAATTGCACTGTACAGTCCGCCAAGTGCGTGTGTATGTACTATGGAAGACTTAAATCCATAATTTACAATCGAACAAGCAACAATAGCGCGAGCAGCTGAATAGGCATGTTTGGACCCGATGGCCGGTTGAGCCAATGCATCAGTGTAACTAATGGATTTGTACTCATCCAAAGGGAGTAAGGACAATGAAGGAGGATGAACATGTTCATACTGTACAAAATCCTATGTCTAGAGGGCAGGATAAAAGATAAACGTGACATCAGCTGATGTCAAAGAAATAGTCCATTGTATCCAACTGGGATGTAAAGCTTTAGAGTTTGGTACACTGGCCTTAGTCACTGCTTCTAAAGCAGGGATAGGCGAAATCACCATAATGCGTTTGTAGTGTAGTTCCTATATTCCCAATAGGCTCTGCGCATTGGAATAATATCTTCAATAGTATAGACGTAGGACAGAGGTTAACTAGGTCTTCTACTGACGATATTAGACTTAAGTTTTGTGTGCCAGCTAGCTCAGAGTTCACTAGAAACTTTCTCGAATAGGCGAGGAGGATTTTAACCTCCCTGGATAGACAAGGAGGGATTTAGTTTCTGATAACCATAGAACATGACAACTTTGCTCTCCCTGATCAAGAGTATATCTCTAGAGTCGTGTGAAAACAAAAGACAGTTATTTTACTCAGTCAGTACGTGCATACTTAGTTTCACCAGATTGTAGAGAAAAGAAGAGATGGGCGTGTTCAATAAAAGGTGTTATTTATTGATCAGTCTCTTTTCTCATACAAGAGAAATGAATCGCTACGATTATAATACTTATAGTTAAGTAAAGTGCATACAGTAAAAGCAGGATTATAAAATAATACTGTAAAAGCATTGATATGGTTTCTTAGCCATATGATACTTTAAAATGGATAAAAGATATACATACATATATACATTGACTAATCGTACTCAACTGGTGCTTCTAACTACGCCTACCCCGGTGTACCTGACCTAAGCCTAATACATGGGAGGGAGTAAGTAAGTAGCAGTTTAAGTTAAGTTTGTTTTGCCAAGAATCTGACTCAAGAATTCTCTATAAGGGTTTAGTCAGTTCAGTACCTGCGATTTAGAAGGCTGGAGGGCTGGTATCTCTTTCTCTGGACTCGGTATCCCAGTCACCCGCGAATGTGGCTGGAAACGCTGGAGGCTGGATTTCTCGGCAAGAGATAAGACAGCGTCTTCCTCAGCGCGTCAAAAGGGGAGGGGCAGCGTCCGTGGGCTCTTCGCATCAGCTGGGCTCTCCGGCAAGTATCGCTGCTCCAAGCTCATCACCACCGTGTCTGCTTAGGGCAGCGTCGGTATATTTATACCTGAAAGGTGCTGGGTTTGACGTAAGGATGGACATAAGACGTCAATAAGAGATGTCATTAAGAACTGGTCGTTCTTACATTCTTTACAGGAGTTCTCGAATGAAATCAAAACAATAGCAGCGGGGATTTCCCAGGTTTGCTGGAGGCTTGGTTTGTTTAGAGAACTCGGTGTGCTTTCTAGGGGGCTGGAGGAATAGTGCTTGCTCAATGTGACAGCATGCGCTATGACTTAATCTGAAAACGGGTTTCTGCGCCGTTGTATGGACATTAGTGAATAATAACCGGACAAGGGTCAGAAATAGGAGTATCGATACAGGTCCCTAGATAAACATACTACAGCCACTCCACGAATTCATGTCCATATTTAGTAACCTAAGCAATAGTAAACATAACTAATAGTGCATGTGTATACCGAACCACCACAACATACATTTTTTGCATTTGAAAAATGGCATATTCGAAATACACGAAAATGAGTATAGATACTGTATGCATTCAAGCAGTGTAATCATTCAAAAAGAGATGCACATATATATCAGCACGAATGATTTGCGAAATTACACATGAAATGGCTCTTAATACAGAAGAAAAAGGTGCGAGACCACTTCATCACATGTAAATACAATGACTTGTAAATAAGCTAGAGGTTGAGGTAACGTATTGTCTCTAGAGTTCCTAAAAATAGAAGCTCTGTTCTCTAAGAATAGTTCTACTTTAAGCAGAAGATAAGTGCCAAAAAAGGTAAATATTTTGGATTTTGGAAAAAAGTTTTCGTTTTTCAGGGGAAGAGAAAAAAAAAATAGTTCTCAGTGGCTTTGTTTTTCAAAGCTGAAGGCCAAATTCAGAGTTCAGGGAACGCTGTGTGTTAGTTTGTTTGAAGTTATTCTTTCTGCTCGGGGGAAAACATCATTTCAGACAGATTTTCAAAAAAGCAGTTTACCGCTTCAGGTGAAAGTTCGACCAAGTTGGAAAATGTCGCTACCATGCAGTCGTGCGCATGTTCGCTTTCAGTGATGTTTCGATCAGCATTGCTAACAGATGGTCGTACCTGGTTGATGCTGCTTTCATCTTGTACTTCACTACCCTTCAATCGTAGTGGTGAAGTCTCCACGAATGCCGTCATCAGGATAGGTAGCCGCTGGGGACAGCACAATGCATGAGCCTTTACTGGACTCAACAAAGTATCTGCATCCAATGGTACTTCTGATTGTAGTGTAAGACAGGTGTCCAACACGCATTCTTCGCCGCATAGCATGCATCTCAATACAGGTAAGATACAATTCTGCCATATGGGTCTGAACGAAAGAAACCAGATCATATTTAGATCTCTTAGCCGGGCTAATCCAAGGACTTTAGTTATGCGGTCCCGATAGCGTATAGCTAGGATCGTTTCTTCCATTGTTGCTGGAGTCTTGTCTGTGACATGGCTTGCCATAACGAAGCAGGAGTAGGAAAAATAAAATGCCTGCTACGAGTCCCAACAGGAGTGGAAGTCCGCCAAAGATGGAATGGACGAAATTAGGAAAAATACCCAGGACTGCTTTGAATGGCGTTAACAGTCCCGAAAAGATGGTCTTAAATATACTCGCGATACCATTTGTATCAGAAATATTTAAGATTTTGCTTAGCATTTCTGCGAAGTGTAGGGGGCAATTTGTTGATAACAATGCATGTATCTCTGTTGTTGTCCTTGTAACTTGGATATCATACGTTTCTTTTGATGACGTCAAGTGAATTGGCATCTGTAGGAGCACAGTCTTCATTCTGCTTAAAGTATCAATTCGAATAGAAGAGATATTCAAACTGGGCCAAAATTTTCCCTCCCTGTCTGGAATGTCATTCGGAAACAATACTCTCTCACAACAAGTGACCATGGAGCTCACGCTTACTAGATAAGGTTTTCCTGGCAGCAAGCCACAACATCTGTGATCCACAATTAGAATGTAGCTCCCGTTATAAAGCCTTCTAAAGAAAGGTTCTATTTGCGTTGCAGGTGTGCCGAGCTGGTGACATGAAAGGTTATTTGAAGTCCCCTCACAGGCCCCATGTAAACTTATACCCTGACACAGAAGTATACCACTTAGTGATTTTGCACAATTATTACCACTAAGAAATACACTCTGTCCTTTATTACTGTAACATGTGTGTGTATAAGGTAAGTTCCATGTTGACTTAATGTATCCATTACCCAACCTTTCATACTGGCCTGCCTGTATATATTTTTGGCAGTATCGAAACTGGAAAGTTGTTATTGGAATAGTTATGATTCCGTGTATTATCCATTCAATGACAGGTCGTTCTGACATTGTCAATGGTAATCTTTCAAGTTTTTCAATGCTCAGAATTGTGTAATCTGCACCCTTTTGTGCCAAGCTGATTTGTGTATCAGTAAGGTTAAAGATACTGAATAATGACGTTGTGTTGATTAAACGCCAAGGTACGTAGCCTGAACGCAGATTTTGTAACGTCCAGCCAAGCTGTACAATAGAACGTAATTGGGACTGACCATGTTGCAACATCAGTAAGTCTTGCTCTATTATATTTATTGCAGATGATACAATACTGTCCAGTGAATATATTCTGGAAGACAGAGCCATTAACCCATTGTCCACAACAGAAAGTGATTTTTCCAAATGAATACGGTCAATTTCCCGTATTTTCTCTGCTGTCTCAATTTGAGCTACTTTCCAAGCTTCGTTGTAAGCTGCATATACAGAGGCCGCTATGAAACGTTTTTGACGCTGTTTGCGTGGTCCCATAATGAAATCACGCAAGTCAGCACCTTCTTTAAGTAAAGTCAAGTGTTGCTTAATTTCAACCAGTGTGGATGTATGTAGCCATTCGAGGCAGAGTTTCCCTACACTGTAATTTGTTACAATCCCTGGATGTTGTCTCTGGGAGTATCTAGGGTCTGCCCTGGTCAATGTGAACCCCTGTATTTTGTTCAGGAATCTGTCTTGACAGTTATTTGTGTCTGTGGGCCAGATCAACCATTTCTTCCAATCAGGATGTGTTCTGTTTTAGTTTAAAATATGGGATACGTCTATCTCAACATCTGTAGTGCTATTACTGTCAGGTGTTGGTTTTGCAATAGACGGTTTGTTCAAGTCTTTAATTTTGGCTAGGCCAAGACAGGTTGTCTGTTGAATTGTATCATTCAAAAATATAATTTGTTCTGGGATCATGCAGGCTCTAAATAATGATTCTATACCTTGCACTTGCCAATCTTTTGTACCCCAAATTGTTTTTGTTTCAATATTTTTATTCCAGAAATCAAAACCGAATGTTTTCATTTTTTCAAAAAATGTCTCTGAATAGATTAATTTTGTGTTTGTAAGCATGGTTTTCATTCCTGTCTTATTTAACAATTTGAAATAAAATGTTTCTGCATCACTTGTGTTAAACCCTGAGAAGTATGAGAATTTTTCATAAAACATTTTTGAACTGCTTTTTGGTGGAGTTGCACAATATTCCCATTGGTTATAATTTAAAACATTTCTAGGTTGAGCAGATTTATGCAGATAATGGTGACCATAGTTGTTATAACAATACATCTGGTCATAATTAGATGAACCTTGCAAATAATCATGTTCTGTAAATTTAGCTGACATCACTAGATCTGACATCATATCATTAATACTTTCAAAGTCCCAATCATCAGCGAATGTGCTTGGTTTTACAAAGTCACTTATTGAAATCTTGAATTGATGAGGATACTTCAGGAGCTCGACCGGGCCATAGATTTCGTAATCAGTTTTGTCCCATGCTACCCCACCGGGTATAGGATTGGCTGTGAAGTTCACTGAAGAAAGTTCTCTTTTCTCGATGTGTGAAGACTTGTGTGTTTTCAGGACCAAGTTGATTTTCTGACTTGCTGTGTCCATTGTAACATATTTTCCCTCAATGAAATGTCCCAAGCATAGTACCATGATGAGCCAAAGTATGAGGATAAATACACCTTGTGCCACCCAAAATTCAATCCATGGAGAAATCAGATAGGTTTCTTGTAGTTGATAAAAGAGTTCTTTTGCTTTGTCTTTAAAAGTTTTTATTGTTGTTGGCTGCTCCTCAGGTTCAATTGGATCCTCAGAAAAATCATCGAAGTTGATGAAGTAGCCTGATGCTGTTCTGACAATTGTTTTAATTGCTTCTGGATTCCTTTTTGCTTTTGGAATTTGCTTTGTTTCATTAGTATAGTCAGTGGTTACATCATTGTAGATTGGTGTTACCTGATGTAAGATTTTGATTTGGGTTTCAAGAGGTTTAAGTTCCATGTTTCTGTTGCATAGTCCTTGTTGATTCACTGTAGGTTTATCAAATGTGATTAGTCTCTCAGTTTGAACCTCTGTGTTTGTAGCAAACTTTGGTGTTCTACTACTTCTTGGGAGTCCACTTGGCCTACTACTTGTTATCGGTCACATGATTGTGGTTTAACCAGGTCGATGGATACAACTCGGTTCTCCTTTTTACCAGCAAGGGGCGGAAATACTACTGATCTTGTCCCGTTGATAGACAAGAGAGGTACTGCTTTTCTGTAAGAAGGCCCAAATTCCTTCTTTACTGCGTTCTTCTCTCTGACCAGATCCCCGATTTTTGGAATCCAGACAGGCCTTGCTGGGACAGGTGGTTTTTCTTCAGTGGTTGTTGGCTGTTGTTTCAACTTTGTGTTGCTCAGGTCTTTTCTTGTTTCGTTTAAGTCCTGTAAAATAGCCAAACGATCTTTGATATCAAAGCATTTTTCTTTCACCACTGAAGTTTGACTATCGAGGTCCTGGATCAACATTCTAGTCCCAAACAATAGTTCGTACGGACTGAGACCTCTCAGAGAATTTCTTGGCAGATTATTAAGACTACGTTGGACACTTATTAAATGTTTGACCCACCCAACTCTCTAACCTAATACCTTTGCCATTATAGATTGGTCTATGCCTTGGTTTTTTCTTTACACCATCCCGTTTCCCTCAGGAAGGAAGTGATAAGAGTCCCGCAATGCAATGCCCATGCTGGCCAACCCCCCCCCCTATAAGCTCGAAAGCTAAAGGCAGGACATTGGTCAGAATGTAGCATGCCCCATGCGTATATGCCATTTTAGACTCGCAAATCTTGTCATAACAGTTCAGACGTCAGCCGAGAGTTGGGGTCTACATTTTAAGTGAATATAGTCTCTATATGTTAATATGACGCATTTATTTATACTGGGTATTTTCATATTTTATTGCTTAGCTCCAGTTCTGAGCGAAACGCCATGGCAATACACCGTCTCTGTCGCCACTTCGATCTCTGTTGCAGTCTGGGCAGTTTTTTGCAAAACTGTGATGTTGCAGGCTCATTCCTGGCCACCAGTATATTGATTGTAATTCTTCCAGAGAATCTTTAAGCTTGAGGTGTCTAAGACCCTCACCCATATGTGCGTCTGCTATTAACAAGCCTCTCCTGTTCGTGTTTGGAATTACTCTATCCCCCACTCCAGGGATTTGAGCAAAAGGAACGGAGTTTGCATCGATTATGTATGTATAATGGAGTGGATAGTTGATGGGTAGCGCTGAGCAGTCGCCTTTTGATGACGTTTTTACCGCCAGCATTGTTTCCCCGTCAATGTATTTTTCCGAACGCCTTTTTGTAGCTGTAAGCACCTACTGAGGTCTTTTAGAAATACCAGATGTTCAGGGCGCACAACTTGTAAGCCGCTAAGTAGTGACAGGCACTAGTAAAAAAGGTGTAGGCAATAGGGCGAGTGGTAATACCTCACAACCACTCGGGATGACCAGAAAACTGGTCAGCAATACATATGAACAACAGTGCCCCTGCACTAACACAAAATCATATAGTAACAATTTTCGTATACGATTGTAACACACGAAAATGACATATAGTGCATCAATCTAAACAGTTCGTGTAGATACGTGATTCAATGAAAGTTCGTCTATTGCGACGGGTAAGTCAGTCAATAGTCTGTGTTGGGGGTATCCATTTTCTGTTTATTGTTCCATTTCAACAAAAGCCAACACGTGTTTCATCGCAAGGAACAAATGCGAATCTTCAGGGCTATATGAAAAATACAAAGTCTGTTGAAACTCCACATGTTTCGGTTACACTTTTCATGAAAAGACCGGGTGACTCTCGGTGTCACCATGGTGGACAAAGGCATGCGCAGAAGGTGGTAATGTGACTTTTTGTGTATGTGGGAAAAAGTCATAGCTAAGGTGACATAGGTGACATGGTGCTGTGTCTAGTGGCAAAAAATTATAAAATCTGTCAAGAACAAAGTGACTGATGTGACTTCTAGTACTTCGCTTTGCAGGCATCCTGGCCGGTTATGCGAGTGAAGTGATGAGGCAAAGTGGGGTGTGATATAGAGAGAACGGTGTCCCAAGATTACTCATGAGTGACATAAGTGAAGGTTGTTTAAAATTGTTTACGACATGACAATGTTATATCATTGCGGTAGACTATTGCTTGGTGCGCGTAGGGTATGGTATCTAAGATTGTTTGTTTTCTAAAGTGCGCACTTAGAATAGTTTTTATTCTGTGATGGTGGACTACCGTTCAGAAAAACCAGACATACCTGAAAAAAGGCTTTATAGACCGGATATGCTGGTAAAGAGTGGACACAAGAAAGGGCGCGAAGTGACCAGTCAGAGCTTGAACTGTGTTGATCATCAGTATACGGATGTAAACAACGGGGAGACAAATGGAAGAGAAGCGGAGGAAACAATGTAAAAAGTAAAATTATGGAATGCTTGTCTGTATTGTAAGACAAGGAAAAACTAATGCTGGGCGTCTGATTGGAACTATGGAAAAAAAGGGAGGGTAGAGTCCTTAGAACAGAATTTTAAATGGAAAAAATGCGAGGCCATGGCTTAATGCCATACTTAAATCTAGTAAATTCAAGAACTACAATTCCTCCAACAAAAATTATTATCAATAAGATGAACACTGAGGGAGCCAATTGTGATTGTAGGTCACTAATTTCGTAAGGGGGCGTTATTATAAGACATGTTTGGACAATTAGAAAGTGCGAAGTTAATGATGTTATAAAACTCGGAACTCACCCGGCCAGCCAAATATATGATCTATTTGGCTACAATGTAGGGGAGGTGACTGCCACGGTAACGGCAAGAGACCTCGTATGGCGTTTTTAGGACCGCAGTATCCGATGTGTGGATAAACACATCTGTAAGGAAAGCAAGATATGCACCTCATTTATCGAGTTCCGCTTTAGATAAAAGACAATGCCACCCGGTAAGGCAAAACGCATGGTAGTGAAAGAAATCCTACCTTCGTTCACTGCAGGTGAGGTGGAAACCGGGAGGAGCGGGGTCAGTGTGGTTGCAGGGCGGGTGCGCTCTTGTACCACAATGTGCCTTGTCCTTGGGAAAAAGTAAAATTGAAAAGGCGGGTAAGATACTCTCCATGATATGGAGAGACCGCAGCCCATAAATATATGAGCGTTGGTTGTACGGGGGACACAAAAGTTAACGGTCTTGAAGCGCTTACCTAGCGGACGTGTTTCTCCCTCTACGGGTTTCCCGGCGCCGTGTTTCGTGAACGGACACGTGACCGGAAGTGGGGCTCCTTTAAATAGTGTTTATTTGTCGGTGAGTTTCAGCGACTAGAACGTAGCCCTAGTGATCTAATGTTACTATGCATGGCCATAAAGAGAAAAGTTACTACCACGAGTTAAAGGGTAGAATGAAAAATTAACATATGACTCTAAAAATCTGTGTAAATATCTGACTCGCTCGCATGTATCTCACGCGGTAATTAGAGGTTGAAAAGCATGTTTATACCTTGTGAGAAAAAGGTATAATTTCTCTTTTACCCTACTAATTTGGTGCTAACAGCGTTATGGCGTGTGACGTGTTTCACCCAGATTCCTTGTACAGTGTCACTCCCTCCGGGGAGGTGATGTGTACAAATTGCTGTGAGGCCCAGACTCGGACCTCATTCCAAACCATCATGCTTGTGATAGGATAATACAGACTATTGGACAGAACACCCAGCAAGGTGAATAGATGCAAAGACAAGTGGGTGTGTCCACAAGCCGGCATGTATTAAAAATGAATGTCAATATTGCCTGAGCGTCTCAGTGTTGGGACGTGAGCAAGATTTTTAGCATATTCTTACCCGGGTAGGGGTCAGGTCCTATGTACGGATAGGTTTATCATTCGCGAACCATTCCATCACACAGAGGATCCGGAATTGGTTCTGACTATGCAATTGTAGTAAGATGGAGCAACCGGGTGCTCCTATATATAGGTCAATATACATACTGGTTCCGAACGCAAAATGAGAACAACAACATCGTATAAGTGAGATACAGTGGGAAATAACAATGAATATGCACATTACGGTTATTTGACGTGGAGAGAGGAAATACAGCGGCATGGATACAGTTAGAGACATGTAATTAATATTTAGTCGCCCAGGAAAAATTGTAATTCGGGGTCATAATTTAAACCACATTCAATGCTCCGAAGGCGCATAATCCAAGTTGCTTCCTTACGTCTTAGGAGCAGTTCACGATTACCACCTCTCACGTGGATGGGTACGGTTTCTATTCCATAGAAAGAAACCTGAAAATCATCTACGTTGGGTTGACACTTTGCTACATGGAGGGCCACAGGGTATTTAGGATCATGTTTCAAGATTGCCCTCATATGTTCTGAGATTCTTTCTTTCAGCGCTCGTATTGTGCTCCCAACGTATTTCTTACCACACTGGCATTCAATGATGTAGATTACATATTTGGTGGTGCAATTTATATTGGTTCTGATCTCATACGATTCCCCTGAGGGGCCCGTGTAGTGTTTGGTTTTGTGCTTGGCCCATTTGCACATCGGGCATAATCCACACTTGAAAAAACCATTACCTCGTTGGGTAAGCCATGTAGGATGTCTGTCTACTTGTGGCACTGTGGGGCTGAGTCTGTTCCTCAGTGTCCTCCCTTTACGGAACGTGATTTGAGGGGTGGTCGGGATTACTTCCTTTAATGTAGAATCATCTCTTAGCAACTTCCAGTGCTTCGTTAGGCTGGTTCTGATTGAATTGTGTAGATCATTGTATTCGGTAATCATTCTTACTGTGTTCTCTTTCTTCTGCTGAGGGTCTTTGGGTTTCAACGTTTCCTCTCTCTTTGTTTTGTTTAATTTAGATTTCGCTTTTGACAAAATTGCTTTTGGGTAACCACGTTTGGTGAATCTCTGATTCATGTCCTTAATTGTTTTGTCCAGTTCCTCATCATCGCTACAGTTCCGTCTAGCACGAAGAAACTCGCCAAAGGGTATAGACCTGATCTGGTGTAAGGGATGAAAACTGTCTGCTCTTAGGATTGCATTGCAGGATGTGGGTTTCCTGTACAGTTTGCTCTGTAGGGTGTTGTTGATTACATAAAATTCTAAGTCTAGAAATTCAATATGTGAACTGCTTTGTTTCATAGTGAAGCTGATTTCCCAAAGATTATTGTTCAAAAAGTCAAAGAAGCTTTGTAGTAGAGCATCCGTTCCGGTCCATAGTAAGATACAGTCGTCTATGTAGCGACCCCAGAACAGAATGGAATCTGTGAATTGACTGCTGGATGTGCCCCAAAGATGGTCTGCTTCAAAAGCTCCCATAAAGAGATTAGCGAAAGAGGGCGAGAATTTAGAACCCATGGCTACTCCACGTTTTGAATGCCAGTGTGGTAAGAAATACGTTGGGAGCACAATACGAGCGCTGAAAGAAAGAATCTCAAAACATATGAGGGCAATCTTGAAACATGATCCTAAATACCCTGTGGCCCTCCATGTAGCAAAGTGTCAACCCAACGTAGATGATTTTCAGGTTTCTTTCTATGGAATAGAAACCGTACCCATCCACGTGAGAGGTGGTAATCGTGAACTGCTCCTAAGACGTAAGGAAGCAACTTGGATTATGCGCCTTCGGAGCATTGAATGTGGTTTAAATTATGACCCCGAATTACAATTTTTCCTGGGCGACTAAATATTAATTACATGTCTCTAACTGTATCCATGCCGCTGTATTTCCTCTCTCCACGTCAAATAACCGTAATGTGCATATTCATTGTTATTTCCCACTGTATCTCACTTATACGATGTTGTTGTTCTCATTTTGCGTTCGGAACCAGTATGTATATTGACCTATATATAGGAGCACCCGGTTGCTCCATCTTACTACAATTGCATAGTCAGAACCAATTCCGGATCCTCTGTGTGATGGAATGGTTCGCGAATCATAAACCTATCCGTACATAGGACCTGACCCCTACCCGGGTAAGAATATGCTAAAAATCTTGCTCACGTCCCAACACTGAGACGCTCAGGCAATATTGACATTCATTTTTAATACATGCCGGCTTGTGGACACACCCACTTGTCTTTGCATCTATTCACCTTGCTGGGTGTTCTGTCCAATAGTCTGTATTATCCTATCACAAGCATGATGGTTTGGAATGAGGTCCGAGTCTGGGCCTCACAGCAATTTGTACACATCACCTCCCCGGAGGGAGTGACACTGTACAAGGAATCTGGGTGAAACACGTCACACGCCATAACGCTGTTAGCACCAAATTAGTAGGGTAAAAGAGAAATTATACCTTTTTCTCACAAGGTATAAACATGCTTTTCAACCTCTAATTACCGCGTGAGATACATGCGAGCGAGTCAGATATTTACACAGATTTTTAGAGTCATATGTTAATTTTTCATTCTACCCTTTAACTCGTGGTAGTAACTTTTCTCTTTATGGCCATGCATAGTAACATTAGATCACTAGGGCTACGTTCTAGTCGCTGAAACTCACCGACAAATAAACACTATTTAAAGGAGCCCCACTTCCGGTCACGTGTCCGTTCACGAAACACGGCGCCGGGAAACCCGTAGAGGGAGAAACACGTCCGCTAGGTAAGCGCTTCAAGACCGTTAACTTTTGTGTCCCCCGTACAACCAACGCTCATATATTTATGGGCTGCGGTCTCTCCATATCATGGAGAGTATCTTACCCGCCTTTTCAATTTTACTTTTTCCCAAGGACAAGGCACATTGTGGTACAAGAGCGCACCCGCCCTGCAACCACACTGACCCCGCTCCTCCCGGTTTCCACCTCACCTGCAGTGAACGAAGGTAGGATTTCTTTCACTACCATGCGTTTTGCCTTACCGGGTGGCATTGTCTTTTATCTAAAGCGGAACTCGATAAATGAGGTGCATATCTTGCTTTCCTTACAGATGTGTTTATCCACACATCGGATACTGCGGTCCTAAAAACGCCATACGAGGTCTCTTGCCGTTACCGTGGCAGTCACCTCCCCTACATTGTAGCCAAATAGATCATATATTTGGCTGGCCGGGTGAGTTCCGAGTTTTATAACATCATTAACTTCGCACTTTCTAATTGTCCAAACATGTCTTATAATAACGCCTCCTTACGAAATTAGTGACCTACAATCACAATTGGCTCCCTCAGTGTTCATCTTATTGATAATAATTTTTGTTGGAGGAATTGTAGTTCTTGAATTTACTAGATTTAAGTATGGCATTAAGCCATGGCCTCGCATTTTTTCCATTTAAAATTCTGTTCTAAGGACTCTACCCTCCCTTTTTTTCCATAGTTCCAATCAGACGCCCAGCATTAGTTTTTCCTTGTCTTACAATACAGACAAGCATTCCATAATTTTACTTTTTACATTGTTTCCTCCGCTTCTCTTCCATTTGTCTCCCCGTTGTTTACATCCGTATACTGATGATCAACACAGTTCAAGCCCTGACTGGTCACTTCGCGCCCTTTCTTGTGTCCACTCTTTACCAGCATATCCGGTCTATAAAGCCTTTTTTCAGGTATGTCTGGTTTTTCTGAACGGTAGTCCACCATCACAGAATAAAAACTATTCTAAGTGCGCACTTTAGAAAACAAACAATCTTAGATACCATACCCTACGCGCACCAAGCAATAGTCTACCGCAATGATATAACATTGTCATGTCGTAAACAATTTTAAACAACCTTCACTTATGTCACTCATGAGTAATCTTGGGACACCGTTCTCTCTATATCACACCCCACTTTGCCTCATCACTTCACTCGCATAACCGGCCAGGATGCCTGCAAAGCGAAGTACTAGAAGTCACATCAGTCACTTTGTTCTTGACAGATTTTATAATTTTTTGCCACTAGACACAGCACCATGTCACCTATGTCACCTTAGCTATGACTTTTTCCCACATACACAAAAAGTCACATTACCACCTTCTGCGCATGCCTTTGTCCACCATGGTGACACCGAGAGTCACCCGGTCTTTTCATGAAAAGTGTAACCGAAACATGTGGCGTTTCAACAGACTTTGTATTTTTCATATAGCCCTGAAGATTCGCATTTGTTCCTTGCGATGAAACACGTGTTGGCTTTTGTTGAAATGGAACAATAAACAGAAAATGGATACCCCCAACACAGACTATTGACTGACTTACCCGTCGCAATAGACGAACTTTCATTGAATCACGTATCTACACGAACTGTTTAGATTGATGCACTATATGTCATTTTCGTGTGTTACAATCGTATACGAAAATTGTTACTATATGATTTTGTGTTAGTGCAGGGGCACTGTTGTTCATATGCTTTTTTGTAGCTACGGAAGCCGATTTAGTTGCTTCCGCTGTGGCTGTCTCAGCCAATGAATTCCCTGCAACGTGAACGCCATCACGCTGATGACTCAGTGAGTGTATCACGTGAGTCTTTGGTAGTTCTTTCTGTAAAAGAACTATTTGTTCCTAAAGCGATTTTTGCTTGATTGTGGCACCTGTGTCATCTTTGTAACCGTTTTCAATCCATTTCTGTAAATCGTTATTGTATGATTTGACGCAGTAATACGAATCGCACACTATTAGTGTCGGGAATTCGCGATCGGCATTATCTAGCGCCATTTTTAACGCTATTATTTCAGTTTGTTGTTCTGAATTATTTTCCACTGAGTGTGTTTTTGTAAACAGAGGTTTCAATTTACCTCCGCGCCACACGTCCTTCACTATCTCGCATGTGGCGTTGTAGGCTTGCTTTCCCCAAACTGAGGGTTGAGCATGTCCGTCTGTATATATTACACAGGCGTACTGTCGTATGGGCAGAATGTCGATTGGCAGAGGGTATTCTCTTTCATATTGTAGATTTTTTAATTTTTTCATTTCTGGGTCAAAATAGTATTTTACTTTGTCTGTAACAAGAGAATTTTCCCATTGTATCCATTTTGGATTTAATGCCATAGTATGTAAATTACATGGGCTTGTTAATGCCTCAAAGGCTGATTCTGCTGTTCTGACTGTAATCCGTCCGCTGTCAGCTTGGTCTCTTTCTCTTGCTACAGCTGTTTGAACCGCATGAACAATATTTTCCTTAATGCTGAAGGTTTTTTCAGCTTCTGTGTACAAATGTGATTTGTATGCTATTGGTACAGTTTCTCCCTCATTAGAGGTTAGGTATGTGAATCCGCATCTTCCTGGGATGACTCGAATCACAAGGTTGCGTGTGCTATCGCGTGTTTGCAGTTTTGTTTTAGCTAACATGTCTGTTTGTAATGATCTCAAAATTTCTGTGTGTTTTTGAGTCCAAATGATT
Source organism: Lissotriton helveticus (assembly GCF_964261635.1). Classification (NCBI taxonomy): domain Eukaryota; kingdom Metazoa; phylum Chordata; class Amphibia; order Caudata; family Salamandridae; genus Lissotriton; species Lissotriton helveticus. Next base: position 1,105,159,948 of record NC_136059.1, read on the forward strand.
GTTTTAAAATCTGGTCTTATTAAGTCATAGAGAGGTTTAACCCTCTCTGCATAATTTATAATGTAAGTTCTTCCGAAATTCAGGAAACCTAGAATTGATTGTAAGTTTTTCAGCGTTCTTGGTGCTTGGATTACAGCACATTTCTCTAGGAAATTGTCAGCCAGGCTTTTGCCTTCACTTGATAATTCATATCCTAAAAACAGGACCGTTAGATGGGCAATTCTTGACTTTTTGAAGTTGAATTTGTAACCCTCTGCTACGAACCCAAGTATTATGGTGTTCACTCTTTTCAAGTGATTATCCAAGTCATCATCTGTTAGATAGATGTCATCGACATAAGATAATGCCTCATCATCATATATTTGTAATAACTCTGTTACTCTCGCTGAGAATAATCCTGGGCTGTTCTTGAACCCCTGCGGCAAACAACTGAAATTTTTTCTGCGAGCCATTTATTGAGAAAGCAGTCAAATATCTGCTTTCAGGTGCTATATTTTGACAAAAGAATCCATTAGAGATGTCTAATGTTGTTTTGTATTTTGTGCGCACTATGATATTCATTAGTGCTGTACTGTGTGAGTTTTGTACAGCAAAAATTTTGCAACATGAGTTTAGGTGTCTGTAGTCCAAAACTAGACGATATGAGTCATCTGGTTTGGAGACAGGAAACAAAGGATTGTTCATATGTAAGGTGAAAGTTTCAATCACCCCTTGGTATTCAAGTTGATCTAAGATCTCCCTGACCTGTTTTTTAGCTTCTTGCTTAATTGGGTACTGCCTCTGTGCAGTTGGTTGAGATTTTAACTGGATTTTGTGAGGAGGAGAGTCCTCATCCCATCCTACATGATTTTTATATAACGCAGGAGCTTGGGCTACTGCCCACTTTCTTGCAAGTGTATATTTTTTATGTATTGGAATGTGATTTGAGAAGGCAGGCATAATCATTTCTTCACCATGAGGGCACTCCCTGACAAATTCCGGTGGCCAGTCTTTTTCAGCTAGAAGGACGTCATAGCCTTCGGAGAGGTTATCCCAAAATAGACCCCTTATTTTCCTAGTCTTATCTCCCTCTATACGCAATGTTATTTCATATATTTTATAAGGTTTGCTAACTCTGGTATCTGCAGTCTCCACCTGAATGTATTCATTCGTGTCCACTGTCTCCAGATGATTCATCAGGATCTTGCGAGCTATGCTCACTTCTGCTGCGCTGTCTAGCATTGTCTGAGCCCATTCTCTGTTTTTCAGCTGTGTCCTCAGTATCCTCAGCATGTTTGATTACTTTGATACTGGCTATCTTCTTCTTTGGAAATTGTAACTTTTTATTTTGATGAGCAGGTTCCTTGTCTTTGGACTTGACGTGCTCTTCCCTGTGTTCTGACCGTCCTCTTCTTTCCGATTTCTGCGAGGAAGTCTGAAAAGATCGAGTGGGACATGTATCAATATCTTGATATCTATCAGGTTTCTTTAAATTATCCCTATTTCTAAGGTTGTATTTTTTCTCAGAGGGCTCCCTCTGGGGAGATTTGTGTCCTTGGTCCGGAGATCTTTCTCTCCGCCGAGGAGACCTTCCTCTGGACTGGAATCTTTTTTCTTTGGGAGTGGATTGTTTATTTCCATCCCAGCTCTTTTTTGGAGTGTTTAGATTATTTTTAATAAATACCTTTTCAGGATTTTCAGTTAGTTGGGGTTTTACTGGTTTTCCACCCAAACTATCTCTTCCTAGTTCTTCATAGGATTTTTCTATGATTCTGGCAAGTTCAAATGGCTGTTCTGCTATATCTGTTTCTTTCAACTTCTGGCGGATCGCTACAGATGCTGCTTCCCCTTTTAAGTTAGATAACAATAAAGCTGAGACCTGCTTGAAGTCTTTCAGTAATTTCATACCCAGAGTTAAAGCAGGTTCTGGACCGTATTCATTTTGAATCTGTCTTAGTACATCTGGTATTACCGCCATGGACGGAACACCATGTGTTTTAATGTAAATGGAAACAAAGACTGTGCCCCAAGTGTCACTGTCCTCCACATGTGGTGCGATCCCTATTGGAAGACAGATAGTCAGAATTCTGTGTTTCTAAGTATGGGTAGTATCTGGAAATACTGCCTCTATTTGAGTGATTTTTTGTGCTAACCAGAATAGAATTTGTTCCCGTTTTGCGGGTACTTTACCGAGACATGACTGTATGTTCTGTGGTGTTATTTTATTTGTGTTTCCCTGATGAGGGGTCAGCTGTGGAATTTTAATAGCTGGTTGGACTGTTGAAGTCCGCATTACATATTGGACTAATTGTCTGTGTATTTTAATCAGTTGTTTTAGCTGTGCTAAAAGTTCTGTTATTGACATTTTTTCAATGTCTGGATGTGGTGTGTAGCCGGCTAGAACCGGCCACGTTGCTCCTGGTCTACCTAGTGGACCGAGCCTGGTGATGTGATCATTATGTTTTAGGGCGCCTTTAAACCAGAGCAGGTGCTCTTGGTATTTTAATGGGATTTCCACCTCCTCGAAAGGGGTGTACTCATCCGGTGGTTCCTCTATTTTGTAATAGTGGAATTCATGTGTGACAGCGTTTGTTGCTGGAAAGTTTATCCATGAATAGAATATCTCTGTCTGCCGATATTCGTGTGCCTCAATTACGAATATGACTATACCACCTCTTGGTGTTAGTCCATTTTCTATAAGTTTAAGTGTTATAGTTTTTCTTATGTTGACCGGGATGAGTATTGCTTCCGGGTCCTGCTGTAGGAGACTTGTGTCATCCGCTAGGAGTTGAGCTGCTATTCTAGCTGTCTCCCTCTCTTCTTCAGTTTCTGACATTTTACGGACAGGAAGGTTTTTGTTTGCAGATCAAGTTTCAAGGAAACAAAGATTAGGTGCACAATATTTTGGAACAGTGTATCCTTCAACGTTGAATAAACCAAAAACTATACATAGAAATCTCTTTCCACTAAGTTCCGGCGGATTTTAACCTTTGACCTACTCCAGACGTCTTTGGAGTATTTACGGGAGAAAGGGTCTGTGTGAAAAAGCACGACTGAGTTACACTAATGTCTTGCGTTAGATTTATCGCCTTACCAAATGTTGGGCGCCATGTAGTGTAGTTCCTATATTCCCAATAGGCTCTGCGCATTGGAATAATATCTTCAATAGTATAGACGTAGGACAGAGGTTAACTAGGTCTTCTACTGACGATATTAGACTTAAGTTTTGTGTGCCAGCTAGCTCAGAGTTCACTAGAAACCTTTTTTGAATAGGCGAGGAGGATTTTAACCTCCCTGGATAGACAAGAAGGGATTTAGTTTCTGACAACCATAGAACATGACAACTTTGCTCTCCCTGATCAAGAGTATATCTCTAGAGTCGTGTGAAAACAAAAGACAGCTATTTTACTCAGTCAGTACGTGCATACTTAGTTTCACCAGATTGTAGAGAAAAGAAGAGACGGGCGTGTTCAATAAAAGGTGTTATTTATTGATCAGTCTCTTTTCTCATACAAGAGAAATGAATCGCTATGATTATAATACTTATAGTTAAGTAAAGTGCATACAGTAAAAGCAGGATTATAAAATAATACTGTAAAAGCATCGATATGGTTTCTTAGCCATATGATACTTTAAAATGGATAAAAGATATACATACATATATACATTGACTAATCGTACTCAACTGGTGCTTCTAACTATGCCTACCCCGGTGTACCTGACCTAAGCCTAATACATGGGAGGGAGTAAGTAAGTAGCAGTTTAAGTTAAGTTTGTTTTGCCAAGAATCTGACTCAAGAACTCTCTATAAGGGTTTAGTCAGTTCAGTACCTGGGATTTAGAAGGCTGGAGGGCTGGTATCTCTTTCTCAGGACTCGGTATCCCAGTCACCCGCGAAGGTGGGCTGGAAACGCTGGAGGCTGGATTTCTCGGCAAGAGAAAAGACAGCGTCTTCCTCAGCGCGTCAAAAGGGGAGGGGCAGCGTCCGTGGGCTCTTCACATCAGCTGGGCTCTCCGGCAAGTATTGCTGCTCCAAGTTCATCACCACCGTGTCTGCTTAGGGCAGCGTCGGTATATTTATACCTGAAAGGTGCTGGGTTTGACGTAAGGATGGACATAAGACGTCAATAAGAGATGTCATTAAGAACTGGTCGTTCTTACATTCTTTACAGGAGTTCTCGAATGAAATCAAAACAATAGCAGCAGGGATTTCCCAAGTTTGCTGGAGGCTTGGTTTGTTTAGTGAACTCGGCGTGCTTTCTAGGGGGCTGGAGGAATAGTGCTTGCTCAATGTGACAGCATGCGCTATGACTTAATCTGAAAACGGGTTTCTGCGCCGTTGTATGGACATTAGTGAATAATAACCGGACAAGGGTCAGAAATAGGAGTATCGATACAGGTCCCTAGATAAACATACTACACGTTTCCCCGCGCCAGAGTCTTCTTTCAGAATCAGCATTTGGACCGCAGTCAAAACCTTTTCAACAGTTGAAAAACGCATTTCCGCTGCTGTATACATATGTGATTTGTATCAATAGGTACTGTGTCACCTTCGTTGAAAGTACGTGAAACCCACCGTCTTCGGAACAATAAGTATGACTAGGTTTGCAGAATTATCACGTGTCAACAAGAAATTAGTCTCTAGCAGATCAGACTGCAAAGATTGTAGAAGAGAGGTATGTTCCGGTAACCAGCAGGCAGAAGTATATGGAGGTTATATCAAAGCATAGAGCGGTTTGTTACGAGGGGCATATTCGGGAACGTATGTCCTCCCAAAATTTAAAAATCCCAGCAAAGACTGAAGCTTCTTCAGTCTGGAAGAAGGTTGCAATTGTGCACATTTCTCCAGAAAGTGGGGGGCTAAGCCCCTGCCTTCATTATTGAGCTTGTAGCCCAGAAAGTAAGCTATGTGTGACTTAGCAAAATTAAATTTGTATCCATAGTCGACAAACGAAAAAATAATTTGGTTGACTCGGACTAGATTCGGTATCAGTTTGTTGTCCGTCAGATAAATATCATCAATGTATGAGAATACAAAAGGGTCTATATGCTATATAACAAAGACAAAATTCATGCAGCCCTGGGGCTAATCTTATACCCCATAGGCAAAGGCATACATTTTTTCTATTTCTGACGGCGGTAATTGCTATCAAGTCACGGCTCTCAGGAGCCAAATTGTGACTGTAGAAACCATTGGATATGTCCAGTGTCGTCTTATATTTTTTATGAACAATGCTGTTCACTAGCGCAGAGCTGTGTGTGTTCTGTACCGAAAACGTACGACAATGACAATTTAAATTGCGATACTCTAATAGAATGCGATACGAACCGTCCAGTTTCGATACTGGAAAAAGAGGATTATTCATTGGTGATACACAGGATTCAATGACACCCTGATATTCTAATTGAGTCAGAATGTTACAAACAGAAGCTTTAGCCTCCCGTCTGATTGGATATTGTGATTGTGGCTGTGGCATAGAACGTAATGGAATCTTATGTGCCGGCGAATCTCTATCCCAGCCCACTTGATTACGGTACACTGCCGATGCAAGGGCCAACGCCCACTCCGATGGTATGCCTGTTTAGCCTCCTCAGGGACGTATGGTTAAAAACATGGAAGTATCAAGTCTTCCCCTCTAGAAGCGGCCAAAACAAATGGTGAAGGCCAATCCACTTCCGCCAACAAAATGTCATATGAAGAAGGGAGATTTTCCCAGAAAACCACTGTAATTGTACGCTGTATATCACCCTGAATATGGAGGACTATTTCATAGAGTTTATCCAGGGAAGCAACTTGATTATCTGCTATTTCTACTGTGATAAATGTATCAGTTGCTCTCGTCTCCAGATAGGGTCGCATTGTCTCCCACACTATGGTAACCTTCGCTGCGTTATCGAGCAGAATCACTGCCCATCTCCAGTCTAGGAGTAGCGTCCTCACCAGCTGAGGCATATTTCGCTGTTAAAGGGGCAACTTTTTTTTTTATACCGGGGTCCAAAGGGAGGCAGTCCCTCTTGTTTGGCTTTCACGTCAAACTGGCAAGGTTGATCCCGTCCCTGTTGTGTGGTTACACCTTTGCCACGATCCTGATGCTCCCCTCCACTGACTCGAGAGTCTGAATAGTCCTGTAAAGAATGAGGAGAGGGTTGATCAGGGACTTGAAATTGATCAGGACACTTAATTTTCACATGATCGAGCAACTCATAAGGTTGCTCAGAAGATTTGGGTGTTGGTGATCCAGCATGCGAACCCTGCTTCTGTTGTTGCTGCCCCTTTTTTTCACTTCTTTTTAGGAAAGAATGGGCGCCCATCCTTCTCAGGTTGAGCTTTTTGTTGAGATTGATTTAGAGTTTGAGGTTGAGTAAAAGGCTTAATTCCCAGTATATTGTGCTTATAAGCTTTAGCAATAATCTTTCGCAATTCGCTCTGTTTGTCTGCGTCTCCAATAGCCTCCAAGCATTGCACCACCTGCAAGCTTACTGCATCATCCTTATCATTAGCAAGGATCATATCGCAAACAATATCGGACACTCCAAACAGTTGTTTTCCCAACTCCAGGGCAGCCTTGGCCCCATGTTCATCCTGAACACATTTTATCACAGAAGGGAGAACGGTCACTGAGGGGGTGCCGAAACACATTGAATATACCGCTGCAAACACTGTACACCAAGTGTTACAGTCAGCTAACTCAGGAATAAGGCCTTTAGGTAAACTCATTGTCAGGATCCTGTGTTTCTCCACAGGTGTGGTATTTGGAAAAACAGCTTCAAGTTGACCAGATTTTTCAGCAAGCCGATAAGGCAGCTCATCCTTATTTTGTGGACGCTTGCCCATCACTGAATTAATCATGACAGGACTGATAAATATACCAATGGTAGTGCAGAAACGGCAGATGGTCCCACCTGCAAGTTGCACAACATGAACTGTATAGCAGCTCTATGCACATGTATTATTGATGTATGGAATACGCGTAGCTCTGCCACTGGAACATTAAGGTAATTTGGATGTGGGGTATACCCAGCCAAAACAGGCCATGTGGTGCTATCAATTGACAAGAGGACTAAACGGACCACAGTTACAGGGTGAGGAAGGGTGCCATTAAACCATCTAGTATGTTGTCAAGCCGTTAGCAGAACTTCAAGAGATCTATAAGGTTGATGATCCCGTGGAACCGCAGTGGCAGTATATTCGTGAAAGATATTATCCGTTCCATCTACTGCCGGAAAGGTGGCCCTAGAATAAAATACCTCAAAGCAGTGAGCTGCATCCACTTCAACAACAAAAATCAGAGCTGCACCAGCAGCAGGGACACCATATTGAGTCAAATAAACTGTGACTGGAACGCGGTTAGGAGCTGTTATGGCAACCGCCATAATCAAAAGAAGAGAATAACAAACAATGTGCGTCAGCGATATAATGGGTAAAAAAAGAAAGAGAAAGGCCTTTTAAAATTCAATTTTGAAAAACCTATAAAATATCACAATATAGGAGGCTACACCATCACAACCGTCTCCGGAAACAAAAGTGAGGGGATTGTGCACAAGCACTACTCTCAGGCGTCTCGCAGATAAGTACCAGATCAAACGTTGGGAGCCATGTTGTGGGGATTCTGCACATACACAGAACTATGCGCAGGAAAACAGGACTTCGGTGTGTAGAGCCTAAGCCTTCCTACCGCCTCAGTACCCAAAATCCCAGATCCGACAAGCTATAGTGTCTCATTCATTCTCCTACATAATCACAAATCTACAAATGATTAGACAACCCAGAACACAACACTCCCGACTCTCCCAGGAATCGCGGTAGCAGGATGTACCCTTTCGCTCACTCACTCGTACATGTCCACAATACGAGTAAACAGTCACTGTTATAGTTCAACATGTTTATTTTAACTATAGGGCCCTATAATGCAGTATACGAGCCACTACCAGCAGCTAAACGCATAAACCTAAAACAGTTATCATTGTAACAAGTCCATAGACTATGAAACGGGATGTCATCTAACACAGACAGTGGATAAAGGACTATAAGGCCTAACCACCCTCCTCTTGGTAAGAATATATGATGTTATATAAAGGAAGATCTCTGGGCTTTGTCAGCAGACCCTATACCTTAGTCCCTAGATTGTAGTTTTACATCATAGCAGGACCGACATAGCTCTTCTCCCTGGGAAGGTTCCTCTCTAAGTGTGTATTAAACCAACATGCAACCCCATAATAGCAAAACACACGTTTCCAGCAACTGCAGCTGTGTAGCATGTTTTGTCTAAGTGCTAGGAACTGACCAGAACAGAATAACAAGGGGCATTGTTAATCGACCTTGTACTCCATGTTCAGATTAAACTCCAGGAACAGGCAGAGAACGCAGAAAGCAGACCGTTCTTATGTGAAGGGCGCAAACAGAGTCTTGCATGATAAAGTCATGTGGTTATGTGCGCAAAAGCAGCATCATGGCAGCAGAGCTCATGCTAACTTAGCAATGTCGACAATAACTGACTTTCCCCTCCCTTACTCCAACATCCCAGTTATTTTGGGAACTAGCAGAATCCCCTCCTTTCCCATCTCCCCTAGACCCCCAGCTCAACTTACTACCATCCACTCTTGCCTTCTCACGAAAGACAACCCTAATCCCCACTCCTGCATGCTTGTGAATTGCCGATCGTCTGTCCGACATGCAAGGGAAATTTCAGAGACCATCCTCAGAGAAGCTATTGTCATCGCCTTCCTTACAGAAGCCTGGCTTAATGGCATCCATCCTTGACTTACTCACCCCCAAGGTTATTCTATCATTAGGAAAGACAGACCTGACAGAAAAGGGGGTGGATTAGCTATAATCTATGAAAACGAACTTCAACTCACCCTTGTTAAGAACACAGACCACTTAACCTTTGAATACCTTGGCCCTGAACTTACTGTGCAGGAATCCGGCCCAATTAAATACATAACATTTACTACCCTCCTGGTGATCCTCTTCTCTTCGAGGAAGAACTATCTGACCTTCTTACACCATCCTCACTTCTAACTCAAAACGTCTCTTCTTAGGAGACTTTAACATTCACTGGAACACTGTTGATGATCCCTCAGTCATCCACCTCATTAATCTTCTAGAGATAAATGACCTTATAGAACTGTCATACTCCTATGCATATCAAAGGGGCCACTCTCTACGCCATAATTTCCAACCATGACTTGGCCTCCCTTTCTAACATCATCCCGATTGACTGGTCTGACCATCATCTCATTTTGTTTAAGATTGCCACCACTGCCCTTCTCCCCCCTATAAAAAATCTGAAGCCCATATTCTTAATCATATCCCCCTGATGAACTAGAGTCTAAACTCCAAGCACAACTTCTTCTCGCCTCGCTCCCCCAAAATGCCAATGAGCTCACTGAGGTTTTCAATAAGACTGTCACTGATGTCTTAGACCAAATAGCCACTCCTAAACTAAAAAAACAAAGGAATATATCATCCAAATATTATTATTTTTTTTTTTTAATTCCTCATATTGCGGTTTATGCAGATAAAAAGGAAAAGTATTTGGGAGTTTGACAGGCTTTGAGCGATTGTACCTCCAAACTGCCCCTAATCGTCTATCTATGGATCCAAGGGGAGTTACTCATTCTTTGTTCTTACCAGTCAAATTCCTTCCATACACCTTTATCTTGCTTCAATAATTCCATTGTTTCTGGGGATGTTTGGCCCTTGGGATGTTTGACCGACTTCAAGTCATGCCTGGAATTATTGTTCCGCTTAATCATTGGAATAGAAAAAGAAAAAGAAGAAAAAAAAAGAAAAGAAAAGGAAGCCAAAAAACTTCAATCAAGGATAGGTTCTAATTTGTCATCTGGAGGTGATATAATTTTCCCAGATCTCCCAATACTTCATTCTTTTGAGTTGTTTCCCTTTTCTATCCAATCTGCTAGTTTTTATTACAGCATTTAGCCAATTTTCATGAGTTGGTGGAACCGGTTTTATCCAGTTAATACAAATCTCTCTACGTGCTAGCAGGATCATAACAAACAATAAGTTTTCATGATATTTACTTAACTTAAGCAGATTTGGTTGAGTAGTACAGTGGATCCCAAAAATAATTAAAAGAGTACTCACAGTTATAGGTGTTGCCAGTACTGCAGTTAGTGTCTTACCAATTTCTTGCCAAAATTGCGTAAGCGCTGAACAGCCGCAAAACATGTGTATATCATTCACCTTTTCTTCGCCACATTTGCTACACAATTTTACTGCCGAGCCTTTGAACTTTGATAGTCTTTTGGGTGTCCAATACGCTCTATGTATAGAGAAAAGATGGTTTCTTTTTAGGGCTGCGGGCTTTACATACCGCCAGCATTTCTCTACTGATTTTTTCCAGATTTGTTTTAGATCCAGAGCCTCGTTTGGTAGATCTTTCCTCCATATTTTTTCAGGGATAGTAAAATTTTCTTCACCGATTCAATTAGAGCCCAATACCATTTTGAGACTCCTTTTTTTAATACCATTTCATTCGTCATTTCTGTTTCTAAGTTATTCGGGTCTGTTGCTCCTTTCGGAATGGTATTTGCCCAACTGCTCAATTGGTAATATTTGAACTTTGAAATTTTTTGTTCTGTTATTGTTTGCAGATGTTCCCATGATATTAAAACATTTTCAACAAGGAGTTGGCCCCAATTTTCAATTCCAGATTGTCTGAGTGGGCTTGATAGTAAGTCCTTTAAGCATTCTGGGGTGCCTGGCGAGTCCCATATTGGAGCCATACTACTGTAATACGGGATCTTTGTAGCAACTCTTATCTGATTCCAGTAGCTAAAATTGGTCCCTAATTTGTTTTTTTCTATGATTTTATTTAGAAAGGCCCAATTAACACGGTCAAAGGCTTTGGCAGCATCGTATGTGACAATCGTTAGAGGTAGCTTTTCGCAACAGCTACGTCGATTGTTGCCACTAATTCGTGCGTGATTTCCTGGATTTGTCTGCCCTTTATGAAACCCTTTTGATCCGGATTGATTAATTTAGCCATAACCTTTGATAATCTTTTAGCTATTATATTCATAAACAGCTTGTAATCACAGTTAAGGAGTGATATTGGCTTATATGATGCGCAGTTCTTTGGATTTTTTCCTGGTTTTAATAGGATGCTGATCGCCGCTTCATCCCATGAGTCCGGTATCATTTCGTGACCCAGATAGGTCTTATTCATTATTTCTGTTAGGTGATCAATTAATGTTTCTTTTAATGCGATGTAAAATTCATTGGGCAGCGCATCTGGCCCCGCTGCTTTTCCTCTCTTTAGGTTACCTATGGCATTTCTTACTTCTTCTGGTGTTATTTCGGAGTTCAAGAGATTCGCTTCTTCCTCTGTTAGGCTTGCAAGGGGAATATTCTCTAAGTAGTTCTTTATGTCATCATCAGAAGGATTTATGTCTTCTTTGTATATTGAGGTGAAAAATTTACAGAATTCTTGCCTTATTGAGACATCATCTGAGTAGGAGGTTGATTGATCTTGGGTGTGAATACTTAATATGTTATTTCTAGTCTGATCCGTTTTCATTTTCCAGGCTAGCATTTTCCCGCAACCTTCTCCATATTCATGATTTGCTAATTTGCTATTCTCCCATTTTTCTTTGACTATGTTCTCCAAGTAATCCGTCAGATTGTCTTTCGAATTACGATACTTTTCTTCTAGGTATTTCCTCAATTCTTGAGTTGTGTCGCACTGAAGCTGTAGTTCTACTTCCTTAATTTCCAGTTCCAATTTCTTTATAACCAATTTTTTTGTTTTATGTTTGTGTGCTCCCAAGCTGAGCAGTTTACCTCTTATTACTGATTTATAGGCATCCCACATTACTCTTTTTGATGTCCCGATAGTATTATCCTCAAAGTATTGAAGGGAAGTTATTATGAGTTGCTCCACACTTTGTTCATCTCTAAGGATTGATCGGTCAACTGTCCACCTATTGACTAATTGTGGCTGTGGGAGTGTTATGGTTAACTGTACCGCAAAGTGTGCAGGTAGGTGTTCAATGCTTTTTACATTAGCTCGCAAAGATTTGTTCATTAGAAAGAAATCTATTCTCGATTTATGTCCTAATTTTTTGTTATGGTAGGTGTACGGATAGATTTTTACACCTTTTAGCTTCCACATGTCTTCCAGAATTAAATCTTTTTTGTAGATCCCTAGCCATTCCCTCATTTTTGGTAAATTCCCTTGTTTAGTTGGAGGCATTCTGTCTGTTTTAGGATCCTCAATAATATTGAAATCTCATCCTATAACAATCGGGGGTGGAAATGTTAGAAGCTCAGAGTATAGTTTTTTAAGGGGCGCCGGGTCGTCCCTGTTTGGGCCATAATATCCTACAATTGTAAGGATGCGGTCTTCAATTCTGACTTTAGCAATTGCCCATCTACCATTGCTATCTACTTCATTAGATTCTATTTTGGCATTGAGGGATTTTTTTATGATGATTGCTACCTCCTTTATATTGCACTCTTGTGTTGTGTGTACGCTTGATCCAATCCAATAAAGATTTTTTACCAGTTGAGTCCACTCTGCATTTATTAAATGTGTTTCTTGCAAAATGATAATTTCACTTTCTATTTCTTTCAGGTATTCCACAATCCTTCTTCTTCTTGAGGGGGTTCTAAGCCCATTAACATTCCATGTTAGAATTTTTATTGATTTCTCTTTTATCATCTTAAGTTGTTATTTCGTTTGAGACAGCCGTTAACTCCCTTACTATTCCTTTTGTATTCCAATTTTGAGGATTTTTTTTTTCTTTTTTCCCTACCTTGCTCCCCACCCGTGTGTATTTACAGATTAGCATTTTTGTATTTGAGTGTTACTTGAGATTCCCTCCCTGGGGAAGCCTCCCTTTTTCCTTTCAGGTGTTATTACACCTGATTTCGTGCTCCGATTCTCCAGGTCTTCTTTTCTTTTGTTCTTTATTACGTGTGTGCTTCCCAGTTTATATCCTGCTTATTAAAGCTCTGTCCTGTCCTGTTTTGTGTTTTGTGTTTTGTACATATATATGTATTTCCGTTTTCCCAATTTCCTAATTGCTTCTTACACTTTTCAGTAAAAGTAAGTTAGTTCCTACTAATCCTTCCCTGCTGCATTATTCCCTGTTTAATTTGTCGAACCCGATTTGGTCTTTTATCAATTGAATAAGGTTTTCTACCTCTTTTGGCTCCCTTAGATTGTGCATTTTATTTCGCCACATTATTCTTAGGGATGCGGGAAATTTCAGTTGTACACTTGCTCCCAGAGCTTTCAGTTCCTGCATATATTGTCCCAGCTCCCATTGCCTGTCTTGCGTGGCTTTACAAATGTCTGAACGTATACGAAATGACCAATTTTCTTTATTGAAATTCCCAATCTTTAGACCCTCACTCAATATTTTTTCCTTCAGAGAATAGGTTCTGAAATTTACCAAGATTTTTCTCGGAGTTTTTCTCTCCTTACTCTTTCTGAATGGATCTCTGTGGGCTCGTTGAATGTCTGCTGCCAAGTCACAGTCTTTCGTCCAGGGGAGGTATTCTTCTAGGAGAGATATAACGTAGGCCTTGATATCAGATCCCTCTGAGTTTTCAGGGACATTCAGTACTCTAATATTGTTCCTTCTTCCTTGATTTTCCAAAGATTCTAGTTGCTCCTTAATGGCTTTCTCACTGTCTTTTAGATGTCTTATTTCTCTTTGGTTTGTGTCTATTTTTGTTCTTAAGGAGCCGAGCTCATTTTCAACCGCTGTGACTCTGACACCTAAATCCTTTAGTTTCTGGTCAAGACTTTCCACGACTTCCTGTATTTTGTTCTGGTTTCCTTCTGAAATAGAGAATTTTTCTCTCATTTCCCCCATTATCTTTTCCATCATTTTATCCAAGCAAACCTCCAGGATTTTTTCTGTCTTATTTTTAGCTATATGCTCCATTTGTTCTTGTTCTGCTTCTGGTTCATCCTCTTGAAACTCTAAGTCAATTTCTTGATCATTTTCAACTCGCGATGTGGTCATTGAACCTGCTTGAGGTAAATGTATTGGTTGAGGAGACTCGTTTGGGAGTATTGATTGTTTCACTGGGAGAGTTACATTTATATTTGGAAATGGAGCTGAATCTAAAGCAGGAGCTGATGTCTCTTTGTCTGTAAACACCACCACTTCTTCTTCAGAAACTGGACTGCCACACTGATTGTCTGGTACTGGTACTGATACTTGCAGGGGTGCCGTGCCCGCTATAATTGCTGTGTTTGTTATGTCAGTCGTATTAATTTCGAGACATTGACCCCCTCCTCTTGCTTGTACTACTTGTTGTACCTTGAAGTATGATTGTAGAGAAGGTGTAATCTTGATTTTCTGGTCTTTGCTTTTTCTAGACCCTCTGCTTTTTATATTCTCTGTTAATTCCTCTAAGCGTGGGGGATGTTTCACATTTTTCTTTGTGCTTTTCGGGGTCATACACCTTTTTGTAGGCTGTAAAAGGCTCTGTTTGCCTAGGTTTTGATTTCTGAGGCAGTATGCAGACCTTGCTCCTCCCTCTTCCGATCTCCCTAACACAGAAAACAAAAACCTGCTGCTTGTATCTTTTTCGCTCTAGATCTTGTGGAATAAGGGAAATGTGGGAGACCTTTTTCTTTTTTATCTTTGGCAAATTTATCTTTTCCCAGTGGTGAAGCAGTGTAATTGTTATCCGTTTTCCCTGAATTTTGTGATAACAGATCTTTTTTTTCTTGATTTTCTAATTCAGCCTTTGCCGCCTCTGCCTCAGTTCCGCTTTGCTGCCTGCTATGTGTATGTCCCCCTTCTTCGAATGCTTCCTTAGGGGAGAGATTTTCACCACTCCTTTCATTCATCCAGCAAGGAATTATCGGCAATTTTGCATTTATAACAGTCTCACAATGTCTCTCGTTGCGCTTTTCTCCTAGTAAAGCCAATCGATTTTCGTGCAAGTTAGAGCTTTCCTCTCTTTCCCAAAACCTTACGCTGGATACCTTGTTGCTATTGCCTTGTCGAGCCTTCTTTGAGTCTCCCGCGCCTGCACCCGTCCCGTCTACACAAACACACGCTGCAGGGTTGCAGTCTCTGCTGCTCTTACCCCGGAAGGAGAAGTTGATCTTGCCGAGTCTCTTTCTGTAGCCCCGGGCAGCCTCTCGCGCTCTCTCCCACAGCCCGTCTCTGCTTGTGAAGTTGGCTGCCGGGTCCAAACTTCTCCGCACTACAGCTTCGACCCACCCCGTCATGCAGGTCTCCGAAGGTATCTCCCAGCAGGTCAACGGTCAGCCGGAGTGAGGGGCGTAACAGCCCGAGATTGGAAATGCTGCCGCTGTCAAAACTGCCGTCACCACTGCCCGCGCCTCACCGCTCTCACCGGTCAGGTAAGCGGGCTCTGTCTACTCGTCTGCGGGGGAAAGGGTTTTCCGTGAACGTGTCAGCTAGGCGTTTTAGCGTTAGCGTTTAGCGTTTAGTAGATTATTATTAACACATCCTTATTCAGTTAATTCTGCATTGAGAAGCCTTTTTTAGATTCGTTACCCTGGAGTCTTGTCGGAGCTCGCGACCAAGCGTCTCAGCCGGCCGCCATCTTTCCCCACATTCCCATCATCCAAATCTTAGTTCAACTCAGATCTCAATAACGAAAGAGGCCCACTTAGACTGATGGAAAGAACATGGAGACAACACCCCTCTCCCTCCCATCTCGCCCTCCTCCGAGCCACAAGATCTACTTACAAGAAACTCATTTTTGATGAAACGGCAACCTTCTTTCGAGCCCAACTTAATCGGGCCAAAAATAGACCCAAAGAATGGTTCAACATTGTTAGAAATTAAAAATCTTCAGCCCCCCTAAAGTAGACGGACGCAACAGATAGATGTGAGTAAATCGCTAACAACTTCTCAGATAAAATCGACAAAATAGAGCAATCCTTCCTTCTAACTAAGGTCTTACCAAGCCCCCTACTTGTCATTGATGCTACATCAGACTTTCCTCCCCCGTTGACTCTACCTCCTGATTCTTTCTCTCACCGATCCATCACAACCCCTCCTGAATTCAGCCATTCCAACTTACAGCTGAAAAACCATGCATCCTGGCATAATTTCCACCCCGTGACTGAGCTCGAAGTCTTTTAACATCATGCCAAACTAAAGCCGACCTCTCACATCAAAGACCCGATCCCCTCTGACCTTGTCCAAGATCTAAACCACATCATTGCCCCTTTTTTGACTACTATCATCAACACCTCCCTTGCCACGGGAAGTGTCCCTGACTCCCTCCAACTCGGACAAATCACTACCATTCTTAAAAACCTCACTGCTGACCCTAATGACCCTAACAATTTCCGCCCTATCTCTAACCTCCCACTTCTTTTCAAAGCCCTTGGAAAATGTGCTCTGCTCCAATTGGATAAACACATTGGCAATTTCAATTTACTTGACTCCTTGCAATCCGGTTTCAGAAATGGCTGCATCACAGAAACCGCCATGCTAAATATAGTGGATGACATCCATTGTTCCCTTGACAATGGTGAGACCTGCCTCCTCATTCTCCTTGACCTCTCTGCGACCTTTGATTCAGTTAACCACTCTTCCTTACTTAACTCACTAAAAGCTCGCTTTGGCCTTAATGGTCAGAACACAACAAATTAAAATCAATGACTACCTCTCAAACCCTACACCTGTCTCCCTTGGTGTCCCTCAGGGCTCTATTCTCTCCCCCTCTCTCTTTAACCTCTTTATGGAACCTCTTATCCTCATTCTGAAACAAGCTGAAATCAACTATCACCTCTATGCTGATGACACCCAATTTTAGTATGAGTCTAGATCCCAATTTTATGTACTTCATCTTAACAATACCCTGAGTAAGATCCAATCCTGGTTCTACTCCAATCATCTCAAACTAAACATAAAAAAATCGGAAATCAATCTTTTTTCAGCAAAATACAACCGGCTCCACATCCAATCATGGATCTCTGACCTTAATGCCCTCAATTGTTTGCTCTCCGTATCCAACTCAGTGAAATCACTTGGTATATCCATTGAAAAAAACCTAACCCTTAACGAACACATAAACAACTCAGCTAAAGGAGCTCTCTTCACTCTCCGTGATCTCAAGAAAATTAAACCCTTGATTCAAGCTGACGACTTCAAATGGGTTGTCCAATCACTAATGCCCAAAACATCTGGAACACCCTCCCGAAAGACCTGCAATGTAACCCCTCCTACCTCGGCTTTAAAAAAGATCTCAAACATCACCTTTTCAACAAGTAATGGGGTCCAAAAACTCGCCTTTGTCCTTACGCTTTCTTCCCCCGTTCTGGTTCTCCATTACTTTACTCCTGTGTCTCACCTCTCCCCACTTTAATCTATCACCTTGTTTACTCTCTACCTACCCCTTCTTTTTCCTCCCCTCCACCTCCTACCCTTACCCAGCTCCTCCAAAAATCTCTCTGTCTATACTACCTCCTCTTCCTCCATTTGTTTCTCACTTACCTATTTGTATGTAATCATTATTCACCCGCAGTCCCGCCCAGAATTTTTACTCCCTCCTTTACTCTGCATTGAGCTTTACCTGCATCTCTTGCTACTGTGTAAAGTAGCTCTCCCTGATTGCCTTTTCATGTATGTAGCTCTTTGCCCATTTGTTAATTAATGTGTTTTAATCTTGCCTGTCTGAATGTTTTTGCTATTGAACAACTTTGCTTTTTCCTGTACTTTTTTTTGCTCATGTAAAGCGCTCCAATACCCCTGGGTCTAGCCAGCGCTATATATAACCTTTCAAATAAAAAAATAAAAAAATGACACAATGGCCATACTGCAATAACGTTACAATCTCCTATATGTTGAAAAAAATAAGTACATTTGGTGTGTATTCCTTATGTTGAAAAATTATTCCAAAGGCGAATGCACAAAGTACCCCAAATAGCAAAAAAGGGCTTACCATTCTATGCAGCAAATGATTAGCAGCCAAGTGGTTACATGTACTTACTTACTTGGTGTATTTGGAATACATGTTCATCTGTCTACTTTTGTGTATGTGTGTGGGCTTGTGTGTGTGTAATACATGTGTCTGTGCCTAACTGAGTGTATTATGTATCTGGTAGTGAGTATAGGCAACATGTTTAAATGTGTGTGTTGTGGGTGTGCCTATGTATGTGTCTGACACACATTAAATTAATGTATATGATTGCACATATTGTGTGTGTGTGTGTGTGTGTGTGTGTGTGTGTGTGTATGATTAATACAGTCCAGGATTTTTTCCTGGACTTCTGGTACACATAGTTCTGGTTCTCATATTAGAAATCCAAGAATAAGATTGCCAGAATGAAAAAATCCTAGAATGTAGGAACAAGTCTTACATGGACAGAGTGGAATGAGGATATTTGAAGACTTATGTAAAAGGGGAGAGTGTGTGATAGAGGGAGAATGGAGAATTATTGTGACTTTGATTTCCCATGTATGTGAGTCTGTACCAAGGTTTAATGTCTCAAATTGTGCGTGGGGGATCTCCACATCGACTGCAGGGTCTCTCTACTGTAAAGTTTAAGGAAACTGAGAAAAATTTCACTTAACTAAAAAGATATATTAAAATATTTTATGTCCAATATAAATGTAAATTAATTGTATACATTTACTTTAAATGTAGAACAAAATGAATTTTTTTTACAGAACTGGTAAACAATTAA
Organism: Lissotriton helveticus; assembly: GCF_964261635.1. Taxonomy (NCBI): domain Eukaryota; kingdom Metazoa; phylum Chordata; class Amphibia; order Caudata; family Salamandridae; genus Lissotriton; species Lissotriton helveticus. Next base: position 1,105,178,589 of record NC_136059.1, read on the forward strand.
TTTTATAAAACATTAAGTTAAATAAAAAAATATTAGAATTTTAAATGTTAAAAAAACGAAATTCCCAACATATAGCAAGCACATTATTGTGCATTAATAATTAATAAAGGTACTGCATAGATTTTATTCAAATGAATGTAATTATTTTAATTATTTTTATTTTCACATTATGTTTATATTCAAAATAGGTTTCTAAATATTTTGTATTTTAAATATGTACTGTTAAATATATTGTTACCATTAAGTATATGTATTTATATGTGTAACTATTTCAAATAATGTCATTTAATGTAACATTATTTACTATGGGATTTGATTTTATGTCCCTACCTCCAATATTATCTATTGGAGGCTGTTGCAGTACCAGTGGCTGGCTATGTTTAGTTCTGAACTTACTACATTTTTTTTATGGTAACTTATATTCAAAGTTTGTGAATACCAAAAAGTAGTTAACTTACTGAAAAGTGTAGGTCACCTCTGTGTATCATGCCCCCATATTTGTGACCAAGTCACAAAGGGCTTGATATGAGTAGGTGTTGCTTACTCTTACGGTACTCCTGGCTTAATCCTGAAATTCAGGAGTCAGTGAGGACTTCTATAAGTTGGTCGCATCAACATTCTTATATATTGGGCTTCTTGTATCTAATAGTATGTAAATTCAGGCGTTTGCACCCTGCTGTGAAAGTTATGATATATATGGCAATAATCTTCAAAGGACACTCATAGAGCAGATAAAAGGCCAGTGGGTGACTTTGGTCAAACATGAAAGTTATCAGGAAAGCATGATTTGATTTAAAAATGTATAGAATAAATGATTATCCGAATAGTGTGTTCTAGTACTAGAGCATCAGGCATTTGAGAGAACAAATAGAGTTTTCACAGTTTACGAAATTTCAAAAGGTTTCTTTAAGCAAGAATGGCTCCAGTAGGCCATCCCCGGCCTGCACAGTGAAGAAAGAGAATGCATATGTGCCTTTGACCTCATCATTGTTAGCTTTAGCACTAATACTTGTAATATCCACCAGGTGGTAGGTAACCCACATATTTAGGGCAATGTAGGCAGTTAATTGTGAGAAGCAATTAATGTTTCTCTTTTATGTTTGATGCTAAGGGTGATGATAGTATTATTTTTTCTCCCTGTAAAAAGAACATGACTTTGAGCGATAGTCTTCATAGACGCCTGGGAAAAAAGGCATAATGCTGTAGGTAGACAAAGAGAGAACACAGCGACTGACAGGCAGTTACGCGACTCACTGATGCACTTCCCGTGACTGCACCAAAGAGAATTACCAACAGGAGAGAGAAGGCCTGGGAAGTTTTCTTTTCTGTTGTTGTCAAAGATAAGGATCATCATTATCCAGGACTGCGTTCTCCTAAGGGACTCATCACAAGGGTCTTTGCATTACACACAGGTCCGGAGGACAACGTCTTCTTTTGCTGCTGTATCAGCACTGTTTTGAGTACACATATAATTTTACATGCACACCTCATTAGTAAATGGTGAGCCATGGAGCCTGCTTGCAGTCCATCTCATAGTATTTTTTATTATGTCGAGCCTATACAGCGTGCGCTGTTAGGCGATCTGTTGTCTTTACTTTGTATGGCCTGACTCCTCCTACACTTTGCATTGGCTTTTGCGTGCCAAATTTAAAAAACATAGCCTGCAAATGGCTAATAGTGGGTGTTTGTCACAGCTTCTGTTAGAAGTTCACTCCCACGGAGTATTGCCGTGGAAGCAAGCAGGGACACGCATGCTGCTTAAGTGCCTTTATGTGTTTGTGGTAATTTATTTGTGGGTGAATGCGCTGTGGGTACAAAACACGTTCACCCGATGTGAGAATACATGTTTGGTAATGTATTCGCGTATTTTGCTAGCTTTCTGTGTACATTTTTTAAAAGTTTGTAACAGAGTTATTGTACATTTCTTTTTTTTTCACGGTAAAAATGCTGCCAAGGTTTGCCGGTGTGCATGCGCGCTTGTTACCGGCCACGCCTCACCATGACACTCGCACTGTAGGCATGCTTCCAACGGCAGCATTACAGATTTAAAACAAACATTTTCTCACTCCGCCACCTCTCGCTGCTCTTGCTATTTTCATCTATTTCCATAGACAACCACCTGTGTAGAGCCAAACTGAATATAACGTAATGAGCACTTCTGATTGAAAAATTACTAGGCGCTCCATCAATTGGAACATGGCTATCAAGGGGTACATGTCAGTGAAACCCCAGAACTAATATGGTTAATACAGTAATACCTGTCAAACTCATCCTTGTGGACACAACTGCAGGTTACTTACCATGTTTAAAGTCAGCAGTTCCTTGAGATAGTATCCTTTGCATAAATTACAGAAATATTGGATGTTCATAAGAAAAAGCACACAACTTGATTATCTACAAAGGGTTTAATTTGTTTGCCACTATAAAGCATTCTCATTTAGAGGCCTCTGCTGACTGATGAGTTCGTTTTTGAAGATTTTTACTTTTTGTATTATGCATGTGTACTTGTTTTTGTTTACTGTATGTTAGTGCCAAACATGACCCCGTAGGCTCCAAGAAGCCTTTGCACAGCATACCCCAACTCAGCCCCCCCATAGCGTTTGGTAAACATTGTGCGATTTGTTAAAAATGCTGCCTAGGTCCATCGGCACGTGTGCACACTAGGTGCCATTACAGCGGCCACGTCCCACAATGGCACCCACGCTCTAGGCATGCTGCAATGCTGCTATATCTTTAAATGTTTGTATTTACTGTATGTTAGTGCCAAAGATGACCCCATAGGCTCCACGAAACCCTGGCATAGCATACCCCCACTCAGCACCCTCCATACCAGCAGCGGGCCTAACGCAGCCGCTGCATCTCTTCATGGTCCTAAGCAGTAAATACTGTTCACCTCAAGTCACTTCAGCTGAATAAATATACATAACTACCCCACCTTACAGCTGCACTTACTGTTTATGTGTATTTTGTTGTTGTAAGTATTAACGTTTGGTAAACATTTTGTAATTCTGGACGAATCCTTTATACTCTATTTTTGTACCACGTTAACATTTGTATCATCCCCAAGGCTACATTTTTACTGCTATTTTATTGGGCTCGATATATAACCATGGCATATTTATATATATTCTTAAAAAGAAATATACTGCGCTTTATACTTTATTACTGTGGCATTTCTACTCAAGTTTTTAAAAAAAGACTGGCCTTTTTGCATCTGTTTGTTTTTAGTGGTCGTGCGTGTGCATTTTCTCTTTATTCTATAACACTGTTAATTGTACATTTTGTGACTTTACACTATAATACATAGTGCTTATGTTTTAATGGCCGCCAACAATTCTACTTATGCTGGTCCCTACCTAGCCTTGGTCTTCACCCCACAGCAGCAAACAAATCAAACATATTTTCACACTGCAACACCATTAATACAGCATTCCCCCCCGTTTATACAGCCACCTTCACAATATCATATCAATGCTGCCTAGGTCCATCGGCACACGTGCATGCTCGTCACCATTACACCTGCCACGTCCGCCTTGGCACCCAAACTCCAGGCATGCTGCCATGCTGCCAATTCATGTCCAACGTATCGTGGCTCATTTCATATTGGAAAAGTGTACAACAATTCGAAAATGTTGAGAGTATGTGAGCATGCCAATAGGGGATAACCAGCTGCATGGATAAACACTTATAAGGTCCCAAAGGCGAAAACTATTGGTTATGCCAATTCTTGGTTATTTTAGAGTTGCATGAGGTAGGTGTTCCAGTGCCAATGTTTTGGGTCCTGCATTGGTTGGAAAGGGAACTAATGTATTTGTGAAGGAAAGATCTCTGTCAGACCAACAATGCTGGGCAGGGGTGTAGCTTCCCCTAGAGCAGCAGGTGCAGTGGCACCAGGGCCCAGAGGCTGCACTAAACCATTATTATTGTTGATTTTTACAACTGCAGCCAGAGGGGCCATTTCCTTCCTTGCACTGGGGCCCACGACATACTGGTTATTCTTCTGACATGGCTTTGGTAAAGAGATGCAATAATGAAAATCATGTAATTTCTTTGTTTGTGAGCTTTCTTCTATCACATTCTGTAGAAGGACTGTGGCAAAGCTTTTAAAGAAAAGAGCAAAACGTGAATCTGAATCTTTCTCAAATGGGACAAGGCCCTTTGTACTTCTGTTCCCTGGCCGTAGGTTTTTTTCAGCCTCATCTTAGTGTGTTCAGTTTCTGGACTGAGCCATGGTGTCTTTGGGCCTTCGAGCATCTCGGGCTGCATGCTCACTTTTACAATTTGTGAATCACAGGGTTCTAGAGTCACTTGATTTAGGCCATGCCCTGTATTACATAGATCACACCCATTGTAAAGGACTCCTGGTCACAGCTCTATGGCTATGCCTCATTTAGATACGCCCACCAACTTTTCTTATCCCACTTCAAACCCTGATCATATATTGAAAACAAAAGAATAATACTTGGCAATTCTATAAACCGAATAAAAGTAGAAACTTTGTGCAATACGCTAGTACTTCACTGAAATGCAGGCTCCAAGTGTGGTCTGTGCCTGAACAAACCATGCATTCACTTTAACACTTTGATTTACCTCTTAACTTGCAGAACTGTGAACTAATCCCCCCACTGTCACAAAAGCCCTTTACATTTCTTCCTTCACTACCATACCTCTGTGTCTACTGCTGTATGGCTCAGTGCGACCGAGCTTACATCCTATCCCCTCCATCTCTTAATTACTTTCATGTCTATTTGTCATGACTGTTAGACCTATCATAACATTCAAGTGCTTTTAGACATTCGGGGGTTACTGAATGACATTAAGCTCCCCTTGCTGTTGGCTGTGCACGGGAGAAACAAATCCCTTGAATAAGCGAGTTCCAGTTTTTCAGGAGAGAAAAACTCTCAGGCGGCCATGATCCTCAAGATTAAAGACACTATTATTACTTTTACAAAGGTGAAAACCTTAGCGGCTGATTACGAGTTTGGCGGGGCTGTGTTGGCTTTGTGCCAACACAGCACCGCCAAAGCCGCGAATGGCCTGCCCACCAGCTTACGATTGCAACTCATATCTGGTGGGCCTTTCTTTTGAAGTTCCCACGATGGTTCCCTGAAAATGGGCACCACAATGGGAATGCAAAAGAGGTTCCAGAATGGCATGGACTGTGAAATCCATGTTGTGCTGGAACTTGGGGGGCATGACAGTTCATGCCCTGCTGGAACTTGGATGCATGCAAACCTAAGCCCCGCTCTCATTGCGGTGGCAGCATGGGAGCCCAGTAGGGTCCCCTTTTTTTACCCACCGCCAGCCTTTCCATGGTGGTCTCACTGCATATTGGATACTCCTGTCCGCTGCGCCACTGCAAGGGAACGGTGGTTCCCTGGCGCAGTTGGCGCCAAAGTGGCGGTCCGAATGGCCGCCTGAGAATATTGCGACCCCAGGCATGCTACCGCTGCGTCACCTCGAGTCTGGTGGTCAAAGAACGCCAGACTCATAATCGGCCCCTCAGTTATGAAGCGTGGAGTAGAATATATACCTGAATAAAACATGAAGTCACACCCAATGTAAATTCTGAGGGCAGGTAAAAATATAGGTTATACAAAAAAACAATGTCACTAAAACAATAATGTAAGCACTTGCTTGTAATAGTGGCTTGCATTCCAGAGTTCAGATATGAAATATAAACAGAGAATAAGCAACTGAAAACTAAACAATAGTGAGTAGTGTTCAGTCGCAAGTGCAAGTTGTGGCTTTCACTCAAGCGACTCCTGCCTTTTCTGGCCTACATTTGAAAGAAAGAAAGCTATAATGGGACTTACCTTGGGGTGTCTCAAAAGTATCTTTACAGCTTCTTCAAAATACTCCAGATCCAGCTCCACCAGAAAGCTTGGCAGATCATCATAGGCAAAGTAGGCCACTGTGAGAGCAGCAAAACCTCGACTGGCCAGGAGACTGCTGCGGAACTCCGTGAGACCCCCAGTGCCACCAAACAGATCAATGACTCCAGGAAATGGACCTTCTCCTGCAGAAGAGAAGAGGAATTTGATATAAGTCAGTCTTTGAGGATGCAAAAAAAAGTGGATTAAATGGTAGATAGTAAAAACTCATAAATGTAATAATTGACAGATGATATATGGATAACGCTTTCTGTAAAAGGTCCATTATTGGGTGCCAGGAGAGACCGAGAAAGGCATCATGCAGTTATGCTATGACAGGTGAGGATTTGGTATATACCAACTGTGCTTTCATTGATGTATTGATTTATACTGCATTGAAATTGGTCAGCAAGTAAAACAAACACGTAGCTCATTACTTATAACTAAAATGAAGATTTATCTATGTTCACTGAAATTCTGAAATACTGTTAAAAACATCTGATTCTCCCAGTCTTAACTGGGATTTAGTTGCTCATGTCTGAATACATGTAGAATCTCACAATAATCAAAATACTTTATTTAGACAATCAAGTATATTAAAGTGGGGTAGTGCCAAATAGATTTAAAATATGAGGCAGTGCAACACTTTGTAACAGAAATGTTGACACATCCGTAGATTAACTATAGATCTTCAAACAGGTTCAATCAATGGTGGTACTGTTAATAATTTAAAAATGGAATTTGATAAGCAACTATTAACTTGAAAAATGTATCTTTGGTTAAAATTTCAGCATGGAAAAGCTTACTATTACTGTCCGGTCTGCTTAGATAGAAACCAGTACTTTAAGAAGCAAGGCTGTATTTCTATTTGAAGGTCGTCTTTGGAGCGGCTAAAATTTAAGGTTCCTCTCCTTCTTTGATTTTTCTTAGTTGCTTGTCTATGTTCTCCAGGAATTTTACAAGTTTAGTGATCCCTTGCAGCTGTGCATTGTTCAATAGGAAACTGATGACAGATGGTAATGTCTGTGACCACTCCTCAGTCCAGAGGTGCCGAAACAGCCTTCTGTGGTCTTCTAGGAGTATAGGGCATATGCAAGGCAGGTAGGTCACTGATTCCTGGAATATACCGCATAGTCAACATGTTTTATACTCAGGTTTAACTGCCCATGGTGGAGATCAATCTAATGACAAAAAATAACCCATACAAGTAGTATCTGGTTTAGTACCACAGCCTTTTCTGCCACAGGTAACAGAAAGCTTAGCAGTTTACTATGAAAAATGCATCAAGTATGCTTCAGTCACAGCTGAGATTAAAAATCTTCATTGGCTGACAGTCAGGAAGCATACTCAGTTCAAGGGTCTATGTTTGGTCTTTCAGGGAACTGGGCCAGACTTCTTAAAACAACATTTCAGCTGGTACTCTCCAAAAAGAGCACTGCTGTCATCAGATGCTAAATTGGTAGTGGTTCCCTTTGTGAGAAAAGCCAAATGAGGTGGCAGAAGGTTCATAGCCAAATGCAGCTAAGGCTTTGAATGCCCTCCCAATACACCTGAGAATCATGACCAACCTAATTGTCTTTAGAAAGGCATTAAAAACATGGCTTTTCACAAACTAGGCAAGTCAATACCCCTATTGCTTGATCCTCCAGCAGGTATTTACATAGAGCAGGACACCTTCGGGTAACAGTTTGTGCTCTACAATGCAACTAACATTAACATTAACATTAAAAAAGCTAGGCGTAGCATTGTCTCTGGCCTGTTCTTCAATGCCCACCTCTTAATTTATTTCTCTTTTATATTGTGTGCACAATACTCCTCCCGTGATATCCTATTGACTATTAATTTGGTCTTTTTTCTCTGTTTTCACGTTTGTATGAACCAGGCAGTGTTATTAATCTCTGAACTCTTTTCAGCTTCAGCCTGTTTTGAGCAAATTCCCAGTCCTATATTTTTTCCCCATTATATCACCTCTCTGCCAGATTGCACTGGATTTCCAAAGAGGCTAAGTATGGGAAAATCGCCAGTTCCATACAATATAAGGAACCACCATTGCTCTATCAGGTTTTCTAAAATGGGTGAATTTAATCCAAATGTAGGGAGAAATCTTGGACCACTCATACAGCCACTGCGGTATGAACAGTGAGACAATCTACAGATAAGAAACTCCCACCCTTCCGCACCTTGAGACTCTTATGGGTGAGCAGCCACGCTATAAAAACTCCTGATTAATTGTTTGATCTAGCAAACTCTGAACCATGATGGTGACATGAGCTGAAATAATTATAAAATGGGTGGCATATTAATATTGCAGAGGAACCAGTATAAACACACAAAGTAATCCAGAAACCCATGGGGCAACAATACAATGTCCATCCTCTGTTAACACTTTTGGCAGCTTTTCTAAGTCTTGATAGGCCAGTATTTTCTCCATACTAACAATACACAGATGTAAGAAATTGGGTTATTGGTTCAGGGGGTTTGAAGCCCCACTCAGGCAACAACCACAATCCTTCTCAGGGTGAACCACAAAAGTCACAAAATTAACATGTACTTAAGCCTCTGATAAACTGACACAAAAGCAGTCAGGCTTAACTTAGAGGTAATATATAAAATAGTTATGTAGCACACAAATAGTATTACAGCGAAAACACAACACAAGAAAATTCTCAACCCAATTTAGAAAAATAGAGAGCATTTTAATGAATAAAATTACACCCAAACAAATTAAATCCATTCAGTACAATCGTAAGTATGAATTTTAAATATTTGAGTGTAATCTAGCGCTAAAAAAATCAAAGCACCAACGGTGGGCATCTGGTTCCAGGAGACATGAATGGATTGGGCCCAGTCTTGGCTGACCGTTGGGCTTAAAAGAAATTTCAAGAAAAAATTCTGGAGAATGTAGCGTCTATGTGGAGTAGGACATAAATCTGTAGCCGAGAGGAGGTTGTTTTCAAGAGGGAGTGTCTACACGATCTCTGGGTGAAGTGGTTGATGATGGTGGGAACAACTCCAGGTCGGAAAAGCTAGATATTCAGGCTTAAGAGTTCATCCTTGTTGATGGGGTGCTGGTCGTCGTCGAGCCCGGTGAAGACTTCTACTCTCGGACTTTGAAGTATTTCTGGAGCTTGGATTCACCCAGCAGGACAGGGCTGCAAGGTGTTGCTAAGGAGCGCTCCAAAAGAATGGTTACAGCTGCTGATAGGAGCCACTGAAGAGAATTTGCTGCTGCAGAGAAGAACGTAGTGGGAGCTGTGGCAATGTCAACTCCACTGGCAATGCACATTTGGCGGATTAGCTTGCATGTAGATCCTGGGCTCCTTTTGGTTCTCAGGGCAGTTTAATGCACAATTATCCAAGTCCCATATTTTGAGTACTGGTAGAAGGAAGCCACTCTCACACCACAATTAGGGGATCAGGACCTGGGGGGCACCACTTGGTGCATCAGGGCTCACCTCAGCAGAGGCTAGCAGCAGTGTTCAAGGTCTCAGGTGCTTGTTATGTCCCTGTAGCTAACACAGGAGTCTAGCCACCTAGTCCATGGAGTCACTCTGCTTGTCCTGGATTAAAGGAGGGCATCAGTGTGCATAATAAATCCTTTATAGTAGTCAGAAGACCTGAGTACAGGTGCCGTACACATGGAGTCCTTGGGGGAGTCAAAGGCTTCCTGAAAGGCCTCTGCCTAGATCGCCTTTTTGGTTGCTTCTTGCTTGGAAGTCTGATAAGTTAAGGGGGTAACAATGGTACCATAGCCCTTAACAAATGTCCAATAGTAGCCAGGGTGGCCCAGGAAGGCCCTCATTCAGTCTGAGTTTTGGGGGATTCTCAGGCCACAATGGCCTCAATCTTGGCCTGGAGTAGCTGCACTTTCCCCATATCACCTGGTGTCTCAGATACAACACATTTCCCTGCCCTGTCTGGCACTTACAGGCCTTGATAGTCAGGTCTGACTGTTGCAGAGCTGTAAGCAGCCCTTGGAGGTGGTACAGATGCTCCTCCCAGCTGGAGCTGAATACAGCTATTTCATCTCGGTAGGTGGAACAATACACCTCGGTCCTAGCCCGGACCCTCTTCACCAGCTTCTAGAAGATGGCAGGGGTATTCTTTAGTCCGAAGGGCCTCCCCCTGAACTGGAAGTGAGCCTCTTGGGTCGACAATGCTGATCTCTCTATTTCTCTATTAGTCAGAGCATTCTGCTGGTATCGTGATTGAGATCAAAGGTACTGAGAAACTTGGCAGAGGACAGACTCTCTATGAGCTCATTAGCCTTGGGGATGGAATGAGTGTAAGTCTTGGTGACTGAATTGAGTTCAAGCCAGGTGCACTCATAGTTGCATGCCATTCTTTTTTTTAAATTTTCAGATAATGCATCTAATGAAGATATTTTGTCTTGTTGCTAGTGCAGGGTCATCACCACTAACAGTTGCTCTCTTTAGAGCAAGATTAAGAGGGGGCAGCAATAGGTATATACTTCTGCGGAATCAAGGGAAAAGGTCGGACGATCTCACAACTCAGCAACAAGTATTTAAGGGTTGCCAATGTTAAGCGAATGTCATCCTTGTCATGCTGGATGGCTTACTGTACACCGAAAGTCCTCCACAAAATGTTTACTGACTTGGAAGACAAATGTTTTCGCTGCTCGCTGTTAGGAGCAGCCAACTGGTTCCATACTTTTGTCACCGGCCCAATGTTGACCCAGTTTTGGGATACAATATTTGAGGCTCTTAGTAATTAATTGGAGATCCAACAATTTGCCAGAGGCTGCTGAGGCACTTTTTGGCTTCTCTAAACTATGTGAAAATGTTTTAAAACTATAGAAAGGGGGATATTTTTTATTGCAATAGCCTCCTTATTGGCATGATCCCTGATTCTGCAGAATTGGAGGACAACCCGAGAACCTACATACATACAATGGTACAATAAAATGACTCATACAAAGAAATTCGAAGAGGCCTAAGCAAAACTTAATGGTTTGCTCGGCTCTGGTCTTGGAGAGAGTAGAAAGGGACCCGATGTAGTTTAGAGTATATCATAGTTGACTCCATACCGATTGTAGCGATGTATCATATTTTGTTTAGGCCAATGAGGGTTAGTGTTAATTGGGTGTTATCATCCTCGAATAATATTGTTTTTCTTTATTGTCAGAACATGCTTTCTTAAAGCTAATTCAGCACTTCACACTTTAATAAATGTTTAGCACGAAATATTATATCTATGTTATGAATTATTTTCTGTGTTTCATGATGAACTATATCTATTTTAATATTGTTAATTAATTTTTAAGATGTATCAACATTTCTTTGTTTTCCGCTCAATAAACTTTTGTAAAAAAGAAAAGTGATGGAATTGAGTACTCTCTAGTCCACACAGAACCGAGATACTGGGGTGGTGCCCGATGGAGCGGCCTAGGACACTAGCACAACTGTGCTTGACCAGGTACTGCTGGAGGTTTCAATCACCCACATTGCCCCTTTATTTTTACATTTATTTTAATGTCTATAGTTTTTTTAGCACACATGTTTTGTGTGATTTTAAATGTTTAATATTTTATTAATGCCTAAATTCATTAGTGTTATTTGTTATTGAATTGTTTATGTTTTTTGTATATGTACATTTTGTTTATGTACACACACATATATTATATATATATATATATATATATTCACAAAAAACATAGGTTTCAGGGACGTTATAGTTAGAAATTAGCATTTTAAAAACCTTAGATATTCACTGAAAAAACCACAGGTTTCAAGGACGTTATAGTTAGTAGGATATTTCACGCGTACAAAACCAGAGAAATTCAGCCGTTATAGTTAGTTAAGCTAACTATAACACGCACGCCTGCAATGCACTGCTGATGACGTCACATATAACAACATTCATGACATGGTCAGTGACATCACTGATGACATCTCAAATGACATCACTGTTGACATCATCCACATGATCATCTGATGCACCGCCTCATACACTAATAAAACCTTCCTAAAATACAGAGCACCAATATCAAAACCATAGACAGACCAATAGCAGCTAGTACTTACCTGCTTAGTGATTCATACGTCTACACACACATCCACCCACTAACCCATACAGACACTCATACACACAGTCATCCATCTACACAGCCACTGATATAGCCACTCATACATCCATATAGACTCACACACTGCCACTCACCCAAAGTGTTACTCTTACAGCTGGTCAATCATGCAAAGAAACTATCACACGCCCATTTCCTTGCTTATACAGTCATACACACACCACCGCACTTAGTTATACAGATACTAACACAGACTTACTCTCTTAAACAATCACTCATAGAAACACACACTCATCCACACAGATATTCTTGCAATCACTCACTCTCACATATAGTCATTTATATACTCCAACACTCACATATACTGCTTTGAAACATATGTAGTTACTCACACATGCACCACTGAGATTGAGATATCCATCCACTCACCAACACACCCATACACGCACTCACCCACCCATACAGCTGTTTCCATATGCACTCTTGAACCCATACACACAGTGAAACAACCACTCACATATCCATGCACAGAGTCACACAGCACAAAGACACTCAGGCACCCATACAGATACTCAGACAACCCATAAATAACCCATATAGACACTCATGTAGCTACTCACCAAGTCATGCAGCCGCTTACATACCAACTAACAGACTAATAAAGACATTTACACAGTTTAGTCACTAACCCATGCATTTAGTAAGACACACTTAATCACTCACTTATACAGTCAGTCATGCACCTATTATATCATCCATTCAGACACTCATACACCCACTCATACTTCAATACACCTTAGCATATATATATATATATATATATGTATTCCAATGGCCTCAGCTTTTCAGGGTGCACTCAACAGCGCGTTACCACGAAGGTCATTGACATCTCTCGCCATCATCCGGGAAGTTACGTTCGCCTGACGCGTTTCTGTGGTCCAATTACCACTTCATCAGAGGCGTTCTCCTGCTTTTCATTGGAACGCGCTTCATTGACGCATGCTCATTTGTTCATTGTCATTTGTGGAACTTACATGATTTTTTTAATTAATCCACACTGCATGCTGGTCATAGTAGTTCTTTTGCGCTGCATTGATTGTTCCATTAAAGCAGATTTGGAGATAATGTTTGTTTCCTTTAGTAGGATCCGATTTGTGAAAGCGAGTCATTTTACCCACAACGTGCTGTGCTGACAGATTGGAAGGGTTCCTCTGCCTTGGCCGCTCGCTTGTCTGAGCCGGTGCATCCTGCACGGGAAGGCTCCCGTGTGAATTTTTGTATTCCAATGGCCTCAGCTTTTCAGGGTGCACTCAACAGCGCGTTACCACGAAGGTCATTGACATCTCTCGCCATCATCCGGGAAGTTACGTTCGCCTGACGCGTTTCTGTGGTCCAATTACCACTTCATCAGAGGCGTTCTCCTGCTTTTCATTGGAACGCGCTTCATTGACGCATGCTCATTTGTTCATTGTCATTTGTGGAACTTACATGATTTTTTTAATTAATCCACACTGCATGCTGGTCATAGTAGTTCTTTTGCGCTGCATTGATTGTTCCATTAAAGCAGATTTGGAGATAATGTTTGTTTCCTTTAGTAGGATCCGATTTGTGAAAGCGAGTCATTTTACCCACAACGTGCTGTGCTGACAGATTGGAAGGGTTCCTCTGCCTTGGCCGCTCGCTTGTCTGAGCCGGTGCATCCTGCACGGGAAGGCTCCCGTGTGAATTTTTGTATTCCAATGGCCTCAGCTTTTCAGGGTGCACTCAACAGCGCGTTACCACGAAGGTCATTGACATCTCTCGCCATCATCCGGGAAGTTACGTTCACCTGACGCGTTTCTGTGGTCCAATTACCACTTCATCAGAGGCGTTCTCCTGCTTTTCATTGGAACGCGCTTCATTGACGCATGCTCATTTGTTCATTGTCATTTGTGGAACTTACATGATTTTTTTAATTAATCCACACTGCATGCTGGTCATAGTAGTTCTTTTGCGCTGCATTGATTGTTCCATTAAAGCAGATTTGGAGATAATGTTTGTTTCCTTTAGTAGGATCCGATTTGTGAAAGCGAGTCATTTTACCCACAACGTGCTGTGCTGTGTTCATCAGAGGCGTTCTCCTGCTTTTCAATCAATGCAGCGCAAAAGAACTACTATGACCAGCATGCAGTGTGGATTAATTAAAAAAATCATGTAAGTTCCACAAATGACAATGAACAAATGAGCATGCGTCAATGAAGCGCGTTCCAATGAAAAGCAGGAGAACGCCTCTGATGAAGTGGTAATTGGACCACAGAAACGCGTCAGGCGAACGTAACTTCCCGGATGATGGCGAGAGATGTCAATGACCTTCGTGGTAACGCGCTGTTGAGTGCACCCTGAAAAGCTGAGGCCATTGGAATACAAAAATTCACACGGGAGCCTTCCCGTGCAGGATGCACCGGCTCAGACAAGCGAGCGGCCAAGGCAGAGGAACCCTTCCAATCTGTCAGCACAGCACGTTGTGGGTAAAATGACTCGCTTTCACAAATCGGATCCTACTAAAGGAAACAAACATTATCTCCAAATATGCTTTAATGGAACAATCAATGCAGCGCAAAAGAACTACTATGACCAGCATGCAGTGTGGATTAATTAAAAAAATCATGTAAGTTCCACAAATGACAATGAACAAATGAGCATGCGTCAATGAAGCGCGTTCCAATGAAAAGCAGGAGAACGCCTCTGATGAAGTGGTAATTGGACCACAGAAACGCGTCAGGCGAACGTAACTTCCCGGATGATGGCGAGAGATGTCAATGACCTTCGTGGTAACGCGCTGTTGAGTGCACCCTGAAAAGCTGAGGCCATTGGAATACAAAAATTCACACGGGAGCCTTCCCGTGCAGGATGCACCGGCTCAGACAAGCGAGCGGCCAAGGCAGAGGAACCCTTCCAATCTGTCAGCACAGCACGTTGTGGGTAAAATGACTCGCTTTCACAAATCGGATCCTACTAAAGGAAACAAACATTATCTCCAAATCTGCTTTAATGGAACAATCAATGCAGCGCAAAAGAACTACTATGACCAGCATGCAGTGTGGATTAATTAAAAAAATCATGTAAGTTCCACAAATGACAATGAACAAATGAGCATGCGTCAATGAAGCGCGTTCCAATGAAAAGCAGGAGAACGCCTCTGATGAAGTGGTAATTGGACCACAGAAACGCGTCAGGCGAACGTAACTTCCCGGATGATGGCGAGAGATGTCAATGACCTTCGTGGTAACGCGCTGTTGAGTGCACCCTGAAAAGCTGAGGCCATTGGAATACAAAAATTCACACGGGAGCCTTCCCGTGCAGGATGCACCGGCTCAGACAAGCGAGCGGCCAAGGCAGAGGAACCCTTCCAATCTGTCAGCACAGCACGTTGTGGGTAAAATGACTCGCTTTCACAAATCGGATCCTACTAAAGGAAACAAACATTATCTCCAAATCTGCTTTAATGGAACAATCAATGCAGCGCAAAAGAACTACTATGACCAGCATGCAGTGTGGATTAATTAAAAAAATCATGTAAGTTCCACAAATGACAATGAACAAATGAGCATGCGTCAATGAAGCGCGTTCCAATGAAAAGCAGGAGAACGCCTCTGATGAAGTGGTAATTGGACCACAGAAACGCGTCAGGCGAACGTAACTTCCCGGATGATGGCGAGAGATGTCAATGACCTTCGTGGTAACGCGCTGTTGAGTGCACCCTGAAAAGCTGAGGCCATTGGAATACATATATATATATATATATATATATTACCAACTGGCGGTCGCCAGTAGGTAGTTATAGTTAGGACCTAGTTTCCATAGGAAATCCGCAACATTCTATTGGGAATAACTTTGGTGTCGGTGGAGGAATCTTTGTGAATTTCCCAAAGAAGATGGCCCGTTACGCTCCGCTCCTTCCCTGAAAGTGTCGCGGGGATTCGTGAAGTGGGGGCAGAGAAAAAAGGGGGTCCCAAAATGTGTTTTCCCCATGTTAATTTCCATAGAACGATTAGACACGGCTACAGCCTGAACCTCTGAACGGAATTACACCAAAGTTGGCAAAATGGTAGGGACTGGTACGTAGTAGTGCCTTTTCTATATTTGGTGAAAATCGCTCCAGTGGTTTTTATGAAAATTAACTTAAAAAACACATATATATCTATATGCTCGCTCCGAGCGCTTTGGGTACGCGTACCAGAAAGCGAACCCAGCGCGCCACGGAAGTGCACGAGCGGAAAGCTGATTGGCTCTCGGGTGTCTGTCAACATTCGGAACAGTCCGGAGAGTCTGCCATTTTGTGTCTCGGTAGAACCGAGACACAAGAGGTGAAAAATAAAAGGGGAAAACGTTGAAAGGGGGAAGGGTAGACACCCCCTGACCCCCTAGGTTTTCTCAGGGGGGCCTAGAAGCACCACGAAGGGCAAAAAAAATATTTTTTTTGTAAATTTCGCGGAGTAAGCTCAGGGTGCGCGTACATGGGCGTTTACAGGTACACGTACCCTGAGCGCACCAGGGGGAAAAACAGTGAAAAAAATTAGAGTAAAAAAATAATTTAGAGTGCTTAGAGGTAGGGTAGCTCTGAAAAGAGCTGTTGTGTTATGTGGGTGTTTTTTGTACCTACAAGTAGGTACCGATGCAGAGTCTAAAATTCAAGAGGAAAACTCTATTCCCCTCATCTGTAAAATGTACACCATCTCTCCTATAGATGCCTTGCATGTTGTAACGCAAGTTGTTGTGGTATATTGAACCCATACCATAGTCTCTGAGGAAAGCAGAAACAGATTTATTCACATGTTTCCTTGCTTTCTCAATCTCTGGACAAAATTGGTTGGACCAGTTCCATTTTTGCCTTTGGCATATATTAGAATATACCAAGGCAGTTTTTGGAAAAAGTGACATCAATTGCCCAAAGTTGTCCTTTAAAAGCATTTCCAGACCTACCCCAGTCAAAGTGCCCAGGTCATTGCCACCACAGTGCACAATTATGAGGTCAGGGTGTGGTAGATGCATAAAGGATTTTACCAATGGTATCAATTGGTGACATCTCAATCCTCTCTGGCCAATCCACATAATATCCACATTTGGTAAATCAAGGTTGGGAATACCTCTGTTTGCTGCATACTTTTCACTCCAGTGAACAAAGCTAAGACCCACAATCCAGACTTTAGGCATCTTGAAGGTAGATGTGGTTGTATTCAGATGAGTTGTGGAAATGAAATGGCAGAAAGTAGGATTATGAAAAAAAGTGGTTGAGATTCAGTGCACTTGAAAAAGAAGAAATGATTGGTGGTTTCTTAAAATTCTCCACTGAAAATGAGGGTACATGCTTCTATTTTTTGAAAGAAGTAATTCTAATGGTTGAGAAAAAGTAATTGAAAGAAACATTGCACAGGATAAGCTGCTATATTGAGAAGTCAAACACCCTTGCTGGGTTCATTTGCAACATAGTATCATGAACTTTTCACCTGTGTGCTCAGTTAGGTGATGTGTGGAGTGTTACCATGGTAACAGGCAGAAAGAGCAGTAGGGGGATGGGTGAATATTATGTGAGTTTCAAAGTGTTGAAATGTAGAACCAATTAAAATGTTAGTTTGGTTTTGAATTAGTGTGGGAAGAAATTTCATTGGTTATGTACATGAAAATGGGTCTGAAATCAGAAGGAATCTGTGCCATTATTCTGAGGCTGCAGTGAAAGAAGCATTATTCAGAGATTCTGCATAGGAAAATCTGGTTTGTGACTGCCACTGTTCTAAATCTTCAAAAGCATTTTTAAAGGTGAGTAATGATTCATTTAATATAGATAGAGTGCTGTATACACTATGGGGAAGATTAACAAGCATATTGGGCTTCTTTATTCTTGCATTGTGTCTCATGTTTTGTTAGTAAGGCTAGAAAAAAATTAATGGTGCATATTGGAAATGTATTTTGGAAATGAGTCAGGTTTCTGCACTGTAATGTAGTGCTTATTTATATGGGCTGTGCTCTATCTTTTAAATGATTTATTGTGGTACATGTTTTTAGGTACAATGATTGTTTTTAACATTTTTAACTAGGATCACACTGAGTGTCTGTGTAAATTAAAGAATTATATTTGCACATTATTTTATAATGTCTCCTCACAGTTTGCATCTATTTGCTTATAGGGTACTGTTTCTTTATGCATTGTGTCTCATGTTTGTATGTAATGCTGGCAAAAAACGAATGGTGCATATTGGAAATGTATTTTGGAAATGAGTCAGCTTTCTGCATTGTAATGTAGTGGTCATTTTTAAGGGCTGTGCTCTGTGTCTTAAACGATTTACTATGCTAAATGTTTTTCGTAAAATGTATGGCTTTAACATTTTTGACTAGGATCACATGTCTGTCAGGCCTCTTAGTTCCCAAATAGGCTCTAAGCTGTGCAATAAAGATCCAGGGTGTGCTGTTGAAATGAAAAAGGAATGTTATGTCTTGCTTATATATATATATGGTCTTTTTTTGCCAGTAGAGACAGTGAGATAGTATGAGCAGAGACACACATAGTGCAAGCAGAGACAGACATGATAGATTACATATAACATCCTGGTCATGTGTCTAAGATCACACTGTGAGTCAAGCTTGATTTTAAATGTATCTGGGTGAATAATTTGCTTAGTTTATGTGTTTAAAAATATGGGAATACATGTATTCTTGAAGTCAGTTAGGCTTTAGGATCTGTGCTAGTAGAGAATCTTAGGCAGCATGTCTGTCAGGCCTCTTAGTTCACAAATAGGCTCTAAGCTGTGTAATAAAGATCCAGGGTGTGCTGTTGAAATGAATAAGGAATGTTATGTCATGCTTGTATATATATATGGTCTGTTTTTTGCCAGTAGAGTGAGTGAGATAGTATGAGCACAGACACACATAGTGGAGGCAGAGACGGATATGGTAGATTACATGATGTAACATCCTGGTCATGTGTCTAAGATCACACTGTGAGTCAAGCTTGATTTTAAATGTATCTGGGTGAATAATTTGCTTAGTTGATGTGTTGAAAAATATGAGAATACATGCATTCTTGAAGTCAGTTAGGGTTTAGGATATGTACTAGTAGATAATCTTAGGCAGCATGTCTGTCAGGCCTCTTAGTTCCAAATAGGCCCTAAGCTGTGCAATAAAGATCCAGGGTGTGCTATTGAAATGAAAAGGGAATGTTATGTCTTGCTTGTATATATATATGGTCTGTTTTTTGCCAGTAGAGACAGTGAGATAGTATGAGCACAGGCACACATAGTGCAAGCAGACACAGACATGGTAGATTACATGTAAAATCCTGGTGAAAAACTTTAAAAGTGCTCATTTTACTAAAACCATTTATCACAGTCATTTCTTTAAGGCAGAGAACTCAGCCCATGTGTTGAATATTAGACAGATTTGTTGGCATGAGCTGGAAGCCATTTTCTTTTCAATGTGCTCTCTCCTACCTTTCTGTTAACTGTCCTAGTAGCCTGACTAGAGACAAACTATGTTTAACATACTCCACTTCTCACATGCCCAGAAGGGGCTAACTAACAGAATGCACCTACTTCTCTAGTATAAGTGTCAGACTATTTTGACCAGGATCACAGAGAGTTTCTGGGTGAAATAATTATATTTGCACGTTTTTCTTTAATCTGTAAAGATGGTGCAGAGAGACGGTGAGATGGTATGAGCAGAGACACACATAGTGCATGCAGGGACAGACAAGGTAGATTACATGTAACATCCTGGTCATGTGTCTAAGATCACACTGTGAGTCAAGCTTGATTTTAAATGAATCTGGGTGAATAATTTGCTTAGTTGATGTGTTTAAAAATATGGGAACACATGTATTCTTGAAGTCAGTTAGGCTTTAGGATATGTACTAGTAGAGAATCTTAGGCAGCATGCCTCTCAGGCCTCTTAGTTCACAAATAGGCTCTAAGCTGTGTAATAAAGATCCAGGGTGTGCCTTTGAAATGAAAAAGGAATGTTATGTCTTTCTTATATATATATGGTCTGTTTCGTGCCAGTAGAGATAGTGAGATAGTATGAGCACAGACACACATAGTGGAGGCAGAGACAGACATGGTAGATTACATGTAACATCCTGGTCATGTGTCTAAGATCACACTGTGAGTCAAGCTTGATTTTAAATGTATCTGGGTGAATAATTTGCTTAGTTGATGTGTTTAAAAATATGGGAATACATGTATTCTTGAAGTCAGTTAGGCTTTAGGATATGTACTAGAAGAGAATCTTAGGCAGCATGTCTGTCAGGCCTCTTAGTTCCCAAATAGGCTCTAAGCTGTGCAATAAAGATCCAGGGTGTGCTGTTGAAATGAAAAGGGAATGTTATGTCTTGCTTGTATATATATATGGTCTGTTCTTTGCCAGTAGAGACAGTGAGATAGTATGAGCACAGGCACACATAGTGCAAGCAGACACAGACATGGTAGATTACATGTAAAATCCTGGTGAAAAAGTTTAAGAGTGCTCATTTTACTAAAACCATTGATCACAGTCATTTCTTTAAGACAGAGAACTCAGCCCATGTGTTGAATATTAGACAGATTTGTTGGCATGAGCTGGAAGCCATTTTGTATTTCTGGCAGCCATTATCTTTTCCATGTGCTCTCTCCTACCTTTCTGTTAACTATCCTAGTAGCCTGACTAGAGACAAACTATGTTTAACATACTCCACTTCTCACATGCCCAGAAGGGGCTAACTAACAGAATGCACCTAATTCTCTAGTATAAGTGTCAGACTATTTTGACCAGGATCACAGAGAATGTCTGGGTGAAAGAAAGAATTATATTTGAACGTTTTTCTTTAATCTGTAAAGATGGTGCAGAGAGACGGTGAGATGGTATGAGCAGAGACACACATAGTGCATGCAGAGACAGACATGGTAGATTACATATAACATCCTGGTCATGTGTCTAAGATCACACTGTTAGTCAAGCTAGATTTTAAATTAATCTGGGTGAATAATTTGCTTAGTTGATGTGTTTAAAAATATGGGAATACATGTATTCTTGAAGTCAGTTAGGCTTTAGGATATGTGCTAGTAGGGAATCTTAGGCAGCATGTCTGTCAGGCCTCTTAGTTCACAAATAGGCTCTAAGCTGTGTAATAAAGATCCAGGGTGTCCTGTTGAAATGAAAAAGGAATGTTATGTCTTGCTTATATATATATGGTCTGTTTTTTGCCAGTAGAGAAAGTGAGATAGTATGAGCACAGACACACATAGTGCATGCAGAGACAGACATGGTAGAATACATGTAACATCCTGGTCATGTGTCTAAGATCACACCGAGAGTCAAGCTTAATTTTAAATGAATCTGGGTGAATAATTTGCTTAGTTGATGTATTTAAAAGTATGGGAATACATGTATTCTTGAAGTCAGTTAGGCTTTAGGATATGTACTAGTGGAGAATCTTCGGCAGTATGTCTGTCAGGCCTCTTAGTTCCCAAATAGGCTCTAAGCTGTGCAATAAAGATCCAGGGTGTGCTGTTGAAATGAATAAGGAATGTTATGTCTTGCTTATATATATATGGTCTGTTTTGTGCCAGTAGAGATAGCGAGATAGTATGAGCACAGACACACATAGTGGAGGCAGAGACAGACATGGTAGATTACATGTAACATCCTGGTCATGTGTCTAAGATCACACTGTGAGTCAAGCTTGATTTTAAATGTATCTGGGTGAATAATTTGCTTAGTTGATGTGTTTAAAAATATGGGAATACATGTATTCTTGAAGTCAGTTTGGCTTTAGGATATGTACTAGAAGAGAATCTTAGGCAGCATGTCTGTCAGGCCTCTTAGTTCCCAAATAGGCTCTAAGCTGTGCAATAAAGATCCAGGGTGTGCTGTTGAAATGAAAAGGGAATGTTATGTCTTGCTTGTATATATATATGGTCTGTTTTTTGCCAGTAGAGACAGTGAGATAGTATGAGCACAGGCACACATAGTGCAAGCAGACACAGACATGGTAGATTACATGTAAAATCCTGGTGAAAAACTTTAAAAGTGCTCATTTTACTAAAACCATTTATCACAGTCATTTCTTTAAGACAGAGAACTCAGCCGATGTGTTGAATATTAGACAGATTTGTTGGCATGAGCTGGAAGCCATTTTGTATTTCTGGCAGCCATTATCTTTTCCATGTGCTTTCTCCTACCTTTCTGTTAACTGTCCTAGTAGCCTGACTAGAGACAAACTATGTTTAACATACTCCACTTCTCACATGCCCAGAAAGGGCTAACTAACATAATGCACCTACTTCTCTAGTATAAGTGTCAGACTATTTTGACCAGGATCACGGAGAGTGTCTGGGTGAAAGAAATAATTATATTTGAACGTTTTTCTGTAATCTGTAAAGATGGTGCAGAGAGACGGTGAGATGGTATGAGCAGAGACACACATAGTGCATGCAGAGACAGACATGGTAGATTACATATAACATCCTGGTCATGTGTCTAAGATCACACTGTTAGTCAAGCTTGATTTTAAAGGTATCTGGGTGAATAATTTGCTTAGTTGATGTGTTTAAAAATATGGGAATACATGTATTCTTGAAGTCAGTTAGGCTTTAGGATATGTGCTAGTAGAGAATCTTAGGCAGCATGTCTGTCAGGCCTCTTAGTTCACAAATAGGTACTAAGCTGTGTAATAAAGATCAAGGGTGTGCTGTTGAAATGAAAAAGGAATGTTATGTCTTGCTTATATATATATGGTCTGTTTTTTGCCAGTAGAGACAGTGAGATAGTATGAGCACAGACACACATAGTGCATGCAGAGACAGGCATGGTAGATTACATGTAACACCCTGGTCATGTGTCTAAGATCACACTGTGAGTCAAGCTTGATTTTAAATGAATCTGGGTGAATAATTTGCTTAGTTGATGTGTTTAAAAATATGGGAATACATGTATTCTTGAAGTCAGTTAGGCTTTAGGATATGCACTAGTAGAGAATCTTCGGCAGCATGTCCGTCAGGCCTCTTAGTTCCCAAATAGGCTCTAAGCTGTGCAATAAAGATCCAGGGTGTGCTGTTGAAATTAATAAGGAATGTTATGTCTTGCTTATATATATATGGTCTGTTTTTTGCCAGTAGAGACAGTGAGATAGTATGAGCACAGACACACATAGTGGAGGCAGAGACAGACATGGTAGATTACATGTAACATCCTGGTCATGTGTCTAAGATCACACTGTGAGTCAAGCTTGATGTTAAATGTATCTGGGTGAATAATTTGCTTAGTTAATGTGTTTAAAGCTATGGGAATACATGTATTCTTGAAGTCAGTTAGGCTTTAGGATATGTACTAGTAGAGAATCTTAGGCAGCATGTCTGTCAGGCCACTTAGTTCCCAAATAGGCTCTAAGCTGTGCAATAAAGATCCAGGGTGTGCTGTTGAAATGAAAAGGGAATGTTATGTTTTGCTTGTATATATATATGGTCTTTTTTTGCCAGTAGAGGCAGTGAGATAGTATGAGCACAGGCACACATAGTGCAAGCAGACACAGACATGGTAGATTACATGTAAAATCCTGGTGAAAAACTTTAAAAGTGCTCATTTTACTAAAACCATTTATCACAGTCACTTCTTTAAGACAGAGAACTCAGCCCATGTGTTGAATATTAGACAGATTTGTTGGCATGAGCTGGAGGCCATTTTGTATTTCTGGCAGCCATTTTCCTTTCCATGTGCTCTCTCCAACCTTTCTGTTAACTGTCCTAGTAGCCTCACTAGAGACAAACTATGTTTAACATACTCCACTTCTCACATGCCCAGAAGGGCCTAACTAACAGAATGCACCTACTTCTCTAGTATAAGTGTCAGACTATTTTGACCAGGATCACGGAGAGTGTCTGGGTGAAAGAAAGAATTATATTTGAACGTTTTTCTTTAATCTGTAAAGATGGTGCAGAGCGACAATGAGATGGTATGAGCAGAGACACACATAGTGCATTCAGAGACAGACATGGTAGATTACATGTAACATCCTGGTCATGTGTCTAAGATCACACTGTGAGTCAAGCTTGATTTTAAATGAATCTGGGTGAATATTTTGCTTAGTTGATGTGTTTAAAAATATGGGAATACGTGTATTCTTGAAGTCAGTTAGGCTTTAGGATATGTACTAGTAGAGAATCTTAGGCAGCATGTCTGTCAGGCCTCTTAGTTCACAAATAGGCTCTAAGCTGTGTAATAAAGATCCAGGGTGTGCTGTTGAAATGAAAAAGGAATGTAATGTCTTGCTTATATATATATATATATGGTTTGTTTTTTGCCAGTAGAGACAGTGAGATAGTATGAGCACAGACACACATAGTGCATGCAGAGACAGACATGGTAGATTACATGTAACATCCTGGTCATGTGTCTAAGATCACACCGTGAGTCAAGCTTGATTTTAAATGAATCTGGGTGAATAATTTGCTTAGTTGATGTGTTTAAAAATATGGGAATACATGTATTCTTGAAGTCAGTTAGGCTTTAGGATATGTACTAGTACAGAATCTTCGGCAGCATGTCTGTCAGGCCTCTTAGTTTTCAAATAGGCTCTAAGCTGTGCAATAAAGATCCAGGGCATGCTGTTGAAATGAATAAGGAATGTTATGTCTTGCTTATATATATATGGTCTGTTTTTTGCCAGTAGAGACAGTGAGATAGTATGAGCACAGACACACATAGTGGAGGCAGAGACAGACATGGTAGATTACATGTAAAATCCTGGTGAAAAACTTTAAGAGTGCTCATTTTACTAAAACCATTTATCACAGTCATTTCTTTAGGACAGAGAACTCAGCCCATGTGTTGAATATTAGACAGATTTGTTGGCATGAGCTGGAAGCCATTTTGTATTTCTGGCAGCCATTTTCTTTTCCATGTGCTCTCTCCTACCTTTCTGTTAACTGTCCTAGTAGCCTGTCTAGAGACAAACTATGTTTAACATACTCCACTTCTCACATGCCCAGAAGGGCCTAACTAACAGAATGAACCTACTTCTCTAGTATAAGTGTCAGACTATTTTGACCAGGATCACGGAGAGTGTCTGGGTGAAAGAAAGAATTATATTTGCACGTTTTTCTTTAATCTGTAAAGATGGTGCAGAGAGACGGTGAGATGGTATTGTCACAGACAAAATACTGTCTGCATCATGTCTCTCACCACCTGCGTCATCTCTCTCTTTGCGTGTGTCATCCCACTCACCGCCTGCATCATCTCTCTCTTTGTGTGTGTCATCTCACTCTCTGCCTGCATCATGTCTCTCTTTGCATGTGTCATCTCACTCTCTGCCTGCACCATCTCTCTCTTTGGGTGTGTCATCTCTCTCTTTGCGTGTGAGATAGCGCAGGCAGAGAGTGAGATGACACGCAAAGATAGACATGGTGCATGCAGAGAGTGAGATGTCACACGCAAAGAGAGCGATGACATACACAAAGACAGAGATGATGCAGGCAGAGAGTGAGATGACACACGCAAAGAGATAGATGACACATGCAAATAGAGAGATGGTGCAGGCAGAGAGTGAGATGACATACGCAAAGAGAGAGATGACACACGCAAAGAGAGAGATGGCGCAGGCAGAGAGTGAGATGACACACGCAAAGAGAGAGATAGTGCAGTCAGAGAGTGACATTAATGTTGAACCTGTTCTGCACTGCCATAAAGTGAGAAACAGCACTCACTGCATGATTTCCTACTCTGGTGAGACACAGTTGCTGTGCTATAAAATTACTTATGTTGTAAACTAGTGTTTATATATCGTTCAGTTATTGTAATTGCTATGTAGTATGTTAGTAGTGGTCTATAATATGTTATTTTTTCTTTACAACAGATTATAATTATCAAGAAAAAGAAGAAGCAAAATGCCTACAAAATCTCGTCAAAAAAAATATAAGAAAACTTACTTTTCCAAGAAAACGCAATTACAAGATGTATGTAAAAACAAAATACGGAGAAAAAGAAGAATGTTCCTGGTAAGGCAACTAAGCATTTCATACGGAAATTAACTCAATGTAAAAAAAGACAAGATAATGCAGAAAAGAAAAAAAATGTTTCTGCAACTACAAAGAAAAAGCAAAATCCAAGCAAAAATTTACAAACAGTTTATGGAGATGATATTGTCTATTAATAGACGTAAAAATCAGTTCATTGACATTCGTAGGCAAATGTTTTATAACAGAATTGTTTTAAATTTATGAACATTTTTTAAAAATTGCAAAAGGAAAACTGTTTTATATAAGAAAAAGAAAAGTATAGAGAGGATAGTTGACCAGGCTTTTGAAATGAAAAAAAAATATTTATTTTGGTAATCAATAGAATTCATACACTAGACAAGGTAATCAATGTTTTGAAATCAAAAAGTAAGTGGAAAAGAGTAATTAATCGGACTCATTTTTGTGATGTTTTTAATGGAGAATGGAAGCATAGTTCAAGTTGTGAGCCATTTTTTAATGAAGAGAGTTATTTTCAGGATAATGATTTGGTGCATGCAGTTGACGAGGATATGAGGTGAAGGACGGTTGTCTGATTGAAAAAGAAAAAAACTGCCTAGAAATGCAGAAGAGGAGTTAGCTGATGAAGTTTTAGGGAGACATCCTAAGGCTCCAGTGTACACTTGGAATTGTAGTAGTATTTGTAGTGTGCGACAGGATTCAATTGATTTGTTTTGCAATTTCTTACGTACATATACTAAGATAAGTCTAAAACAAAAAATGTAAATGTTGCAAGAGTTAGATCCTTGCAGAGTAAGAGAAAAAACAGGTTTGCATGGGCATTCACTGGCTTGTCTTTCTAGAAAAGTATGTCAGAGTGTTTTTCATCGTTTTAGGATGTTAGCAGTACATCATACTAAAGTGATGAAATTAGTGAGAAGGTTGTATTATGCAAAAAGTCCAGCACTAATGTTTAAAAAGTTGAACAGTGCTCTTTTGCATGGATCTGTATTAGATGTGAACAACATTTGTGAAGAAATTGAGTTAAGTTACTTTGGTGAAAAAGAGGGCTGTGCAGAAACTGATACAGTAATAGAAGGTAATGTGAAAGAGAATGTACAGAATTTAAGTACAGAAAATGTTGACCATGAAATTACAAAGTTTAAGGTCATTTCAAGTGAAAGGCCAAATTTTTCTTGTGTGTGTTGTCGACGAACTCATTATAAGAATCAGACTAGGTTAGTTGATTTATATGTAAAAAGTGAAAAGGAAAATAATAATGAGTGGAAGGATTTTGCAACTTATTTGTTGGTAGAGAATTGTTTTGATTTGGGTTCTGATCTGCGTATTTGTAAATATTGTTATAATAAATTGAATGAAAACAAAATGCCTGCTAGAGCTGTACATAATAATCTTTAGTTGGTAAACATTCCTTCTGAATTGATGGATTTAAATACTTATGAGTCGAGGAGCCTAGCACGGGACCAAGATGGCCGCGTGATCGTGTAGCTCCGTAAGACCCGTTCCTCCGTTCGTCTATCCTGTCACATATCCTGAGACCCGAGGACCGTTTTCGATGGGGGAATAGTATTGTTGTGCCCTGGTGAAATTGCGGCTCGAAAGGCGCACTTCTACCCCCTCAAATCATCGTCCGAAGTTTTGGGCCTCTCCGTTGCCTGGGCAGCGGACTCTGGTGTCAGATGTGGCCGGGACCTAATGCGACAACAGCGGCAGTGTCCACCGGAAGTGGTGCCCCCTCCTGGAACCATCCCTAGGGCCCGCCTCTAATTGCTGGGTGCTTCTAGGTGGCTTTCCCTGTACGACTCGGCCACCCTTGGTTCGGTTCTTGGAGCGTTGGAGAGGTGTGAGGTGTGAAGTGTTGTCGGAGGTGTGAACTAATATCACAATAGACTGGTTTGCCTGAGTCCTCTTTGGTCACACTCCATGGCGGTGAGATTGGACTCCGAGAGGCCCCCCACCAGGGGTGGCAGAGTCCAGAGATCAGTCCAGTCCAATAAATTGGACAGATATACTCTCCCTAAGGGATCTCCTAGCGACCAGAGACAACTTCCCGTGACCAGGACCACCTCCCCGATTGTCGGCTCCGAGCCTTCTTTGCAAGATATAATGGAGGTCGTCACCAGAATTGAGACATCTATCGTGACTAGAATGGATGCGCTTGACACCAAATTGGACTCGGTTAAGATTGAAGTTAACCTTCTGCGCACAGACCACGCTAAAACTAGCGAAAAAGTGAAATCCTTCGACATCAAAACGTCGAGCCTGGTCAATGACACCGCTGAGCTCCAGAGAGAGGTCCGGGCCTTACAAGCGGCACGGGAGGAAACCCGACGGCTGCTTGATGAATATGAGGGTCGTAATCGTCGCACAACGTTCGCATTTTGGGTGTACCCGAAAATGCGGAAATGAGCACGCATGGGGGCGCCAGCTAGGCCCATGATTGCGAGGGTTCTGAACTTTCGGGACCGGAATGCCATTCTACAAGCTTCGAGAACGGACGGCCCGCTACGGTATGAAAATGTTACCGTGTCCTTCTTCCCGGACTTCACGCAAGCTGTTCAGAGGATGCGTCAGAGTTTCCTCCAAGTCAAGCGGAGGTTGAGAGACAAAGGGATTAAGTACTCTATGTTATATCCTGCTAAGCTACGAGTCGAAGCAAATGAGCGGACTTGTTTTTTTGATAATGCGGAGATGGCATTGGACTGGTTGGACACTGTGAGACCTGATGACACTGGAGAACAGCGGCAGGACACTGAGGATGGTCGGCAGGGCCCAGAATGAGAGACTCCTGTCTCGAGCGCTTGCTTGATTTTTGATTGCGGGGGGGGATATGGCCTTTCATTAACGTGTAACTGTATTGATTTGGACTGAAAAGTTTGTTCCTTGGGACAATTCTTTTGGGGGGATGGGTTAGGGGCTGCGCGGCAGGCGCCTCCTGTTCCTACTTTTAGTAACCATTGTTGGGCGGGGTGACAGGCACACTGCAAGTTGGGGTTGGGGCGTTGTCCTGATGCAGGGGTGCAGGGAGGGGGGAGGACTTCTGAGTGGGGGAGGGGGGTTGTTTGCTGTTCCTTGGTTTCAGTTTTGTTTTGAATTGCATTGGGTGTTGACGGATGTGAGTGTGCGTGGGGGAGTGGGGTAAATGTCTTGCTCTAATCAGGGATCGGGGATTCGGGTGCTGAGTTGGAACGTGAATGGTCTGGGGGACAAAATTAAAAGGGGCATGGTCAGTCAGTTTATCAGGCGTCACTCGCCAGATGTGGTACTTCTGCGGGAGACTCATCTTGTGGGCAATCGCTTTATGGCCCTTCATATAGGGGTTATAAATTAATCGCACATGCTGGGTTTACGACAGGCTCTCGGGGTGTTGGGATCTTGGTGAAGAGGGCTTTCCCGTTTGATGTGCAGGCTACATGGTCGGACCAATGGGGCAGATATGTGGGAGTGTCCGGGAGGATCGGGGGTAAAGCTGTTACTTTCCTTTCTGTTTATGTTCCCCCGGCCCTTCAGCCTGACACTTTTAAGGATCTCACTAATGTTTTCCTCTCGCTCCCACTTGGTCTCCTGGTCCTGGGTGGTGACTTCAATACTGTTTTGGATGGCAGCTTGGACCGTGTCCCGACGAGATCGCTTCTTCCGGCGCGTCAGTGGCTTTCTGAGTTCTTGGACTCTTTGGGTCTGGTTGATGTTTGGCGTCTTCTGAATCCTGCACTTAGGAGCTATACACATCTCTCGGCGGCACATGGCTCTATGTCACGGCTTGATTACATCCTGTTGCCCGCTGCAATGGTTGACACTGTCAGGAAAGCACGTCATCTGGGTAGGGGTATAGCCGATCATTCCCCAGTTTGGGTTCGAGTAGAGATAGGACAGCCTATGGTAGGTAGAATTGCACCTATCAATGCCTGGCATCTTCGTGACCCGGTTATCAAGAAGGAACTGTGTGGGGCTTCCGAATGCTATTTCCAGTACAATCAGGGAACGGTGGATTGGGCCCAAACGTTGTGGGAGGCCTATAAAGTGGTCTTGCGTGGAGAGGCGTTGTCGCGGGTAAGAAAAGGAGACGTTTGGCGGAAATTAATGCGGCTGAGGCTGAGATTGTCCGCTTGGAAGAACGAGCCGCTGGTGATGCGACTGCTGAGGGTCGGCATCAGCTACACCTCAAACAGGATGAATATCATGGGTTGTCTAGGGAGTCGGCTGTAACGCAACATAATGAGGTCCAGAGTAGGATCTATGAACATGGTGATAGGGCTGGTAAGCTTATAGCGTGGCTGGAGCGAGGAGATCGCGCTTCCCGGTTGGTCCCTGAGCTTGACAGTGATGGTCCTGAGACTCTGACAGACCCTCAGTTGATCGCGGACTCCTTTGGTTCTTACTGCAAAAATGTAAATTCTTTGTCGGATACACATGACGGCTCTGAGCACGCTGAGATGATTAGGGATATTATTATGCCTAAGTTGTCCGATGATGACCGGCAATATATGGATTCCGTTATTACGGATGACGAAATTGGGGGAGCTATTAGGAGCATCAACGCAGGGAAGGCGACAGGCCCTAATGGTATTCCCATTGAGCTCTATAAACTGAATGCTCATAAAATTGCGCCGCATCTGAGAGCCATGTTTGTTAAAAGTAAGGAGGTCGGCGTCCTCCCCTATGATCAGCGTATTGCTAATATTGTCGTGATTCACAAGCCAGGTAAGCCCCGTGCCTCCCCCTCTTCCTATAGACCTATCTCCCTGCTCAATGCGGAGCCCAAGATATTGGCCAAATTATTGGCGATCAGGTTGGTCAAGGTGATTTCCACCTTAGTGCACCCAGATCAGTCGGGCTTCATGCCACGCCGTAACACTGCACTTAATCTTTGACGTTTGCATGGCGTTATGGGTAGGGCCCGTGAATTGCTACAACCCGCCGTGTTGGTGTCTCTTGATGCCACCATGGCCTTTGACCGGATTAAATGGTCATATCTATTCGCGGTGTTGGAGAAGCTGGGCTTCGGGCCCGAGTTTATTGGATGGGTGCGTTTGCTTTATACTGTCCCTTTGGCTCACGTGGTTGTGAATAATTGTCATCCGGTGACTTTGAATTGGAGAGAGGGACGCGACAGGGATGTCCACTGTCGCCCCTTCTGTTTGCGTTGGCACTGGAGCCACTGGCGGCTTGGATTAGATGGGACAGGATGGTACGTGGACTGCGGTGGTCCCCTGATTGGGAGGATAAGATCTCTCTTTATGCTGATGATGTGCTTCTCTATCTCACCACACCTAGGTCCTCGCTGGATGTCTTTCTTGACATTCTCAGAGTGTTTGGTGAGTTCTCATGCTTTGCTATAAATTGGTCTAAGTCCGTATTGTTGGTACTGTCCGGGGATCCGCCGGTGGTCCCGCAGAACTGCCCTCTCCAGGTAGCTACTAATGGTTTTGTATATCTGGGAATCTACATTGCTTTGGACGCCAAGACAAAGTATGCTGAGAATTTGCTACCGCCGTTGGTTAGACTGCGTGCTGATGTTGAGCGTTAGAGGGCGTTGCCTTTGTCTCTTCTGGGCAGAGCGGTACTCTTTAAAATGTTAGCTCTTCCGCGATTTTTATACGTTCTCCAAAATGCTATGGACCCAGTGCCTGCCAAGTACTTCAAGGAGGTTGAGGCGCTCCAGAGGCTGCTCCTCTGGGGTGGTAGACCCCGCATTGCTTATACCAAACTCACCCTGGCCTGGTATGATGGTGGTATTGGGCTTCCCGATTTGAGGAAATATTATTGGGCCTCCCAGTTGGCAGCTATTAATCAGATAGTCTATGGCCTGCCGGGAGACCCCGGATATGCTATGGATCGTAGTCAGTCCCCCGGGGGAGATTTCCTTCGGGCCCTGTATAATTGGCCGGGGCGATTTTCTCTGGCGGGTCCCTCCTCACATGCAATAAGGGTTTGGCATGCGGCTAATAAGAATCTGGGATGGGAAGGGAGATTGACTCTCGTGACCCCTCTCTTTAGCTCCGTCAAATTGGGCAATTTGTGGACCACCAAAGGTTTTGACAAGATAAAGGATAAAGGATGTCTGGGGAAAGGGGAAGTACTGACCTTCGAGGCACTTCAACAGAGTCACCACCTTCATAACAAAGAGCGCTTCCGCTACCTGCAGGTCAGGCATGCCCTTCTATCTCATGTTTTGCCGGGAGACTCCCTTCCCGAGGCCTCCCCCCTAGAAGATCGTGTATTGGATGGGCATTTACCCGAAAAAAACATCTCCTTGATTTACCGAAAGCTGATCAATCACATGGAAAACCCACTGAGGTCTCTCAGGGAGGCGTGGGTTGCCGATGGATTAGAGTTGGATGATGTAAATGTAATGTAAATTGATACTTGTATAGCGCACTACTCACCCGCAAGGGTCTCAAGGCGCTTGTACGAATACCGCTGTGGAACACATCCTGGCTTTCCCTGTGAGGTGTCCACTCCTGGGCACCCCCAAGGTGGAGGCCAGGCATCCTTAGCGTTGTGGGGGCCGTTGTGGAGATTAAGCAAGCTCTTGCCCAGAGTTGCAGAGTGGGACCCATGATTAGAGTAGGCACGGAGGCGAGAATTATCAGGTCCGTGGAATTTTTAGCCCAAGACCCGCCGAGGCGGGGGATTGAACCCTGGTCCCGGGCAAGACCTCTGCATCAGGGTCTGCCGCTCTAACCATTGAGCCACACTTGGACTGGGTTGAGGCACTATCTTCCCCCAAGGTGGTGGCAATACAGATGAGGATGCGTCTGGTGCAATTGAAGATTCTACATAGGTCTTATGTTACTGGTCCGGGGCTGGTGAAGATGGGATGGAGTACGAATGGGGAATGCAAGAGAGGCTGTGGAGATATTGCGACGTTTCTACACATACTGTGGCACTGCGATAGAGTACAGACCTATTGGCACGCCATACATGAGATTTTGCGAGATGTCCTGGGTTGTGAGGTGAGATTGGAGGCGCGCAGATGTCTCTTAAATGTTTGGGAACCCACGGATCTTAATCAATATTTGAAGCAATGGGTTACGCTGGCCTGTATGATTGCCAAGCGCAATATAGCACAACTATGGGGTGCCACTCAATCGCCGCAACGCGCCAAATGGGCCAAAGACCTTGACTGGTGTATGTTCAGGGAGCGTGCTGTGTATGTTGCGAGGGGCTGCCCTGAGAAATGGACAAAAATATGGGGGCCGTGGAATGTATACCGGGGAGATATTTGCGTTCCCCCAGCCAGGCGAACTGATTTGGACACTCTGGATTCCCCTTGATTCCAAGTTTTTACTATTCCGTTTTCTACCCTGTTTGCGAGACGACCTCTGCTCCTAGCACTGTAGCAATAATGCCGAAGTATTCCCAATGCAATTGTTATGTTTGTTTAATTGTTTCATGATTAATAAAAAGAAATATTAAAAAAAATACTTATGAGTCTATTTTGATTCAATGTGTGCATCCATTTCAGCTATTGTTCGCATGGAGCCTAAGACAGGGAAATTGCCTCCTTCGGATTTACAGAGAGGATTAAAGGGAAGAGTTGTTTATTTGCCTCTAGATTTAAAGAAGAATATTGATACAATTGGTGTTGAAAAAGTGAAAGAGGAACCTCTGGTTATTCGAGTTAATGGCGTTCCTACAAAGAGTAAGAAAATCTGGCAAGAATTAGTGGATGTTAGGAAAGTCAAAAAGGCAACGTTGTCTTTGGTAAAAAAACAATCAGTACTACAAAAATGAATATGTAGGGGAGGATGAAACAACTATAGAAGATGACAGTGATTTCTCAGCAGGGCAACTTGAAAAAGTAGATGTGTCTAGAAGTGAAGAAATTTATGAACATTATAGTGTTCATCCTCTGCATTCCAAAGAAGTAATGGGGAATGCTATTGACTTGTTCTAAATGAAAAAAGCAAAAGGAAGTCCCATTAGTGTATGGAAGAAAGCTTGGAAGCTCGTTTTCCTCAGTTATTTCCAACAGGTCAAGGTGGTCGATATGATGACCGATCTGTTCAAATTCCTGCATCTGAATACCGGACTTTAAGATTATATGCAGAAGATCCAAGGTTTCGCCAATGTATTCCATATTTGTTTCATCTTCTGTTTGAGAGTGACTTGTCTGGACTTTCTTATGCAGTGAACCATATACTGAAAAGTGGAGTACATCTGCAAAATGTTTCAGCAAGGGACTTTATGGATAAAGTCCAACAGCAAGACACTATTTTGGAGTCTCAGCTAATTAATCTCATGGCATGTCAGCATGGTACCAACGAGTATTAGTACCGTCGTCATAGGGAACTGAAATGTATGCTAAGAAACTTAGGAACTCCTCCATGGTTCCTTACTCTTAGCTGTGCTGAGTATGCTTGGGAAGACTTACTTCAAGTTCTTCGAGAGGCAAATGCAAACATAGAAAATATAGAATACAAGACACCTGGAGAACTGTGCTCGTTGGATCCAGTTAATGTATGCAGGTATTTCAATCATAGATTTGAAGCTATGATGTCTTTTATCACAAACAAAAAAATCCTCCTCATGGAGAGGTTCTGGATTTCTTTTGGAGAAAGTAGTATCAAGCAAGAAGTGCTCCTCACATACATATGCTGCTATGGATCAAAGATGCCCCCAAATTTGGAACAGATTCAGATGAGACATTGATGAGTTTTATTGAACAATATGCTACATGTGCTGTACCAAAAAGTACAGAAGAAAACAATTTAAGACAACAAGTGTTACAATTTCAAACCCATCGTTGTAGAAAATACTGTCGTCGAAAATACAAATGTAAGGACAAGTTCTACACAAAATGTCGTTTTGCATTTCCACGTCCAGTAACATCGAAAGGAAGAGTGAACAATTTGATGTAATCTTTACAACATACTGTGACAAGAAAATCACCAAAAAATACATACAACTTAAAAAGAAATGAAGAGTCCAAATACATAAATGACTATAACCCAGTCATTTTGTCCATGTGGAATGCTAACAGGGATATTCAATATGTTGCTGACAACTCTAATGCTGTGGCTCGATATGTAACGTCTTACATAACAAAATCAGAAAAGACAGAACTAAAGGAAATGTCGGAAGAAATTTCTCATGAAAAGAGCCTAAGTAAGAAATTGTACAGTTACAGTTTGAAGATGTTGTCGCATCGAGAAATTGGAGCATACGAATGTTCAGATCGGTTATCATCAGCAAGTCTATATGCCAAATCTAGAACAATCATTTGGGTGAGTCTAGGTCTTGCTGCAACACAAAACCGAGTTTTGAAATCTGTACAAGAAATTGAGTATTTGGCAGAGAAAGAACCAAACCATACAGATATTTTGAAGACAAACATGTTGGATACATACTATCCAAATAGAAGTACTCATCTTGACAATGTTTGTC
The DNA here is from genome assembly GCF_964261635.1 of Lissotriton helveticus. Taxonomy (NCBI): domain Eukaryota; kingdom Metazoa; phylum Chordata; class Amphibia; order Caudata; family Salamandridae; genus Lissotriton; species Lissotriton helveticus. Next base: position 1,105,213,871 of record NC_136059.1, read on the forward strand.
TCTATGAAGTACTGCAAAGCTATACTTTTAAGAGGAATATTACAGAAGATATCAATAAAGGAGTATATACTGTAATTGTATGTGAAGGATGTCTGGTGAAACAAAGAAAAGGACATTTGATTAATCATCGAAAATTGAGTTGCGAATCTCCTGACAAAAGGGAATTTTACTATTTAGCTCTTTTGCAAATCTTTAAGCCATGGCATACAGAAGAGGAACTACTTGGAGATTTTCTCAGTTATGAAGATTTTTTCAATGCAAAGAAAAAATACTATAGAATGTCCTGCTTTCATTAATTATCTGAAAATGGTAAACGATGAAATACAGCAAGAAGCTACAATTGCAGCAGAGATTGCTAGAGACAGTTCTCAAGATAGTCAGAGTTCTGCTTCGTTGAGTCAGGATCCACTCGGAGGACCAATTATCCAAAATGAAGCTGCCACTGCCATGGATGAGGTGGAAAGAGCAATGGAACAAGCTCAGGAGGATGTAGTAAACTTAGAAGAGTTGGAAAAACAACTAAACATTGAGCATAAACAAATATATGACGAAGTCATAGAACAGATTGAGCATGGTTTATATCATGAGAAAAAAGAGTGCTCATGTACGTCATTTAAACCTGTCCGACTGTATGTGAGTGGAGAAGCAGGAACTGGAAAAAGTTTTCTAATTAAAGGAATTGCAACTTATCTTCAGAAAAGAACTGAGTCATCGCTCACTTGTGTTGTTACCGCTCCAACTGGGTTGGCAGCACATAACATTAAAGGGATTACTTTACATCATTAATTGATGCTGCCAGTAGAGCATGATAATAAATTACAATACCACAAGCTATCTGGAGAAGCCTGTTGTGAAGTTTCCCTGGTCCTGAAGAAAATGAAACTTCTTATCATTGATGAGGTAAGCATGGTATCAAATGTAATGCTTGCTTTTGTGCATTTAAGAATGTAACAAATTCTTAAAACAGAGTATGATGTGTTATTTGGAGGCAAACACATCATTGTTTTTGGAGATCTACTGCAGCTAACTCCTGTGAAAGGACAACCAGTGTTTAAAATGCTTACGCATGAAGATACCAGAAAGTGCCTAGGGAGCATTGTAAAGGTTAATATATGGTTATATTTTAAATATGCAGAGCTGCTTCAAAATATGCGACAGGCATAGGATGAAGATTATAAAAATATTCTTCAAGATATAAGAATTGGAAAAGTAAGTGAACATGGCAAAGAAGCTTTACAGGCACGATTACTTTCAAATTTGTTTCCAAACGAAAATATTCTCTCAGAGAATATTTATAGGAAAACTGCTGAAAACAAATCTGTGATATGCGTGATGCCAACTCTGCAAGAATGTTCAATCTTCAACAACAAAACGTTAAAGTTAGAAAATCCAGAGATTGTAAAACTGGAAGCTTTTGATAAGATAGAGCATGAAGGAGCTAATATTATTGTGTCAGAAAAGTTGAAATCAAAATTGGATTCTTTAGAGAAGACAATATCTAAAACTGCTGGTTTTGAAAAGAGTCTATATGCATGTTTAAATTGTCATATAATTTTACGACGGAATTTAGATGTGGAAAGAGGTTTAGTAAATGGAGCAATGGGTCATGTTGTTGATTTTGTGAATTACCGAAATAGAGATGAAATTAAATTTTTGAAAATTAAATTTGATTGAATTGAAGAAGTACAACAATTGAGTCGTTGTTCTGCTAGGTTTTTGCTTGTAAAAGATTTGTATGTCCGCAGAAAACAGTTTCCTGTTTGTTTGGCATATGCGGTGACTATTCATAAATCTCAAGGTTTAGGTGTAGATAGTGCTTTGGTGAATATTGGAAGTTCTGTGTTCAAGGAGGGTATGGCATATGTTGCTTTATCTCGAGTCAGAACTTTATCTGGATTATACTTGATTGATTTTGATGAGACAAAGATTAGTGCAGATCTAAATTGTGTAAAAGAATATAATAGGCTAAGAAGAGAATATGCTCCAAATTTACCTCAAATCCTTCATTTGAAAAGCGTGTGGTAGGCCGAAAAAGAAGAAATGAGAAAAATTGTAGCGAGGTTGTAGCAAAAAGAAAAAAACTAGATGAACCAGTAATTGTAAGCAGAAAGGAAAAGGATTCTGTTGAAGATGTTGTTGGATTTCAGTTTGAAAACATTTCTGGTGTCAACTGCTATGCTAATGTAGGGGTTAATGTTTTTTTTTTCTCCAAACTTAATAAGAGCAGATTGTTGAAAATCGGGATCAAAGATTTTGTTGTTTGTTGAATACTGAGTTTGAGAAATGTAGCAGCGATAAAACAAAAATAGAAAGTGTTTCTGATATTCGAAATGTTTTAGACATATGTTCTGGTCTAAATCAATTTTCACAGAATATTCAGCAAGAATGTCAGGAATTTCTAATGTATATGCTTGTTATATTGCAAGATGAAGGTATAGATGTTGAAAATCTTTTTGGCCTTTCTTATAAATGGCAGCATGACTGCGACAATTGTTCCTTTTCAAGTAGTACTACAATAGACACTGAAAGATTTATATATTTGACTTTACCAGACTCCAAATCAGTGTCTTCCAATAATCTCGTTAGAGAAGCAAATAAAAACATGGTCTGTACCCAATGTAACTCTGCAATGTTATCAACATTATTTATACAAAGATATGGACAGTATGTCATTTTAATGTTCCAACGATGTAGACCTGATGGAACTAAATTGACAACTTTAATTAAAATGTTTGTGGGTTCTCAATTATCAATTTCAGGGAGAACCTTTGTAACTGCAGCAATTATTTTCCATGATGGTCATTCTACAACATCAGGACATTACACAGCTTATTTAAAACGTCAAAAAGGCTGGACTTATTGTAACGATACTCAATTGACTTTCAAACAAAGTTTGCCTTCTGACTTACAAAATTCTTACCTAGTGTTCTTACAACCCAAATTTTAGGAAAAGTAATTGGCCTAGGAAGATTAGAGCAGTTAATAAAAGTTAGTCTGCTGTTCAAAATTACTTTGAGAGTGAGAGTGATCAAGATAATAAAAAACTTGTAGTTCTCATATAGGTAGTGTAAGTGTATCACATAGTGAGTGATATCAGTATTATAGGAAATGTTGATCAAGAGTGAGCCAGAGGTGGAAATATGACTATTGTCAGATGATCCAATAGATGTTGGAGCTTTTCATTCAGAAAGTCGGGTAAATGGAAGTTTAAAAGTACTATTAAGTAATTTCCAAAAATAGGACTTTTCATATACTATTTGGCCTCGTGGAAAAGTAAATGAATCAAAAATGAGTATTTCGGGTAAATGTTGTTAATTTATGTTTCTATATTACTTTTTTTGAGAGTATAATAATGACATACTAATGTTTTATTAGTTTGTGATTGTTGATATGTACGTAAGAAATTTTTATTTGTAAGAAAACATTTAAGATATGTTTTTTTCTATGTTTTACATTATTTATTGAAACGTTGTATGGGTTTTTTAAACACAATCTTTTTGATTGTGTTTTTTTTGCCCGCTGTCATATGATGAGTAGTATTGAACTCACTGTTTTTAGTGAAATTCAATATATTCTGAGAACAGCAAAAATAAACAATATAACATGTTGTACAAGTTATTTTGTATTTTGTATTGTGAAATATATATCATACTCCCCTTGTCTCACGCTCACTCACCTTTATCCACCCTCTATCACCCCTCTTTACTCACCCTCACTGCCCTTCTCTCACCCTCCTTCACCCCGTTCCCTTACTCCACTTCCCTCACGGCGCTTCATTCCCCATTCCTTCACTCCCCTTCCCCTCTCTCCCCTCCACCACTTTCCAGCTCTCAGTCTCTCTGCTTCTCTCCCCTTCCCCTTCTTTCCTTCCTTTGCTCCCTCAGTAATTCTCCTTCCCTCACTCACCTTACTCCACTTTACTCACTCCTTCTCTCGCTCTCTATGTCCTCTCACATCCTAACTCCCCTTCCCTCACTCCCTCTCTCTTACCCTCACTCCCTCCATTCCCTCGTTTTGTCACTCCCCCTTTCCTCACACTCACTCCCTTTAACTCAGCAACACTCCCTCACTTACCTTTCTTTGCTCCCTCACTTAGTCCCCTTCTCTCACTCCTTCCGTCACTACCTCTATGTCCTCACTCCCTCACTCCCCTTGTCTCACACTCACTTGCCTTTATCCACCCTCTATCACCACTCTTTCCTCAACCTCACTGCTCTTCTCTTACCCTCCCTCACCCCGTTCCTTTACTCCGTTTCCCTCACTTATCCTCATTCCCCATGTCCACTCCCCTTCTCCTCACTCCACTCCCACACTCACCTTATTTCAGTCCCCCTGCTTCACTTCCCTTCCCCTCTCTTCCCTTCCTTCGCTCCCTCACTCATTCTTTTTTCCTCTCTCACCGTACTCCACTTCACTGACTCCTTCTCTCACTCCCTCTGTCCTGTTACTTCCTCACTCCTCTTCCCTCGCTCCCTCTGTCTTGCCCTCACTCCCTCCATCCCCTCACTCTGTCACTCCCTCTTCACTCACCCTCACTCACCTTCCATCCCTCACTGTCATAAACTCACCCACACTCACTCCCCTTCTATCATTTGTTCCCTCAGTCACTTTCTCCCCTTCATTCAGTCATTTTATCCATTCATTTATGCAGTGCACATTCATTGAAAAAAAGAATGAGAGAATATATAAGGAATATAGCTCTTTTTGGAAAATTGGAGGTAGTTCTAAAAATAACTTTTTTTTTCTTCTTTTTTTGATTTTATATTTTTTAATACTTTTTCAGGACAATTTTAAACTTTTTTAGTTTTTTGGGGGGGGAAAAAAAAAACCAGGGAATCCAAAATTGCTCAACAGGAGCAAAAAAAGGGGAAAAATTAGTGCTGGGTGGAGCAGCAGTGTTCCTCCTTTCTGCGAGCAATAAGTTCAATGCTCTGCTCCCCGTAGCAGAGCAGTTCGTCACAATCTTTGCAGACGATTTTCAAACCTCCGAAGACCAGCTGTATGTTAGGGATCAAATGAGCTGCTGCTCTTCCGGAAGGTGTTGCTCCTCCGGTGGAGGTGCTGCCGCCATCTCTTGGGGGATTGCGTGCCAGGTCCCTGCTGCTCTCCCATGCGAAATTATTTGGGTGCCTCCTCTCTACATGCCGGATCAAGGTGGCATTTCCAAAACTGTATTTGACGGTGGGATCCCCAGGTGACAGAGTTGTGTCACATATCCGGCACGTTACTTTTGCAGCATTGCATTTCTTTTCCCCCTCTGGGAAAGTAAAGAACTTCCAAATGAAGTGCTCTTTCACTTTTCTCCGGGGGGTGTCCTCAGGCAGGAATTCCAGATCAAAGTCTGAGGAGGGGTCGCTGGAAGCAGACATCTTTCCAAAAAAAGAAGTATTTTGAAGAAGAATGGAGAAGAGGTATTCTCTCAGCAATTGCAAAGAGGTAGTGAGGGAAATATGTGGAGACTTTCCATAGTTGTGTAAAAAACTATTAACCAATCAAAAGTGTTGTTTTAAGGTCACATGGCTTGATGCGCACTTACGCTGCGCGCTCCGGGGCGCTTAAGGGGGCGCTTACACAGCACGTACGTAGGCGCTTACGTAGGCGCTTCCGGGGGCGCTTCCGCGGCGCGAATGAATGACGTTTTGCTCGATTTTCGGAAATGTGTTTAAAAGTTAAAATACGGTCATTAAAAATCAAAAATACTACTTTTATGAGTATGCCACTGAATGTCTTGCATTATTATTTACTTTAACCCCTTCGACGCTCATGACGAGCTGGGCTCGTCATGAGGTAGCCTCCTCGCACGCTCATGACGAGCCCAGCTCGTCATGTAAAGTGCGGTTTTAAAAATCTCAGCACAGGAGCGGAATTTCGCTAGCGCGCATGCGGTTAAATACATGAATATATATTTTTTCGGTCGCGGGAATAGCGCTCACGCTATGTGTACGGCTGCGTTTACGGGTGCGCATACCCTGAGCGCTCCAGGGTTTAAATATAAAAAAAAACAGGAAAAATACATTAAAAAAATAATATTAGAAAAATATAGAATATTGGAATAATTAGAAACAAATATAATAATTAATAGCTATAAAAATTAGCTATTAAAAAAAACTTAATAATTCACTTAAAAAACCGTAGGTTTCAAACTTGTTATAGTTAGGAATTAGCATTTAAAAAACCTTTGAAATTCACTGAAAAAACCATAGGTTTGACACTCGTTGTAGTTAGGAATTAGCATTTAAAAAACCTTTGAAATTCACTGAAAAAAACATAGGTCTCTGTACGTTACTCACTAGGCCAGATGATTCACCCTGGGGCAAACTGTTGCAGGAAATGGTAAGATTCGAAGGGAGGAATGACGAATTTATGTACAAGTTCGGCTCTCCAAGATACTTCCAGAGGGTTCGTTTAAAGATTTTAAAAACAGCCCTGGAGACATGGTACAGGGTAAGGGTAGGATGTGGAATTGGGTATTATTCAGCCTCATCTCCAATCTGGGACTCACCTGGTACCCCGGACTGCTTAAAAGATGCCCTGGCTATACCCCTCCAAAGAGCTGGAATAATGGAGTGGGAGGAGCTAATGGATGAGGATGGGATACACCCATGGGAGTATTTGAGGGCCAAGGTTGGGATAGATCTGTCAAGGTTTAAATATCTTCAACTGTCTTGGCATACAGCAGAAGCGGAGGAGATGGGGAACAATGAGGTAGTAGAAAAGCTTATTTTTAATCCTTTACACCAATCTCAAAAGAAATCTCCGTTTGGTACCAGCAATTAATAAAAGGAGATGACACAGGGATACCAGCGGAAGAAGGGGTTTGGAACAACTCTGCACTGGCTATCCAGGCAGAGGATATGTTAGAACCATCTTTGAAGATCTTGTATAAACATATAAAGCCTGCATGTTTAAAAAAAAACATTTCTTTGTGGTGAATAGACTTTACTACACTCCCTATAAAATCGGGAAATTTGCCCCTCTACCTCTGCCGAAATGCCCAAGATGTCAGGAATTGTTAGCCAACGATATCCATATGTTTATTGATTGTAAAGAGCTAGATCAATTTTGGACTGAGATAGGACAGGCTTTGTCAGGACTTTTTAGCTCTGCGATTAAAGTTAATTCATCCCTAGTGATTTTTGGGGACGACGGTCTGTTCTTTCAGTCAGCTACTAGTTTGGAACATCTGGCATCCTCTTATAAGATGGGGAAGGGACTTAAGACTGATTCTGACACTCCTATGATTACACCATGTCCCCGGTACTAAAGGGGAGGAGGTCTGGTGACCCAAGTAAATGTGGTCAGCCTGGTGGCCCCTAGAGATCGAGTACGGCTGTAAAGGTTCCACAAAGACTTGACACGGTGAGATGAGGAGACAAAAAAATATATATATATATATATAAAACATATTTAGACTTTACAGAAACACACAGACACTGGATGATGTCATCAGTGATGTCATCAGTGATGTCATTTGAGATGTCATCAGTGATGTCATCAGTGATGTCACTGACCATGTCATGAATGATGTAATATGTGACATCATCAGCAGTGGATTGCGGGCACGTAAGTTATAGTGAGTCAAACTAACTATAACGTGGGAATTTCAATGGTTTTGTATGAGTAAAATGTTCAGCTTACTATAATTGGTGTGAAACCTATGGTTTTTTTCAGTGAATATATATATAACAAACATATTATTATACTTTACAGAAAAAGACATTCACTGGATGATGTCATCAGTGATGTCATCAGTGATGTAATTTGAGATGCCATCAGTGATGCCACTGAGCATGTCATGAGTGATGTAATATGTGACGTCATCAGCAGTGCATTGCGGGGGCGCGAGTTATAGTTAGGTCTACTAACTAAAAGGGCTACATTTCTTTGGTTTTGTATAAGTGAAAACTATAACATCCCTGAAACCTATGTTTTTTTCAGTGAATTTCTAAGGTTTTATAAACGCTAATTTCTACCTATAACGTCCCTAAAACTTAGGCTTTTTACAGTGAAAAAAAAAAATATATATATATATCTATATATATTTACTGAAAAAAACATAGGTTTCGGACATGTTATAGTTAGGAATTAGCATTTAAGAAATTCACTGGAAAAATCATAGGTTTTAGGGGTGTTATAGTTAGCTGGACATTACACTCGTACAAAACCATTGAAATTCCCCCGTTATAGTTAGTTGTAGTAAGCATAACTCGCGCGCCCGCAAATTTTGTTTGATGTTTAAATAAGTATTATATATATAGAAATCTGCATTGAAGACTGAGTGGATGTATAAGTGTCTGGATGGAGGATTTAGTAGCACTGTGATTGATTGTCTAAATTACTAATTTAAAGTGTCTCACTAAATATCGGGAACGTGAATAAACTGTGTGAATACCTGTATCACTCTATCTCTTGTTGTGTAAACTACTACATAAGTTGGTTACTAGCTATGTGAAAGTCTATATTAGTTATTTATTAGTTAAGTGAGTATTTGTATGGGATAGTGAATGTGTGTGTGGTTGGGTGGGAGGTGCGTGACTGTCCAAAGATGTGTAAATAGTTGATATAGTAGGTATATGAGGCTAAGACTTATGTGGAAACAGTTGTTTGGGTGAGTGAATCTGTTTATGGGTGTGGTGATGAGTAAATATATTTCTCAATGATACATGTCCAACAAACTAGAAATCTTAAAGGCAGTGTATGTGACAGTTGTATATAAATAAGTATACAAAAGACTCAGTGATTGTATGAGTGACTGTATCGAAAACTGTATACTCGTAATAGTGATTTTATAATATACTAAGTATGAGTTACTATCTATATGAATAAATAAAGTGTTGTTTGTATAAGTGTGTAGCTTAGTAAATGTAAGTATGATCAATTGTTTGCATAAGTGAGTAGGATGACTGCATGAGTGAATAGGATGTGTGCTGGTGTGTAATGACGATGTAGGTGTATAAGTATATTTAATAGTGTTCTATTGATCTTTGTTAGCATGTATGAGGTGTGTGTGTAGATGTAGGAATCACTGAGTGGGTTTTTAGAAACTTGTATTGGTATGTCAATGGTTTCAAATATGGTACTCCATATTTTATAATGAGTGTTGAAAGGTTCTACTAGTGTATGATGAGATGTCTCAGATTGTCACGTGGATGATGTTATCAGTGATGTCATCAGTGATGTCATTTGAGATGTCATCAGTGATGTCATCAGCGATGTCACTGACCATGTAATGAATGATGTAATATGTGACATCATCAGCAGTGTATTGCGAGTGCGCAAGTTATACTTAGTACAACTAACTATAACGGAGGAATTTCAATGGTTTTGTACGAGTGAAATGTCCAGCTAACTATAACACCCCTAAAACCTATGGTTTTTTCAGTGAATTTCTAAAGTTTTATAAATGCTAATTCCTAATTATAACATGTATGAAACCTATGGTTTTTTCAGTGAATTTCAAAGGTTTTTTAAATGCTAATTCCTAACTATAACATGTCTGAAACTTATGGTTTTTTCAGTGAAATTCAAAGGTTTTTGAAATGACAATTTTTAAATGTATTAATTGTTATATTTATTTTCTTGATACTGATTTACTACTTTTTTTAAAACTATTTAATTTTTAGATCTTTTATTTTTTAAATTACATTATAATTACATTATACATTACATTACAAATTGTACTTTCTCAGAATGAATTACTTTAGTTTAAATACTTTGCAAATAGGCAATAGACTTTTAAGCACAGTAGTTACAGTTGTTGCAATGGGCAACACACTTTCAAACACAATGCAACATTGAGCTAAATGTGAATTTCTAGTTAAATGCAATTAGATACTTTATGGATTACTTTTCTAACCACAGGACTCGATTCACTCCTTGGACATCTCAAGTAAACAGTTGAGTAAAAGCATTTTGGTTACAGTAGTGATTTTTAAGGAATATTATTGTATTTTAAAAGTTTTTCACATAGAATCACCAATGTTATCCTATGGGAGGAAATTCACTTAGCAGGTAAGTAGTGTTATTGTTACTTTTTCTTACTCAGTGGTGGATCCTAGATTCAGCACTGGAGCATCTGCTGTAAACAGTTGAAAGAATGTGTTTAAGTCATACAGGCGATTTCTAAGGAATATTTTTAGTTTGTTAAAATAGACAGCAACTTTTCTGGAGAAAACCAGACAATGGATTCCTACGGAAGGAAATACAAGTTACAGGTAAGTACGGTTAGAATTACTTCTCAGGGTCAGTGCTGGGCTAAAAGATGCAGCACTGGGTTCTTTCCTGATAACAGGTGAGTAAATCGGAATTCATTGTTCGGATGATTTTAGGTGAATATTTAAAAGTTCCAAAACTCCACACTTAGAAGAATTTCCAAGTGAAACCAGTCAATGTTAGCCTATGCAAGGAAATTCAAGTTACTGGTAGTATGGTTAGAATTACTTTTCAGGATCAGTACTGGGCTCCAAGATGCAGCACTGAGGTCTCTCCTGATAACAGGTGAGTAAATCGGAGTTTGTAGTACATCCAGTAAGCGCCACAGAGCTGCGTAGCAGAGAGATGTAAAAAGGGGCACGGCCTGCACCACCTCTCTGCAATGCAGCGCAGTGGCGCTTCCTGGAAGCACCTGGTGGGCTACTTGGCCCCCATGGTCCCTTAGGTTTGAAGTGGAATTTTTTCACCAACTTAAAATGCGCCACAGGGCGTGTTTGCACACATCACGTCAGGCCCCGTCCTCCCTTCACCACTGTGCAAACGCGCCCTGTCAACCATTCTAAGTTGAAATATTACGTCCCCTGCAATTCTAAGGGTCCCTAGGGTCAAACTAGCCCACTAGGTACCTCCAGTAAGCACCACAGAGCTGCTTTGCAGAGAGGTGTAAAAAGGGGCGTGGCCTCTGAACCCCTGTCTGCAACGCAGCTCCTTGGTGCATACTGGAGATACCTGTTGGGCTATTTGGCCCACAGGGACCCTCAGTATTGAAAGAGAATTAATTCCACACCTTAAAACGCGCACGGGGCGTGTTTGCACAGTGGTGAAGGAAGGGGGCGTGGCCTGAGGTGAGATGTCTGCAAACACGGCATATGGCGCGTTTTAAGTTAGATAATTAATTCCTCCTCAATCCTGTGGGTCCCTGGGGGCCAAGTAGCCCACCATGTACCTCCAGTATGCACGAGGAGGTTGCGTTGCAGAGAGGTGTTCAGAGGCTCTTTTTACAATACTCTGCAGTGCAGCTCCGTGGTGCTTACTGGAGGTACCTGGTGGGCTAGTTGGACCCCAGGGACACTCAGGATTGACAAGGAATTAATTCCCCAACTTAAACCATGCCACAGGGTCTGTTTGCACACTTGTGAACTCAGGCCCCACCCCTTCACTTCACCACTGTGCAAACGCGCGGTGGTGTGTATTAAGTTGAGGGATTAACTCCCGTTGTATACTGAGGGTCGCTGGCGTGCAACTAGCCCACCAGCTATCTGCAGTAAGCGCCACAGAGCTGCGTTGCAGAGAGGTGTAAAAAGGGGCGCGGACTCAGAACACCTCTCTGCAACACAGCCCCCTGACGCATCCTGGAGGTTCTTGGTGGGCTATTTGGCCCCCAGGGACCCCCAGTATTTAAGGGGAATTCTTTCCCCCTCTGCAAACGCGCCAGGGGGCACATTTGCAAGAAGGGGGCGTAGGCCTCCGGCGCGATGCCGTTTTTTTTGCATTTTATTTTTTTAAGAAGGGGTTATTTTGTGGGCCCTGGGGACCCCATCCCCAGGGCCTGCCCCCTAATTCATTTTTTTTATCAAACAATTCATTCTGGAATTTTAGTAGGGGGGCTGCCTTGCCTCCCTCCTTAGGCCATTTATGGCCCCGGAGACCCCATCCTCCGGGGCTGGCCTTTTTTTATTTTTTTTTAATTTTTTTTCAGTTACATTTTGGGGAGGGGGGCGCATTTCCCCCTCCCGGGCCACTAATAGCCCCAGGGACCCCATCCCCAGGGGCTGGCCCACTCTGTTGGGGACCGTGGGGTGGGTCCCCAATCCCCCCATGGTCCCAGCCGGCTCCCCACGTACTGCGGGAGCCGGCATTGCTTTTCCACATGGGGAGCAGCTAACATGCTGCTCCCCATGTGGAAAAGCAATCTGCTTTGCTATTTGGAAGAGAGAGCAGGTTTCCTGCTCTCTCTTCCAAATAGCAAGGCAGTTTGCAATGACAGGGTGGGAGCCGCGAGGCTCCTGCCTTGTCATTGCAAATGGCAGTGTCCTGGGGGTGGGCACCCCGGAACAAAGCAGGAGCCGGCCCTGGGGGGTGGTGGTCCCCAGGGCCATCAAGGGCTCCAGGAGGGGGGCAGCGTGGCCCCCTCCTACCATTTGAAAAGCCCCGGGGGTGGTGGTCCCCAGGGCTTGGGGGTCCATGACGGCTCAAGCCCCCCCCACACAGGTTTTTTATTTTTTTAAAAAAGCCCCGGGGGTTGCGGTCCCCGGGGCTGCGGGGTGGGTTGTGAGCCCCCCTCATATATTAGCAAAAAGCCACGAGGGTGGCGGTCCCCGGGGCTTTATGATGAAAGCCCTGGGGGGTGGCAGAAGTCCCCGGGGCTGGGGGGCTATGAGCCTCCCGCACAATTTATATTAAAGCCCAGGGGGTGGCGGTCCCCGGCGCTAGGGGGCCCTTCTGGTGGTGGCATTGTAAAGGACAGTAGTGACGCGGTGAGAGTCGTATGGTGTTGCAAGGGATAACGCGACACTTGCCAACCCACTGGGGAATCATGTGGTCTGAAAGTGGCAGCACTTACACCCCTCACCAGAGGATGATAATCGGCACTACAGGAACCAGCATTCAGCATGACTGCCGACGCCCGCTGGGGCGGGTTCCAGGACTTAAATCAGGTGCTGAGAGTGAAGCGCTGTTAGTGACTCTGCCCATGGGGCTTCTGAAAGTTTGGGGAAGTATCCTGTTTCTTTGGCTGCAGCTTTCCATTAAATGCGTGTAAAATACTCTACTGTGTGCGGCTTCCTTTGAATGAGGACAGTCTTTGTTGGAATTAATCACGGCTAGTCCGGTCGGAGGAGGAGGCCCCGCATCGAAGATGCAGACCTGTGCTAACGCCAGCCGGCATGTAGCATTTTAAAGGACAGTAGTGACGTGGTGAGAGTCGTATGGTGTTGCCAGGTATAACGCAACTCTTGCCAACCAACTGAGGAATCATATGGTCTGAAAGTGGCAGCGCTTACACCCCTCACAGGAGGACGATAATCGGCACTACAGGAACCAGCATTCAGTGCGACTGCCGATGCCCACTGGGGCGGGATCCAGGACTTAAATCAGGTGCTGAAAGTGGAGCGCTTTTAGTGACTCTGCCCATGGGGCTTCTGAAAGTTTGGGTAAGTATCCTGTTTATTTGGCTGCAGCTCTCCATTAAATGTGTGTAAAATACCCTACTGTGTGCGGCTTCCTTTGAATGAGGACACTCTTTATTGGAATTAATCACAGTTAGTCCGGTCGGAGGGGGAGGCCCCGCCGCGAAGATGCGGACCGGTGCTAACGCCAGCCGGCGTGTAGCATTGTAAAGGACAGCAGTGATGCGGTGAGAGTCGTATGATGTTGCCAGGGATAACGTGACACTTGCCAACTCACAGGGGAATCATATAGTCTGAAAGTGGCAGCGCTTACACCCCGCACAGGAGAATGATAATCGGCATTACATTAACCAGTATTCAGCGCGACTGCCGACGCCCCTGGTGCGGGTTCCAGGACTTAAATCAGGTGCTGAGAGTGAAGCGCTGTTAGTGACTCTGCCCATGGGGCTTCTGAAAGTTTGGGGAAGTATCCTGTTTCTTTGGCTGCAGCTCTCCATTAAATGCGTGTAAAATAATCTACTGTGTGCGGCTTCCTTTGAATGAGGACACTCTTTGTTGGAATTAATCACGTCTAGTCCGGTCGGAGGAGGAGGCCCCGCTGCGAAGATGCGGACCTGTGCTAACGTTAGCCGGCGTGTAGCATTGTAAAGGACAGTAGTGGCGCGGTGAGAGTCGTATGGTGTTGAAAGGGATAACGCGACACTTGCCAACCCACTGGGGAATCATATAGTCTGAAAGTGGCAGCGCTTACACCCCTCACAGGAGGATGATAATCGGCAAAACAAGTACCAGCATTCAGAGCGACTGCCGACGCCCCCTGGGGCGGGTTCCAGGACTTAAATCAGGTGCTGAGAGTGAAGCGCTGTTAGTGACTCTGCCCATGGGGATTCTGAAAGTTTGGGGAAGTATCCTGTTTCTTTGGCTGCAGCTCTCCATTAAATGTGTGTAAAATACTGTACTGTGTGCGGCTTCCTTTGAATGAGGACACTCTTTGTTGGAATATATATAGACTGTCGAAGCCTCTGATGAAGTGCGGCAGCACAGAAACGCGTCAGGCATGCATAACTCGACACGAAAGCTGTTATTTGCATCGGCATGCCTGTTCCGTTCTTACCCTTTAAAAGCCTGGTGCTAGCGTATGTCTGAGTGCGTCTTTGTTCCGGTGGGGAAAGTTGGAGCTTTCATTATACGCGGCGTCCCCGGCCGCGAAAGATGCACCACCCTACTAAGGTTGGGTGCCACAGGCTCTGTAGTTCACAGAGCCACCACGTGGGACATTTGCTTGGGATATTGAACGACACTCACATGCGGAGCCCCATCTGTGGGCTCTGAACTTTTGGGCAACAGCAATATTTACGTGCACCCATTAGGGTAGAGTTCGCTGACCCAGACTACAACACCCACAAGTCAATATGCTCAACAGAGCAGCCCATCGAAGGGTGACATTTTTCCTTGTGTGTATGGATCAGAACAGCACGAAAGACTGTTGAAGCCTCTGATAAAGTGCGGCAGCACAGAAGTGCGTCAGGCATGCATAACTCGACACGAAAGCTGTTATTTGCATTGGCATGCCGGTTCCGTTCTTACCGTTTAAAAGCCTGGTGCTAGCGTATGTCTGAGTGCATCTTTGTTCCAGTGGGGAAAGTTGGAGCTTTCATTATACGCGGCGTCCCTGGCCGTGAAAGATGCACCACCCTACTAATGTTGGGGGCCACAGGCTCTGTAGTTCACAGAACCACCACGTGGGACATTTGCTTGGGATATTGAACGGCACCCACATGCGGAGGCCCATCTGTGGGCTCGGGAACTTTTTGGCAACAGCAATATTTACGTGCACCCATTAGGGTAGAGTTCGCTGACCCAGACTACAACACCCACAAGTCAATACGCTCAACAGAGCAGCCCATCGTAGGGTGAATTTTGTCCTTGTGTGTGTATGGGTCAGAACAGCATGAAAGACTGTCGAAGCCTCTGATGAAGTGCGGCAGGACAGAAACGAGTCAGGCATGCATAACTCGACACGAAAGCTGTTATTTGCAACGGCATGCCGTTTCCGTTCTTACCCTTTAAAGGCCTGGTGCTAGCATATGTCTGAGTGCGTCTTTGTTCCGGTGGGGAACTTTGGAGCTTTCATTATACACGGCGTCCCCGGCCGCGAAAGATGCACCACCCTACTAAGGTTGGGGGCCACAGGCTCTGTAGTTCACAGAGCCACCACGTGGGACATTTGCTTTGGATATTGAACGGCACCTACATGCGGAGGCCCATCTGTGGGCTCGGAAATGTTTGGTAACAGCAATATTTACGTGCACCCATTAGGGTAGAGTTCGCTGACCCAGACTACAACACCCACAAGTCAATATGCTCAACAGAGCAGCCCATTGAAGGGTGACATTTTTCCTTGTGTGTGTATGGGTCAGAACAGCATGAACGACTGTCGAAGCCTCTGATAAAGTGCGGCAGCACAGAAACGCGCCAGGCATGCATAACTCGACACGAAAGCTGTTATTTGCATCGGCATGCCGGTTCCGTTCTTACCCTTTAAAAGCCTGGTGCTAGCGTATATCGGAGTGCATCTTTGTTCCGGTGGGGAACTTTGGAGCTTTTATATCTCTCTCTCTCTCTCTCTCTCTCTATATATATATATATATATATATATATATATATATATATATATATATATGTATATATATATATTACCTACTGGCGGTCGCCAGTAGGTATATATAGTTAGGATTTTTTCTCTATGGGTTTTTTGAAAATTCTATGTCTAATAACTTTGGCGTTTGTGGACGGAATTGGCTGAAATTTTCAGGAAAATGGCACATTTTGTTTCTGAGCAGCCCCTGAAAATTGGGGGGGGTTCGTCCAGGGGGGGTCGAGAAAAAAGGGGGGTCCCAAAACGTGTTTTTAACATTGAGTTTTCCATAGGGCGGTTGGCCTCACTTTTAGCCCGAACGGCTGAATGGATTTGCACGAAACTTGGCAAAATTGTAGAGACTGGTAGCCCGATGTGCCTTTTGTAGGTCTCAATATATGTGCTCCAGTGGATTTTGAGAAATTAACGTTTAAAAAAAAAATATATCTGTAACAGCGGACCGGGCAGCGCTCCAGTTCGCGTACTTTTCACGCAACGGAGCTTTGTGAAGCGAAGCTGATTGGTTCTCCGGCGTCTGTAAACATTCCAAACAGTCCGTAGCGGCCGCCATCTTGTCTCTCGGTAGGATCGAGAGACAAGCGGAGGCCAAACCGAAGGGGCAAATGACCATAAGGGGGCATAGTAGATCCTCCCTGACCGTTTAGGTTTGATGTGGAGGTTTTAAAAGGGCCCCGCGGGGCAAAAAAAAAAAATAATAATAATAATCGAACAGCTGAATGGATTTGCACGAAACTTGGCAAAATTGTAGGGACTGGTAGCCCGATGTGCCTTTGCTAGATCTCAATATATGTGCTCCAGTGGATTTTGAGAAATTAACGTTCAAAAAAAGATATATATCTGTAACAGCGCACCGCTTCGCGTACTTTTCGCGTTACGGAGCTTTGCGAAGCGAAGCTGATTGGCTCTCCGGTGTCTGTAAACATTCCAAACAGTCCGTAGCGGCCGCCATCTTGTCTCTCGGTAGGATCGAGAGACAAGAGGAGGCCAAAGCGAAGGGGAAAATGACCATAAGGGGGCATAGTAGATCCTCGCTGACCCCCTAGGTTTGATGTGGAGGTTTTAAAAGGGCCCCGCGGGGCAAAAAAAAAAAATAATAATAATAATCGAACGGCTGAATGGATTTGCACGAAACTTGGTAAAATATTAGGGACTGGTAGCCCGATGTGCCTTTGCTAGGTCTCAATATATGTGCTTCAGTGCATTTTGAGAAATTAACGTTCAAAAACAAGATATATATCTGTAACAGCGCTCCGCTTCGCGGAGATAAAATTATATCTGTATTACCTAGCTGTTGCTAACACCAGTTAGCGACGGCTAGTAGGAGATAGCGACCATCTTGGGCCCCACTTTGCATGTGAGTGATATTTATCACTAATGACATGCAAAGTGGGCATGCCAAGATGTTAGCGACTGGAAACAGTCGCTAACATCGCTATCTCCTATTATCAACTTTTGGAAATATTCGAGATAAGCGCGAATATCTCCAAAAGCTAGCACCTGCCCTGAGCAGTTCTTAGCCATGTTATCCAACGGGAGGTGGATAACATGGCTAAGAGCATTAGCTCGGTAATGCATGAATATCGCTGAGTTTTCAGCGATATTAATGCATTGCGGTCGTTTTTTATCGTATTTGCGATAAACCTTGATAATAGCAAGGTTTATCTGCGATAATTTCTGACGGTAAAAAAAATCGTTGCTAAGCATCGTTAGGGATAAATATCGCTTAACTTTGGTAATATGCCCCAACGTCTGTTAACGTTCGATTCGAAGGAAATCAGGAAGTGTTGAAAAACATTGTCTGCGCCATCTTGTCTTTTTTCAAATGCCACACTTTTGTCGTGCACGGCAGCCATTTTAGATGCCTTGACCAGACCCACTCTGTGCACGCTGTCGATCCTTAGCATGGCTCCCCACCCTCGCAAGCATCTCCCCCAGGCAGTGGTCACCCCCGCTCTCTGTCTTATGCATGGGTAATAAACCTCCCCCCATCTGCGCTGCTCTTCCCTGAGAATCACACCCTGTGCCTGCCCGACACCTCCCTTTCGCCCTATTCACTACCGCACCCTCTGACACTCCTTTTCCTCTGTGTCCGATTGTCCAGGCTGGTCCTAGGGTATCAGCTAGCCCTGCAGATGTAGTTTATGGCCACAGCTGTAAAGAATCACCCCTCTTCAAAGGAGTTATAGTAGATCAAGACCCACACTCGATGAGATCCGTCACAGCAGAAGCGTTGCTATTATCTGAAAACCATCCTGTATTGTGATTGGGGAGGGGACCGAGTCTGAAGCGGAAGATTCCAGGGATGACTCTTTGTACATCAAAGTTTTTACAATTATGTGTCACATTAAAAATATATAGCACTCCGACAAAGTAGTAAGATTATAAAACTTTAATAATTTATAAATATATACAAGAAAACAAAAATAGTAATAACATATAAACATTTTTAGGGAAAAACAACGAAGTAGCGGTCGGCTGTGCGAATAGTCCCAACGCAGCACAACGTCCAGATTTCCGGCGTGGGGCGTCGCGGGGGGTGGGTCATCAGTAGCAAACTGTTGTGCGAATAGTTCCAAGGCAGCAGAACGATGGCACCAAGGTGATGTCCAGTAAGTTGCCGCACTGGTTTTGGTATCCTACAATGCTGCTCCGAATAACGGCGTGGGGCGCCCCGGGGGAGGCGGCGTGAACGGGCCTCTCCAGGTGGAGTGTCATCTGTTGTAGTGGGGCGCCCCTTTACCGTTTCAGTTGCCATTCCGTCCGTTTTTGGTCCACTGTGTCAAAAGCCGCAATTCAGCTGAGTTGCGCCCACTCTTGCGGTGCAGCGATAGGCGGCTGTCACAGGACTCTCAAAATGGCGGCAGGCTGTTTCCTTTTTTGGCCTGGTCCACTGAAATGGCCCTGGGACACCTTGGAAATCGGACGCTTGTCTGCTAGGTCTTGGACCCCATTCTCGAAAGCGTCCCCTCCGCCTTGAGAATTCATCAAAAGTTTTGGGGGCCCCGACTCCTGCAGGCTTCTGGTGGGGAGCGGCTGCCATGATTGCTCGCGGAATGACCACGACGGAGCTACGAGATGGTGGTGCTCTCATGCTGACGCCAGCTTCAGTCTGAAACATCCAGAAACAAGGTGGGGCTTTCATCGTTTGGGAAAAAAAAAAGTTTTCATCCAATGAAAAGTGTTGTTTTTAGGTCATATGATCAAGCCTTCCATCATTAGGAAACCAAAAGTAAAATGAACCAATGAAAAGTTTTATAAACAAGTCACATGACCTGTTATGCGGCATAGGGTATAAAATGCGGAGAAAATACGTTGGCACGTGAGGCGGCGTCAGTAGCGGACCGATGTGCGAATAGGCCGAAGGCAATACAACGCGCCAAGATCCGGATGGCACCGAGGTGGTGTCCAGCAAGTTGCAGCACTGGTGTGGCCATCCTACAATGCTGAAAGTCGGCGTGGGGCGCCCCGTTGGCCTGTGAGTTTGCGTCAGTAGCGGACCGATGTGCGAATAGGCACGAAGGCAGCACAACGCGCCAAGATCCGGATGGCACCGAGGTGGTGTCTAGTAAGTTGCCGCACTGGTGTGGCCATCCTACAATGCTGAAAGTCGGCGTGGGGCGCCCCGTTGGCCTGTGAGATGGCGTCAGTAGCGGACCGATGTGTGAATGGGGCCGAAGGCAGAGCAACAATATTTTCGGAATAGAAGACACCACTAGGCGCTGAGATGCCAAGATCCGGATGGCACCGAGGTGGTGTGTAGCAAGTTGCCGCACTGGTGTGGCCATCCTACAATGCTGAAAGTCGGCGTGGGGCGCCCCGTTGGCCTGTGAGTTTGCGTCAGTAGCGGATCGATGTGCGAATAGGCCGAAGGCAGCACAACGCGCCAAGATCCGGATGGCACCGAGGTGGTGTCTAGTAAGTTGTCGCACTTCTGTGGCCATCCTACAATGTTGAAAGTCGGCGTGGGGCGCCCCGTTGGCCTGTGAGATGGCGTCAGTAGCGGACCGATGTGCGAATGGGGCCAAAGGCAGCGCAACAATATTTTCTGATTTGAAGACACCACAAGGCGCTGAGATGCCAAGATCCGGATGGCACCGAGGTGGTGTCTAGCAAGTTGTGGCACTGGTGTGGCCATCGTACAATGGTAAAAGTCGGCGTGGGGCGCCCTGTTGGCCTGTGAGATGGTGTCAGTAGCGGACTGATGTGCGAATGGGGCCAAAGGCAGCGCAACAATATTTTCTACAATATTTTCGGAGTAGAAGACACCACAAGGCGCTGAGATGCCAAGATCCGGATGGCACCGAGGTGATGTCTAAGTTGCGGACCGATGTGCGAATGGGGCCAAAGGCAGCGTAACAATATTTTCTGTATGGAAGATACCACTAGGCGTTGAGATGCCAAGATTCGGATGGCACCGAGGTGATGTCTAGCAAGTTGCTGTACTGGTGTGGTCATCCTACAATGCTGAAACTCGGCGTGGGTCGCCCCATTAGCCTGTGAGATGGCGTCAGTAGCGGACCGATGTGCGAATAGGCCGAAGGCAGCACAACGCGCCAAGATCCGGATGTCACCGTGGTGGTTTCATAGTTGAGAGGCACTTCATCTGCAGTGGGGCGCCGAGATCCGGATGGCACCGAGGTGATGTCTAGCAAGTTGCTGTACTGGTGTGGTCATCCTACAATGCTGAAAGTCGGCGTGGGGCGCCCCATTAGCCTGTGAGATGGCGTCAGTAGCGGACTGATGTGCGAATGGGGCCAAAGGCAGCGCAACAATATTTTCTGAAGAGAAGACACCAAAAGGCGCTGAGATTCCAAGATCCGGATGGCACCGAGGTGGTGTCTAGCAAGCTATGCAGTTGAGTTGTGTGCGCACTTGCGGCGAATAGGTCGAAGGCAGCATAACAATGTTTTCTGAATAGAAGACACCACAAGGTGTTGAGATTCGGTTACCACCGAGGTGATGTCTAGCAAGTTGCCGCACTGGTGTGGCCATCCTACAATACTGCTCCGAATAACGGCGTGGGGTGCCCGAAGGGGGGGGGGGAGGCGGCGTGAATGGGTCTTCCTAGGTGGAGGCTCGTCTGCTGTAGTGGGGCGCCCCTTTACCGTTTCAGTTGCCATTCAGCTGAGTTTCGGCTGCTCTTGATGCTACAGCGACAGGCGGCTGCAAGAGGACTCTCAAAATGGCGGCCTGTTCTTTGGATTTGGGCCTGGTCCACTAAAATGGCCCTGGGACACCTTAGAACTCGGACGCTCGATTTTTTTTTCCTTTCCTGTACATGCAAAAAAAGGTAAATGCCCGGTACGTTACACGCTTCATCTGCCACGATGAACTCTCCAGAGGAACCGAAAAAAAATATAGTTGTGGTAACTATACCATGCATCGTCATATGGAGAGGTGGCACCAATTAATTATAGTGCTGCATAAAAGAGAGATTTGGAGGAGAACCCCTGACCTGCTAGTACATTCATCAAAGAAGTGGCACTGAGAGCTTCAGAGGCAAGGGAAACGGTCCCAAATATTTAGAAGAACTTTGGAAAGATTAAAATGACATGTTTAGATTGTGGCAAATTAATTTCATGTGGACAGATGAGTGTTACTCTAATAAATACAGCATATGAACATCATCATAGTCGATGGTTGGTAGAGACATTTTGACTATATCCTGGACCTGCCCGTCCTCGCCCAAAATGGCGCCGGAATAAATGGGACTCGTAACTCCTTGTTGTGTACTGGTTGCAGAACCTTGAAATCACGAGATACGTATGCAGTTTTGAAGCATATGGCGGGCGGGGACGAGAATTGATTGAATATTTCGACATCCCTATTGATATTAAGTTCTGATGTGTTATTGATTACTGTACTATTGAAAGTTCGAATTAACGTCACCCATGGTACTTGCCCGCAAATGTATATCTAGATAATTTTATTGTAACTGGCCCTGTCGTATTTTAATTATAAAATGTACGTCCACCGATTCCGTAACTGTTAGACACCTTAGTTCTTGCAACCTAATGGCCCGCCCGTTACGTTCCTCTACAGTGTAAATGTCTATTCATCATATACGATTACAGTTTGCTCCGTGGCAGGCCCATGTGGTTATAGGCTCGTATTTGTATAATGAAATTTTCACAATAAAGGTTTTTAAAAGAAAACATGGTAGTAGTATATACATTGGTAAAGTTTTTAAGAATAGTCACTGTTTTAGAATCATTAAAAGGCAAGTGAAATAAAGCAGACCAATTACATGAAGGGTAAAAGGTATAATACGAAGGAACGCAGTAAAGATAAATGGTCAAGGGCTGTTGTGTTTTCTATTCCTGCAACATAAAGTGATCGATAAGAATCTCATATTCAGGCGTATCGGCGACTAAGACAGCAGGTCGACCCTCTTTTGCTCAACGGCTCCGTCATGGGACGAAGAAACGCTCTTTTTCTCGAAAAAAGAATATATTTTACTTGCAGGACAGTTGTAAAATTTCCGGGAAAGTACATTAGCCTGGAACATTATAACATATATTTAAGAAAAAATAATGTTCGGAAGTAATGAAAAGCGTAATTTTTAGGTCATATGACCAAGCCTTTCATCATTACAATAAGAAAAGTAAAATGAACCAATGAAAAGTTTTATTAACAAGTCACATGACTTGTTATGCTTACGTTACGCGCTGCGCGCCCCGGATGACTTCCGGATGCGCTAACGCGGTGCGTCATATGACGCATTACGCGACAACGCAGGTCCAGAATATAGTCAAAATGTCTCCACCAACCAGCGGTCGGAACACAACCCCTTTCAGCAGGCTAAATAGTTCTGTTAAATGACAACAGAAGGGACAGGCAACAAGAACCATCAGTCAAAGAGGGGAGGGCTAGTTCTTCTCTACCGGGTTACATTGGGGCGCTACCGGAACTGATCGAATTGGTAGTCTACAGTGTTTCTGGATGTTTCAGACTGAAGCTGGGGTTAGCATGAGAGCAGCACCATTTCGTAGCTCCGTCGTGGCCATTCCGGAACCAATCATGGCAGCCGCTCTTTATCGTTATTTTGGGCGGGGTGGGTGGCGGAGCCGAGCTGTTTTGCAGCCATCATTGTGTGGAGTTCAGTTCATCTCACTAGTTTTGTATTTGTCATGAGGGGTTGTTCCTAATGTTTCTATTTTAGCGAGGTCAAAAAGAGATCCCATTAGTGGCCTACTGATTTTGCTCGATTCCTTTTCTTTTTTTTTACACGATTTTTCGTTATCTGCAAAGACTAAACAGAGTATTGCGACTCTGTGTTTGTTTGTAAATAGAGAATGAACCAAAGAGAACTAATTCTAAAACAGTAAATACTTGGATAACAATCAATCAAATGGAGAGAGAAGCAGGCACGACGGATTACAACGGGGGCAAAGGCCTGCGTTAACTACCTTTCACTATCTGCAAAGAGAGAGTACTCCTAATAGAAATGAGGGGGGGGGCACCATTCAAAGCAGATCAGTGTGCATAAACACGAAAATGTTTTCACTTACCACGTACTTGACATTCGACAGCTTATGATATTTGCTATTAAAAAACCATTGAAATTCACTGAAAAAACCATAGGTTATAGACCATATATAGTTAGGAATTAGCATTTACAAAACCTTGAACATTCACTGAAAAAACCATAGGTTATAGACCATATATAGTTAGGAATTAGCATTTAAAAAACCTTATTTTACTCACACAAAACCATTGAAATTCCATATATAGTTAGTTGCACTAACTATATATCGCGCACCCGCAATCCACTGCTGATCATGTCACATATTACATCATTCATGACATGGTCAGTGACATCACTGATGACATCACTGATGACATCTCAAATGACATCACTGATGACATCACTGATGATACTATGGATGGATGTTGTAACATATATTGAGTGTAACTCACTTAGAGACTAAACATGCATTACTTTGCTATGGTTATAAATAGCGTAATTTGTAAATTAACGGAGACAAATACATGTGTATTGACCAGTACCAGTATTTAGATGCAATCATGTATATACCGCAGAAATGATATGAAACAAAATGAAATAATCATTGATTTAACTACCAGTACCATAATGCATCATAATAATGCTGTCATGATTTCCTGGTATAAAATGTGGAAATTAAGGAGGGACAAATGTTTGTAACCGTGAGCATATATATATATATACACAAAACGGTTTGCCCCCAGCATGACTAGTTTTTGTCTTAACAACAAGATGTTTTTATTCAACCAAATGTTTTATCAACAAATGTGGGGTGTCGCTATGGGGGCCAGCTTCTCCCCCAGCTATGCCTGTTTATTTATGGGCTTGTGGAAGGAGCTGGTCCTCAAAGGCACGCATAAAAAGTTGTATGATGATCATGTAAAATTATATTTTAGATATATAGCTGACCTGTTTTTGGTGTGGGATGGGACAACTGAACAAGCAATGAATTTTGTTGAATCTATCAACAGGAATTATGTAAATTTGCACTTCACAACCACTATAATTAGCATCAAAATTAATTTTTTAGATTGAAAGGTGTATGTGGCTGAAAATAAGCTGGAAACTAAGCTTTATAGAAAGGAGACTGTAGGCAACTCAATTTTGCATTTTTCGAGTTTCCATCCCAGGCATCTGGTGCATAGCATCCCCTATGGGGAGATGCTACGCATCAAAAGAATCTGCAGCAATCCTGTAGACCTAGTTGAGGCCCAACTTCAATGCAAGGACAGGTTTCTGGCTAGAGGATATCCTCTTAAAACCATACTAAGTGCTATAAACAAAACCCTGGAGCTAGATAGGGAGGATCTCCTCATTCCGAGAAAAACCAGAGATGCAGTATTGACAGAGGTTGCTAGTTCTGAATCAGTAAGGTTAATAATTCCATACAGCACCCAAGAAAAAAACATCACTAAATCATAAACAAAAACTGGGCTTTAATCAAAAGTGACCCAATAATAGGTGCTGAGATGCCTACAAGACCCAGCATTACTTTTAAAAGGGCGCCCTCCATGCATAGTGAATTGGTTTCCAGTAGCCCTGAAACATCACCATCCTTAAATTGGTTGATGACATCCAACAGGTTTACTAAGTGCAGATCTTGCAAAGCTTGCAAACATGGCCTTCAGTAAAAAGGAGATTAAAATGAATAAGCCTCTTCACTGTAAGACGGAATTTGCAATGTATATATTAGAATGCACATGCCCTTTAAAATAGGTAGGGAGCACTAAATTACCTGCAAGTAAAAGAATTCTGCAACATACTCGGGCAATCAATAACCATGACCCAACATACCCAGTTGCGAGACATTTTCGTGAGGTACACAACAACAATCTCCAAGATCATAGACGCTATTCCTAAAACCAAAAAGGGTGGTGACAGAGAACATATGTTGCGAAAACTGGAAACCCGCTATATCCTTAATCTAAATAGCAAAACCCAGGGAGGTCTAAACAATACAGAGGATTTATATACTTGCCTGTAATTTTATTCCTGTAGCCTCTGCAATCACTGCCATCTTTTCCTGCCATGCACATCCTTCTCTAGCATTACCTTCATTTTTTAACTAACGGATGTTTGCCCCATTTTTACAATATAACTGAAATATTTAAATTTTCTGAAACCATTAAAAGTTCAGCATTTTCAACTGCTGATACTTCTCTTAACAAATGATCATTTTGGTTTTTTATTTTCTTCACCTTATGCACTTTTTTTCACAGTACACACGTGTTCTTTCAGATATATATGGGTGTCTTATATGAAATATCGGTAGCACTGAGCTCTTGCCATTAGATTTATTGTGGCCTTTAAAATCATGAATTGCATTTATGCGAGGATTTCAAATGTGAGCATCTTTTCAATTTGAATTGATTATGAATAGATATGATTATTCGGTTCTGACAATATTTGCAGATGTTCATGAGGTTCTGCTTATTCTAAAAATGATGTATAGGGCCTTAACAAAAACAACTTTTCTTATGATCAAGGGTTTTAATGTTTTAAGGCATAATTTTTTACATTTCTTAAAGAAGAAATATATATATATACATGTATTTTTGTACTTTTATATTGTCTTTTAGAATGTTTATTAAGTATATTTAATTCTTATTTAAAATCGTTAAGAACATTTTAATGTTTTTTTAATAACTGACCTAAATGTATAGACTGCTATTTTATTAATCAGGACTTTGCTAATATTGTATCTAAATTAATTTTTTGCTCTTTATTTAAACTGCCGCAAGAATCGAATGTTTTTTCTATTTTCACTCCACGAAAGCAATCACATGTAAAGGTGTAGCTTCATAATTGGTCTGGTACCGTTTTAGCGTTGTCATGTTATCAAGCCACCTTGGGTGGCGAAACGCGTAATGGCCGACGAATAAACCTGTGATTTGAGCACCTAAAAACGGGTCTGTGTCTGCTTGCTAAAGGAATATAACGTGGGAGCAGCTTTGAAGCAGTTTCGTGGATATATATATATATATGCTCAAAGGTTTCCTCCCCACCTAGGAAGTTGTGTGATCAATACAGAAAACTTTAAGGAGGTTACGATATCTGTTATGAAATTGGGAGAAGTGTCTCGCTACTGGGTACGAGGGATCCCTGTTCTTGATCGCCCATGCATGTTCCAGAATTCTGCGTTTCGTACGATGTATGGCACTGCCTATATAGATTTTGCCACATGGACATACTAGGCAGTACACGCAGTAAGGGGTGTTACACGTTAAAAATGTGTTGATTTTTTTAACTCCCCTCATACCTGGAACCTGATAGGATAAAACTTTAGGGTAATTTTTAAAGGCTTTGCATTTTGAGCAGGGAAAGAACCCGGTAAGGGTGCTAATTCCTGGGACAAATGGGACTGACTCATAGTGGCTTTTTACTAGGAAATCTTTTAAAGACCTACTAAGTTTAAAAGTAATCTGTGGATATTTAGGTAGGTCCTTCACTATCACTTGGTCTGTTTTCAAAATATGCCAATTACGACATAAAATTTCCCTCAAAGTCCTGCCTCTTTTGAGAAAGCTGTAATAAATCTGCAAGACTCTTCCTCATGTTTCATAGGTTTCTCTTTTTCTCTCAGTAGGCATCTACGTGGTATTTTGTCTACTTTTTCTAGTGTCTTAGTCAGTAAGTCATAACTGTAGCTATATATATATATATTTTCACTGAAAATACAAAAGTTACAGGGACATTACCATTAGGAAATAGAATTAAAATAACCTTAGAAATGTACTGTAAAAAAAGGTTACAGGGACATTATAGCTAGGTTCAGATTTTACACACAAACAAACTAAGGGGTAGATTAGAAGCCACCGCCCGCCCGGAGGATGCGGGAAAAGCGCTGCGGAGCCTCAAAAGACCCTCCGCCATATTAGGATGGCGGTGGGTCTTGAAATCTGTCCGCAGCTTTTCCGCCGCAGTCGCCTTCCGACCGCGGCGGAAAAGCTCTAACATGGCTGGCGGTGTCTATCAGACACCACCAGCCATATTAGGATGGAGGTAATCATATGCTTTTCCACGGCGGTTTTTCTGCCGTGGAAAAGCATATGGATATTCACTTCGGGGGCCTGTTGCGGGCCCCCTTGTTGAAGGGGGGTTGGGGGGTGCACATGGGGGGTACCTATGGTACCCCCTGCATTTGTGTGCACAAAGCAGTAGGCACCGCGCGTTGCCTGCCGCTTTGTGCACGCAAATGCGATGCATGGATTTTTAACATTGCGGCGGATGCAGCTTGAAGCTGCACGCGCCGCAATGTTAATGATAGAGGATGTGACCGCCACCATGTCGGTCACATCCTAATCTGAACGGAGGGAACGCCGCAGCCCATGCGGACGTTCCCTCCTCCTCTGGGGTCGCGGACGGACTCAAGTCCGTCCGCGATCCTAATCTACCCCTAAGTGTGGGCAGAGAACTCTGCTCCACAGCAGAACTTGCACATTTTTGCCTACTCTACGTTTTGCTGAGAACGCGGAGTTTATGCAAAACTCCGACTCCGCAGCGAAGCGGAGTTAAGCCCTGGGCCCCACAGTAAGCTTTCGCCTCCACCCCCAATGAATATTTTAAAAAAGAAAGACAGAAGATTAAAAAACAAACTTACCTCTATCGCTGCGCTTCCAGTCTTTCCTCCTCCTCCTTGCCGTGGGCTCTCCTGCAGAAACCTCTATGTCAGATGTATGTCATGGTAGGACTGGGCATGTGCGTGTAGTCCCACAAGGCATACATCTGAGGTAGGGGTTTCGGTTTGCAGAAGAGACCGTGGCGAGGAGGAGAAGGGTAGCCCGGAGATGCAGTGATAGAGGTAAGTGTATTTTTTATCTAATGTTTTAAAAAAATATTTATGGAGCTAACCATAACTTACACCATCTGTGATGCACTGCTTCTGACTAGGCCTGGGCGGTAAATTCCATTCTGTTCGCAGAATATGCGGAATGTGGGTAATTTCGCGTTCCGCGGAGACCGCAAAATTGCCCTAAATTCTGTGTTCCACGACTTCGCAAAATTTTTTGCTTGTTCACGATTTCATAGTGTGTGTTTGTGAGATATTTCCACTGAGCACGCAAACAGCGATTGCGAACAGTAAAAAAGCACAGCGAACTAGCAATTCCGCGTGTTTGCGGAATTTTTGTGTGTTCGCTGAGATTTTTTACCGTTTTGCGGAGATTTGCGTAACGTGATTACGCAAATTCCACCCACCCCTACTTATGACCTCACTTATTACATGGTTAGTGACATCACTGATGAAATCTCGAATGACATCACTGATGATATCACTGGTGACATCTTTAATGACTTTATCCAGCAAAGCAAACTTCAATATACACCATAAAAAATCATTAGCATTTTTTTAAATAGGAAAAGGAGACATGTGAGAGAAGAACAGCGGAGCTCACTATAACCTTATTCACTACTACACCTACTTAACCCCCAGAATAGAGTTTTAAGTGGATGTTCCTGTCTCTTCTAAACCACTGCTCTAAACACTAATGACCAAAGTAAGACGTCTACCCATACACGCTTGTCTATCGCAAACCACAGCAACAAAATTCATCAACCTGGAAAGATATTTTAGTGCAGACATTCGTTTTACACAAACCACTAAAGCATACACCCAGTAGAGAGTTCTTAGCCAACAGGCCACTGTGTAACAAATCACTAGTAAAATTATTCTTCATCCTGGGGAAAGGTGTCAGCAGAGAGGTCATTATGTTGCAAACCACTACTACACTGAGCCATCACCCTAGAAAGAGGTATTAGTGGATAGATGAATTTATTGCAAACTACTAATACACTCCTTCAAAACAAAGAAGAAGGTCTAAGCAAAGTGGACAGTATGTCGTAAAACCCAACTATACTCTTCCATCACTGTGTAGTGAAGTCTCAATGTCTGTAAACAACAAGAGAGAGAGGGTTTTGGTAGTCTAAGAAGAAGCACGCTTAGTTCCCCTATGAAACACAGTCAGAACAACAGAAGAGTGCACTTTTTCTTGTGAGAGGAACAGTTGGGAAAAAATCAAAGTAGATTCTTTAGAAAGCTCTCACTCATCAACCTAGTTGGTGACATGCTTCATCATCGGGCCCCACCAGGAAGGTCTAAAACCCCCCCGGTGTGCTTCAACGCCAGAATTACTGTGGAGCTGTTTTTTTTGTGTGTGAGTGAAAATGTGATGTGAGTTAAAAGTGACTAGGTTGTGTCTAAAAACAATGTATTTGTAGGCCAACCCAGCACAGTTAAAATAGGGAGCGGCGGATTCAAAAGCTGGATAGATGTTTCAGATATGCCTCGCTATGTGCAGTCAACATGTTTCTGCCTATCTGGGTGCAAGTTGCTAGGCATTCATCAAGACCAGTGTGAAGACCCCGGCGGTATGAGCGCGCTAAGGCTCACCCTAACCTGGTGGTCATAATGTGAAAAGAACAGGAAAAAATCTAATAATTAAAACATGCTGTGTGAGGGGTACCTTAAAGTGTTTGGCACCCAGAAGTTACATTGGGCGTGATCACTAATCACACCTTGGATCTCGGGAGAGGTGATGGCTAGTAGGCACACCACCAGCAAAGCCAGGCACCCGCTTGGAACCTGGATTCAGCCTCAATTACCGGACCCCGTTGATGCGGAGGCCATGATAACACCGCTCTTAAGAAGGAGGAGGCAGCCAGTGAAAGCCGGCACCGCGTCCGAGCCGGGTGCTGCGAGTGCGCGTGCCCAGGGCATCGGCACGATGGCATCATCACTTGTCTACCTCGTGGCCAATCTCCTAGTCTCCTCAATAGCAAAGGAGTCAGCCGAAAACTAGTGCGCTGACCGTTGATCATGCAGTGTACCTATTGTTAGAAAACCAAACTTTATTGGCAATATTTCTCCAAGATTAAGTCTTGTGGTGCGGAGATATAGTTAAATGGAAGGAAGAAAGTCAGAACAGAACATGTCAAAAACGTGTCATAAAAAGGGGGTAGGTGTCATGTTCCTTCCAATGGGTACAGGAAGGTTAGTATATGAAACCTATTCGTGTGGTTTCGTTGTCATATTTATTCAAAATGATGCCAGATGGATGAGTTACTAGGTAGCTCTCTGCTAGATACGTGAGCGATCTGGGATGGACTAACCCAGTGTGGCGAATGCCACATGTGTCAGGTTATGTTTGCAGTACAGTGCTCTGTCGGTATTTGAAAACTAATGGTGCGGTTTCCTCATGAGATTAAAAAATGCCACCAAGCGGTTGAGTTAATAAGAGGCCCACCGTTAGATATGAGGACAGTCAGAGGTACTCATTCGACTGTGCTGATGTGGTATGAGGCACATATATCTGGCTATCTTTTGAGTACAGTGCTCCATGGGCCATTATCATTGAGCCCAACCCTGTCAGTGCCCAGGCGATAGACCCATCTCTTTTCCTTCTCAAACAGGGATTGGTGGATGTTGCGGCCTGTGCTCACCTGTTCAATGACGGTCCATTTTAACTCATCTGTGGAATGTTTTGCTTGGATGTAGTGTTCACTGAGTTTGGTTGTAATCCTAGCACACCTGATGTTACTCCTGTGTTCACACACGTGCTGTTTGACCTTGCTTGTTGTCATCCCTACATAATTCAACCCACAAGGACAAGTGATTAAATACACAATGTTGCAATTAGTGTGGGAGAGTAGTGACCAGGTTTTTTCAGATTCAAGTTCAAGTGTTTTTTTGTGCTTTGTCATGTGGCATACACTGCAACTGGAGCACGGATAGTGGCCAACTATTTTTGGTAATCCCCAAGATGTGGTAATGGACGGGGGTCCCAATCATTGCTGCACTCCAGGTTCTTGTATGTACAAGTGAATCCCTGAGACTACAGCCTTTTTTAAAAGAAAACTGTTTTTTTCCATCTTCTGTTGTTGCGGGTTAGAATGCTCCAATGTTTATTTATCACTCTCTTCACAGTGTTTGGTGCAGTGCTGTATGTGGTGACGCAAGTCAGTGGAATTCCATTCACTTCTCAAGGGTTGTCCTCAAGGAGTGCCTCTCTGGGTTGGTGATGTGCCCTCTTGTAGCTTTTATTCAGTATTTTCACAGGGTATCCGCAACTCTGCAGTCTGGAAGTCAAATTGGTGGACTGGGCGCGGAAATCCGCCAGGTTGCCTCAATTCCGCCTGAGTCGCAAGTATTGTCCATATGGTAAGTTTTCTCGGAGTGGCCTGGGGTGGAAGCTGGTGAATTCCAACAGATTGTTCTTAGCCGTGGGTTTATAATGGGTCTTGGTAGTAAAGAACCCGTCGCCTTTAGAGATGCTCACATCCAGAAAGACCACCTCCTGGTGGTCGAAAGTGTGGGTGAACCTCAAGTTGTGGTCCAGAGTATTAATCCATTGTAGAAAGTTGGTCAGGTTATCTTCAGGTCCTTTCCATATCATGAGGACATCGTCTATGTACCTCTTCCATAGAGTTATGGAAGAGGCATAGGGGTTGGTGGCATCAACGATATATCTATGTTTTAAGTCATGCACGTAGAGGCCTGCCACACTGGGGGCAAAAGTGCTGCCCATTGAAGTGCTGGTGGTTTGGAGGTACAGGGTGCCTTTGTGCTCGAAGTAGTTGCGCTTGAGGGCTAACGTGGCACACTCTATAATGTAATCTCTGGAGGTCTGGTATTTCCAGGTAGTGTCATCCAGAGCTTCTCCCAGGACCTTCATGGTGTCATCCTGGGGAATGCTGATGTAAAGGCTCTCTATGTCGAGAGTGACCAGTATGGTCGGGGTTTTATTGAAGGTCAATTCCTGTAGGAGTTGCAGGAGGGACTTAGTATCCTTGAGCTACGTGGATGTTTGTTTTATCAGCGGTTTCAGAAAAAAGTTGCAATAGTGTGATAGTGGCTCCAGAATGGAGTTGATTCCCAAGACTATCAGGCGTCCTGATGGGGGGGTTCCCTTTTGTGTCTTAGGCATGGTGTAAAAGTATGGTGTCACATCATCCCCTTCACTCAGGAAGGCTGCCTCATTTCTGGTAATTAAACCCTCCTCTTCTGCCTCTTTTACCATATCTTTGATTTCACTCCTTAATTCTGGCAAGGGGTCTCTAGTCAGGGGGGTATAGTTTATTTTGTCGTTCAGGAGACGCTGACACCCCAATTCGTAGTCCCTGGTGTTTTGGATCACTACTCCGCCCCCTTTATCCGCTGGTTTTACAGTGATCGCGGGATTGGACTGTAGACCTTGGAGTGCTATGAATTCTTGTTTGGTCATGTTCTTGTATGTATTGCCATCTTCAAAAGCTTCAATCTCGTTGGAGACAGCTTGCTCAAAAGCTGTTACTTCTGCAGGCACCCCGTGGGGGGGCGGGGTGAAAGATGACTTCAACCTCAGTCCTGTGTTGGTGGGGCCATCAGGGGATTAATTTATTAATTTGTCTCTTTCCCTTCAAAGTAAGTTTCAGCTTCCTAAAAAATTCGCTAGGTCACAGTGTAATTTGAACCTGTCTAAGCGAGCTGAGGGGACCAAGCCTAGGCCCTTCTCCAGTACCTGTTTCTCTACAGGAGATAATTCTACCTCGGAGAGGTTGGTTATCAGACTCTCCTGGTGCTTGTGCCTAGTTGTTGGTCAGGAGATTTACTGCGTGTATGATTGCCCACTTGGTCCTCTTGTTCCCATCACACCTGGTTCTGACCTCTTCTCCTCCCTCTGCCTCTGTGGCCTCTCCCTAAAAAAGGAGGGTGGTAAGTATTTTGATGGGGAGGTAGTGCTGGCATGTAGGGCGAGTTCCAGAAAGGGAAAGAAGGTTGTTGGATGTGCATGGGATGTGCATTGGGTCCTGGTGCAGTGAAATGTGGCCACATAGGTTGGGCGTAGTTTTGTCAAGGTGTACTCCTGTACCCACCCCTTTGTCTGTTTTTGAAACTCCCATTGCTGGACCCACTATTTGTGGACTCGCTGTTATCAGAGAGGTCAGAGTTGGGGTTGTTTTTGGTCGGGGTGTGTAAGTAGGGTCCGCGTAAAGACCTTGTTAAAGGCAAATCTCTTCAGTTCTTTCTGGAATTTGGTCACTTTCGATTGGGTTAGGTTGTCTTTGTATTCCCCTAAGTCTTTGTTTATCTCTTCAAGTTTTTTCTTATAGCTGTTATGGTGGTCTTGAAGTGATTTTCAGTTTGTTGAATCTCGACTAGCAAGGCCTCTGATTGTCTCAGGGCTGTTTTGGTGATAAGGACAAGCCAATCATGCATGCAATGCCACGCGATCATGGCCCACTCTTTCCTGAATAATGCGTCCTCTAAGAAAATCTTAGGTGCATTGGTTACCAGGAGACCCCTAGGCGCGGTGTTGGTGTGCAGGTATTCCGTGAGTATAGTTCCGTGTAAAATTGTTCTGATTCTGTCACGTTTCGGATCCGACAATTTCTTCCACTCATAGGTGTGTGTGATGGCTTGTGAGATCGTAGGATCTGCAAACAGAGATTGGCCAGCTAATATAGCGTCCAGCTCTGAGTCTGTGTAGGAGAGACCCAAGTTTGCCATTTTTGCAGGGTGTAGAAAATTAAGAGTTTTTCTTGGGTAGAAAAGAGTAAAAAGGGGAGGGAGCTGAAGGTCATAGGCCTCCACAAGACTCTCACAGCTAACAAGAGAGAGAGGGGTTTAGGTAGTCTAAGAAGAAGTACTCTTAGTCCCCCTATGAAATACAGTCAAAACAACAGAAGAGTGCACTTTTTCTCGTGAGAGGAGCAGTTGGGAAAGAATCAAAGTAGATTATTTAGAAAGCCCTCACTCACCAACCTAGTTGGTGACATGCTTCATCATCAGGCCCCACCAGGAAGGTCTAACCCCCCCCCCCGGTGTGCTTCAACGCCAGAATTACTGCGGAGCTGGTTATTTTGTGTGTGAGTGAAAATGTGATTTGAGTTAAAAGTGACTAGGTTGTGTCTAAAAAATGTTTATTCGAGGCCAACCCAGCATGGTTAAAATAGGGAGCGGGCTGATTGAAAAGCAGGATAGATGTTTCAGTTATGCCTCGCCATGTGCGATCAACATGTTGCACTCTTCTGTTGTTTTGACAGTGAAGTCTCAATGAACAGCTTAGGTCGTTGCAAAATTCTCCCATACATATATATCAGCAGGTGACATGTGCCAGTACAGTGGCTAATTGGCATATATATAGTACTCCCGCTTTAAAAATGGGATCATAGTTCAGATGATATATGTTAGAAATACTAACCGTCAGTAGTAATACAGAGGAAATTGAAATGTTACTTATTAATTAGCTCAGTATATATCTTTCAGTGCTAGAAACCTTTAAGAAACACTGACTCTCGCCTGATGATGTCATCAGTGATGTAATTTGAGATGTGAGGTCATATGCAGTGCATTACAGGGGGTAAGTTATAGTCAGGCAGGGTAACTATAACTGATGAATTTCTATGATTTTGTATATATATGTATATATATATACATATATATATATATATATATATATATATATATATATATATATATATATATATATATATATATATATATATATATATATCAACATCCAAAGAGATCCAATAGCCATGTGGGCGCGCTCTGCAGTGTGTGCTCTGCCCAGGGGTCGGATCCTGACCCAGGTAATTTTTGAAACAAAGGAGGCGGCACAATCAGGAATCGATTTAAAGCCTTATTTATTACAAGACTTCACCCCACCAACGCGTTTCGGCCTCACTCGGCCTTGCTCACGGTTGGTTAGTCCCTCTACAGTGTTTGTATTTATACTAGCCCATTTATGGCCATTTATGAGGCATTATGGGAGATGTAGTTTCAGTGCATTTTAGTGATTAAATTAAAGAAAAGAAAGACTTTGCATGCTTTTAAATTATAGCACTTTGGTAACAGTCAGTGTTCATGATAGTGGGTTCAGTACCCTTTGTCTTATCTTGATGTTTATTCTTTATCCATTGTTGTTAAGGGTGTAGTACCCATTTTTATTCTATACATTACCTACTGGCGGTCGCCAGTAGGTATATATAGTTAGGATTTTTTCTCTATGGGTTTTTTGAAAATTCTATGTCTAATAACTTTGGCGTTTGTGGACGGAATTGGCTGAAATTTTCAGGAAAATGGCACATTTTGTTTCTGAGCAGCCCCTGGAAATTTTGGGGGGGGGTTCGTCAAGGGGGGGCCGAGAAAAAAGGGGGGTCCCAAAACGTGTTTTTAACATTGAGTTTTCCATAGGGCGGTTGGCCTCACTTTTAGGCCGAACGGCTGAATGGATTTCTACGAAACTTGGCAAAATTGTAGGGACTGGTAGCCCGATGTGCCTTTGCTAGGTCTCAATATATGTGCTTCAGTGGATTTTGAGAAATTAACGTTCAAAAAAAGATATATATCTGTAACAGCGGACCGGGCAGCGCTCCGGTTCGCGGACTTTTCGCGGTACGGAGCTTTGTGAAGCGAAGCTGATTGGTTCTCCGGCGTCTGTAAACATTCCAAACAGTCCGTAGCGGCCGCCATCTTGTCTCTCGGTAGGATCGAGAGACAAGAGGAGCCCAAAGCGGAGGGGCAAATGACCATAAGGGGGCATAGTAGATCCTCCCTGACCCTCTAGGTTTGATGTGGAGGTTTTAAAAGGGCCCCGCGGGGCAAAAAAAATAAAAATAATAATAATCGAACGGCTGAATGGATTTGCACGAAACTTGGCAAAATTGTAGGGACTGGTAGCCCGATGTGCCTTTGCTAGGTCTCAATATATGTGCTTCAGTGGATTTTGAGAAATTAACGTTCAAAAAAAGATATATATCTGTAACAGCGCTCCGCTTCGCGTACTTTTCGCTTTACGGAGCTTTGCGAAGCTGATTGGTTCTCCGGCGTCTGTAAACATTGCAAACAGTCCGTAGCGGCCGCCATCTTGTCTCTCGGTAGGATCGAGAGACAAGAGGAGGCCAAAGCGAAGGGGCAAATGACCATAAGGGGGCATAGTAGATCCTCCTTGACCTCTTAGGTTTGATGTGGAGGTTTTAAAAGGGCCTCGCGGGGCAAAAAAATAAATAATAATAATAATCGAACGGCTGAATGGATTTGCACGAAACTTGGCAAAATTGTAGGGACTGGTAGCTCGATGTGCCTTTGCTAGGTCTCAATATATGTGCTTCAGTGGATTTTGAGAAATTACCGTTCAAAAAAAGATATATATCTGTAACAGCGCTCCGCTTCGCGGAGATAAAATTATCTCTGTATTACCTAGCTGTTGCTAACACCAGTTAGCGACCGCTAGTAGGAGATAGCGACCATCTTGGGCCCCACTTTGCATGTGAGTGATATTTATCACTAATGACATGCAAAGTGGGCATGCCAAGATGTTAGCGACTGGAAACAGTCGCTAACATCGCTAAATTATCTCTGTATTACCTAGCTGTTGCTAACACCAGTTAGCGACCGCTAGTAGGAGATAGCGACCATCTTGGGCCCCACTTTGCATGTGAGTGATATTTATCACTAATGACATGCAAAGTGGGCATGCCAAGATGTTAGCGACTGGAAACAGTCGCTAACATCGCTATCTCCTATTACCAACTTTTGAAAATATTCGCGATAAGCGCGAATATCTCCAAAAGCTACCACCTGCCCTGAGCAGTTCTTAGCCATGTTATCCAATGGGAGGTGGATAACATGGCTAAGAGCATTAGCTCGGTAATGCATGAATATTGGTGAGTTTTCAGCGATATTAATGCATTGCGGTCGTTTTTTATCGTATTTGCGATAAACCTTGATAATAGCAAGGTTTATCTGCAATAATTTCTGACGATGCTAAGCGGTAAAAAATTCGTTGCTAAGCATCGTTAGGGATAAATATCGCTTAACTTTGGTAATATGCCCCAACGTCTGTTAACGTTCGATTCGAAGGAAATCAGGAAGTGTTGAAAAACATTGTCTGCGCCATCTTGCCTTTTTTCAAATGCCACACTTTTGTCGTGCACGGCAGTCATTTTAGATGCCTTGACCAGACCCACTCTCTGCACGCTGTCGATCCTTAGCATGGCTCCCCACCCTCGCAAGCATCTCCCCCAGGCAGTGGTCACCCCCGCTCTCTGTCTTATGCATGGGTAATAAACCACCCCCCATCTGCGCTGCTCTTCCCTGAGAATCACACCCTGTGCCCGCCCGACACCTCCCTTTCGCCCTATTCACTACCGCACCCTCTGACACTCCTTTTCCTCTGTGTCCGATTGTCCAGGCCGGTCCTAGGGTATCAGCTAGCCCTGCAGATGTAGTTTATGGCCCCAGCTGTAAAGAATCACCCCTCTTCAAAGGAGTTATAGTAGATCAAGGCCCACACTCGATGAGATCCGTCACAGCAGACGCTTTCCTATTATCTGAAAACCATCCTGTATTGTGATTGGGGAGGGTGTGGAAAAGTAAATTTTGCCATGTTGTATGTGCCTACGTGTTCCCCATGTTATGTTATATCTGCATGATCGATATGCATGTATTCCCTTCTGATCGATTAAAGACGCAATTACAGTTGTGTCCATCTCTAGTATGCCAGTTTCCAGTCTTCGTGAAAGCAACGAATATTAGGCCTATGCAAAGCTACGTTGCCACATTTCACAGTGTGCACGTTAATTCATTGAATTGTCCCCGTTTCTAGGCCTCAAAAGGGCCCGGACTCAGATTCAGCTCCTGTTTCCTGAACCCTCTCCGAGGAGCGATACAGCCCCCACCTGTATCCCTGACCCTTAGCTTACTTCTTGCCACGCAGTGCCCGGCTCGGCCTGGCTCTGCCTCCCAGTCTGCCAAGAATATGTTATGTTTCTAGTTATCAATCCAGCCCTCCTTCTCTGCATTCCTAAGCTACTGAATCGCATCAATAGTTTCCGTCATGGTCTAGCCTTTATGTCTCCATGTAAGAGAAATACTGTATTAATATTCATGGAATATTCCTCACACACGCACTACATATAGAATTATATATGCACCAGTCTTAATGTCTGTTAGCCTTTGCCCTGATAACTTTTGGATTCTATCAACATGTACTCTAAACACTAGATACTAGATATGCCTGGGTACATGTCGCTCTGACCCTCCAGACTTTAGTCTCCTCTTCTAGCACAGAAGTCATAGCCCCCAGTTCTCCCTGGTAACACGTCATTGCCAGTTTGCGCGCACCACTAGGTTAAAGGTCCCAGCTGCTCAGGTAGCCCCCTCCATGTTTCCGCCCCTTTTATGACATATTCTGTTACGTTTGCATCACATGTCTATGTACACGCCCTGTACACGCCTTCTTGTTACATCATTTCACCCTTATCTTTCGCGACTGTTACGAAACCAGGCCTACTGCTACGCCTACTGTATTGAATGTAATGTATTTGTTTAACTATAAATATTGTGCACTGTTATTAAAAGTTATCCCTTATGCTCCCAGATCCTGCCCCCGGCAGCTGCCATCCTATTCCCGTACAGGCTGTCCTGTTCCTGTCCTTTATGCCTGATTAAAGCCTGTAAACTTCAGCTACCTCGAATCTTGACTCTTATTTATTGAGCTACCCGTTTATTGATTATTCTGAAAAATAGATCCGGTAATTAATTATTTATTTACTACAAGGGGACCGAGCCTGAAGCGGAAGATTCCAGGGATGACTCTTTGTACATCAAAGTTTTTACAATTATGTGTCACATTAAAAATATATAGCACTCCAACAAAGTAGTAAGATTATAAAACTTTAATAACTTATAAATATATACAACAAAACAAAAACAGTAATAACATATAAACATTTTTAGGGAAAAACAACGAAGTAGCGGTCGGCTGTGCGAATAGTCCCAACGCAGCACAACGTCCAGATTTCTGGACGGCACCCAGGTGATGTTGCCTGGGTGCCGCACTGATTTCGGCATCCGGCGTGGGGCGTCGCGGGTGGTGGGTCATCAGTAGCAAACTGTTGTGCGAATAGTTCCAAGGCAGCAGAACGATGGCACCAAGGGGATGTCCAGTAAGTTGCCGCACTGGTTTTGGTATCCTACAATGCTGCTCCGAATAACGGCGTGGGGCGCCCCGGGGGGGGGGGGGAGGCGGCGTGAACGGGCCTCTCCAGGTGGAGTCTCGTCTGTTGTAGTGGGG
Organism: Lissotriton helveticus; assembly: GCF_964261635.1. Classification (NCBI taxonomy): domain Eukaryota; kingdom Metazoa; phylum Chordata; class Amphibia; order Caudata; family Salamandridae; genus Lissotriton; species Lissotriton helveticus. Next base: position 1,105,253,432 of record NC_136059.1, read on the forward strand.
CGCCCCTTTACCGTTTCAGTTGCCATTCCGTCCGCTTTTGGTCCACTGTGTCAAAAGCCGCAATTTAGCTGAGTTGCGCCCACTCTTGCGGTGCAGCGATAGGCGGCTGTCACAGGACTCTCAAAATGGCGGCAGGCTGTTTCCTTTTTGGGCCTGGTCCACTTGAATGGCCCTGGGACACCTTGGAAATCGGACGCTTGTCTGCTAGGTCTTGGACCCCATTCTCGAAAGCGTCCCCTCCGCCTTGAGGATTCATCAAATGTTTTGGGGGCCCCCGACTCCTGCAGGCTTCTGGTGGGGAGCGGCTGCCATGATTGCTCGTGGAATGACCACGACGGAGCCACGAGATGGTGGTGCTTTCATGGTGACGCCAGCTTTAGTCTGAAACATCCAGAAACAAGGTGGGGCTTTCATCGTTTGGGAAAAAAAAAAGTTTTCATCCAATGAACAGTGTTATTTTTAGGTCATATGATCAAGCCTTCCATCATTAGGAAACCAAAAGTAAAATGAACCAATGAAAAGTTTTATAAACAAGTCACATGACCTGTTATGCGGCATAGGGTATAAAATGCGGAGAAAATACGTTGGCACGTGAGGCGGCGTCAGTAGCGGACCGATGTGCGAATAGGCCGAAGGCAACACAACGCGCCAAGATCCGGATGGCACCGAGGTGGTGTCCAGCAAGTTGCAGCACTGGTGTGGCCATCCTACAATGCTGAAAGTCGGCGTGGGGCGCCCCGTTGGCCTGTGAGCTCGCGTCAGTAGCGGACCGATGTGCGAATAGGCCGAAGGCAGCACAACGCGCCAAGATCCGGATGGCACCGAGGTGGTGTCTAGTAAGTTGCCGCACTGGTGTGGCCATCCTACAATGTTGAAAGTCGGCGTGGGGCGCCCCGTTGGCCTGTGAGATGGCATCAGTAGCGGACCGATGTGCGAATGGGGCCAAAGGCAGCGCAACAATATTTTCTGAATAGAAGACACCACAAGGCGCTGAGATGCCAAGATCCGGATGGCACCGAGGTGGTGTCTAGCAAGTTGTGGCACTGGTGTGGCCATCCTACAATGGTAAAAGTCGGCGTGGGGCGCCCTGTTGGCCTGTGAGATGGTGTCAGTAGCGGACCGATGTGCGAATGGGGCCAAAGGCAGCGCAACAATATTTTCTGAATAGAAGACACCACAAGGCGCTGAGATGCCAAGATCCGGATGGCACCGAGGTGATGTCTAGCAAGTTGCTGTACTGGTGTGGCCATCCTACAATGCTGAAACTCGGCGTGGGGCGCCCCATTAGCCTGTGAGATGGCGTCAGTCGCGGACCGATGTGCGAATGGGGCCAAAGGCAGCGCAACAATATTTTCTGAAGAGAAGACACCACAAGGTGCTGAGATTCGGTTACCACCGAGGTGATGTCTAGCAAGTTGCCGCACTGGTGTGGCCATCCTACAATACTGCTCCGAATAACGGCGTGGGGTGCCCGAAGGGGGGGGGGGAGGCGGTGTGAACGGGCCTTCCTAGGTGGAGGCTCGTCTGCTGTAGTGGGGCGCCCCTTTACCGTTTCAGTTGCCATTCAGCTGAGTTTCGGCTGCTCTTGATGCTACAGCGACAGGCGGCTGCAACAGGACTCTCAAAATGGCGGCCTGTTCTTTGGATTTGGGCCTGGTCCACTAAAATGGCCCTGGGACACCTTAGAACTCGGACGCTCGATTTTTTTTTTCCTTTCCTGTACATGCAAAAAAAGGTAAATGCCCGGTACGTTACACGCTTCATCTGCCACGATGTACTCTCCAGAGGAACCGAAAAATAATATAGTTATGTTAACTATACCATGCATTGTCATATGGAGAGGTGGCACCAATTAATTATAGTGCTGCATAAAAGAGAGATTTGGAGGAGAACCCCCGACCTGCCAGTACATTCATCAAAGAAGTGGCACTGACAGCATCAGAGGCAAGGGAAACAGTCCCAAATATTTAGAAGAACTTTGGAAAGATTAAAATGACATGTTTAGATTGTGGCAAATTAATTTCATGTGGACAGATGAGTGTTACTCTAATAAATACAGCATATGAACATCATCATAGTCGATGGTTGGTAGAGACATTTTGACTATATCCTGGACCTGCCCGTCCTCGCCCAAAATGGCGCCGGAATAAATGGGACTCGTAACTCCTTGTTGTGTACTGGTTGCAGAACCTTGAAATCACGAGATACGTATGCAGTTTTGAAGCACATGGCGGGCGGGGACGAGAATTGATTGAATATTTCGACATCCCTATTGATATTAAGTTCTGATGGGTTATTGATTACTGTACTATTGAAAGTTCGAATTAACGTCACCCATGGTACTTGCCCGCAAATGTATATCTAGATAATTTTATTGTAACTGGCCCTGTCGTATTTTAATTATAAAATGTACGTCCACCAATTCCGCAACTGTTAGACATCTTAGTTCTTGCAACCTAATGGCCCGCCCGTTACGTTCCTCTACAGTGTAAATGTCTACTCATCATATACGATTACAGTTTGCTCCGTGGCCGGCCCACGTGGTTATAGGCTCGTATTTGTATAATGAAATTTTCACAATAAAGGTTTTTAAAAGAAAACATGGTAGTAGTATATACATTGGTAAAGTTTTTAATAATAGTCACTGTTTTAGAATCAGTAAAAGGCAAGTGAAATAAAGCAGACCAATTACATGAAGGGTAAAAGGTATAATACGCAGGAACGCAGTAAAGATAAATGGTCAAGGGCTGTTGTGTTTTCTACTCCTGCAACATAAAGTGATCGATAAGAATCTCATATTCAGGCGTATCGGCGACTAAGACAGCAGGTCGACCCTCTTTTGCTCAACGGCTCCGTCATGGGACGAAGAAACGCTCTTTTTCTCGGAAAAAGAATATATTTTACTTGCAGGACAGTTGTAAATTTTCCGGGAAAGTACATTAGCCTGGAACATTATAACATATATTTAAGAAAAAATAATGTTCGGAAGTAATAAAAAGCGTAATTTTTAGGTCACATGACCAAGCCTTTCATCATTAGAATAAGAAAAGTAAAATGGACCAATGAAAAGTTTTATTAACAAGTCACATAACTTGTTATGCTTACGTTACGCGCTGCGCGTTGCGCCCGGATGACTTCCGGATGCGCTAACGTGGCGCGTCATATGACGCATTACGCGACAACGAAGGTCCAGAATATAGTCAAAATGTCTCCACCAACCAGCGGACGGAACACAACCCCTTTCAGCAGGCTAAATAGTTCTGTTAAATGACAACAGAAGGGACAGGCAACAAGAACCATCAGTCAAAGAGGGGAGGGCTAGTTCTTCTCTACCGGGTTACATTGGGGCGCTACCGGAACTGATCGAATTGGTAGTCTACAGTGTTTCTGGATGTTTCAGACTGAAGCTGGGGTTAGCATGAGAGCACCACCATTTCGTAGCTCCGTCGTGGCCATTCCGCAACCAATCATGGCAGCCGCTCTTTATCGTTATTTTGGGCGGGGTGGGTGGCGGAGCCGAGCTGTTTTGCAGCCATCATTGTGTGGAGTTCAGTTCATCTCACTAGTTTCGTATTTGTCATGAGGGGTTGTTCCTAATGTTTCTATTTTAGCGAGGTCAAAAAGAGATCCCATTAGTGGCCTACTGATTTTGCTCGATTCCTTTTGTTTTTTTTACACGATTTTTCGTTATCTGCAAAGACTAAACAGAGTATTGCGACTCTGTGTTTGTTTGTAAATAGAGAATGAACCAAAGAGAACCAATTCTAAAACAGTAAATGCTTGGATAACAATCAATCAAATGGAGAGAGAAGCAGGCACGACGTATTACAATGGGGGCAAAGGCCTGCGTTAACTACCTTTCACTATCTGCAAAGAGAGAGTACTCCTAATAGAAATGAGGGGGGGGGCACCATTCAAAGCAGATCAGTGTGCATAAACACGAAAATGTTTTTACTTACCACGTACTTGACATTCGACAGCTTATGATATTTGCTATTAAAAATCCATTGAAATTCACTGAAAAAACCATAGGTTATAGACCATATATAGTTAGGAATTAGCATTTACAAAACCTTGAAAATTCACTGAAAAAACCATAGGTTATAGACCATATATAGTTAGGAATTAGCATTTAAAAAACCTTGAAAATTCACTGAAAAAACCATAGGTTATAGACCATATATCGTTAGGAATTAGCATTTACAAAACCTTATTTTACTCACACAAAACCATTGAAATTCCATATATAGTTAGTTGCACTAACTATATATCGCGCACCCGCAATCCACTGCTGATGATGTCACATATTACATCATTCATGACATGGTCAGTGACATCACTGATGACATCACTGATGACATCTCAAATGACATCACTGATGACATCTCATTTGACATCAATGACCACATCACTGATGATATCATTCATGTGACAATACAATGCATCTCCTCACATTTTAATATAACCTCTGTTTCATCCAGTGTTAAATACAGAGTATAATTTTTGAAACCATTGACACACCAATACTAGTTACTACATACGCACTCACTGATTCCTACGTCTACACACACCTTCACTCATTCACCCATACAATCATTCATACATACAATCACTCATCTTTACAACACTATCATATGCACTCATACACCTATACAGACACTCACAGTCTGCCACTCATCCATGGAGTTACTCACTCACCTAGTCAGTCATGTAAAGAATCAATGACACTTCCATTTTCTTGTCTATACAGTTAAACATAGAGCACCTTACATTTTCAAACATATACTAACACATACTTACCTTCTTATACAATCATTGATACAAGTACACATTGATCTGCACAGAGTCACACACCTCCCAGCCAGCCACACACACACTCAGTCTCCCATACAAATACTTGGGCAATCAATCAATAACCCATATAGTTACTCATACAGCTACTGATCAACACATGCAGCAGTTTACAGAACAACAGACATAATGATGCACAAATTAAGACAGTTTAGTCACTAACCCATGCACTCAGTGAGACACATTTAATCACTCACTCATACAGTTAGTCATGCACCTACTAAATCCTTCGTCCAGACACTTACACATCCACTCAATCTTCAATATGTAAGACATATTTAAACTTTACAGAAACAAAAAATCACTGGATGTTGTTATCAGTCATGTCATCAGTGATGTCATTTGAGATGTCATCAGTGATGTCATCAGTGATGTCACTGACCATGTCATGAATGATGTAATATGTGACATCATCAGCAGTGGATTGCGGGTGCGCGATATATAGTTAGTGCAACTAACTATATATGGAATTTCAATGGTTTTGTGTGAGTAAAATAAGGTTTTGTAAATGCTAATTCCTAACGATATATGGTCTATAACCTATGGTTTTTTCAGTGAATTTTCAAGGTTTTGTAAATGCTAATTCCTAACTATATATGGTCTATAACCTATGGTTTTTTCAGTGAATTTTCAAGGTTTTGTAAATGCTAATTCCTAACTATATATGGTCTATAACCTATGGTTTTTTCAGTGAAAATATATATATATTACCTACTGGCGACAGGTATATATAGTTAGGATTGTTTTCCATAGGGAAATCGCAACATTCTATTGGGAATAGCTTTGGCGCCGGTTGAGGAATTTTCCTTAACTTTGCCTCGCGGCGCTTCGGTCCTTCCCTGAAAGTTTGGGGGGGATCCGTCAAGTCGGGCCGAGATAAAAGGGGGGTCCCAAAACGTGTTTTCCCCATGTTAATTTCCATAGGGCGGTTGGACTCACTTTTAGCCCGAACGGCTGAATGGTTTTCCACCAAACTTGGCAAAATTGTAGGGACTGGTAGCCCAATGTGCCTTTGCTATGTCTCAAGATATATGCTCCAGTGGTTTTTACGAAAAGTAACTTTGAAAAAATATATATTGGGCTACATTGGGCTATATATATGTTAGAGCCCAAATGTAGCCCAATGTAGCCCAATGTAGCCCAAAGATGGCCACCAGAGACAAAAAAAACAAATGTAGCCCAAATATCAGTCAGATGTTGCCCAACTAAAGCCCAATGACAGAATGTCCCAGAGTGTTCTAAAGAACAACTAGAGCGCTAACAGTCTTACTTATGACAAAAGTATGGCACACCTAAATTCACTGAAAAAAACATAGGTTTCAGGCCTTATATAGTTAGGAATTAGGCACAAGAAAGCAGAAAAACAAACGTGTAGAACACAAAAAGGGGGCAGGGTAGAAACACCCTGACCCCTTAGGGCTGCTCAGGTGGTCCCACTAGGATATTAATATATTTAAACGTTATCCGCTAATAGAATTAGCATTTAAAAAACCTTTGAAATTCACTGAAAAAACCATAGGTTTCAGGCCTTATATAGTTAGGAATTAGCATTTAAAAAACCTTTGCAATTCACAGAAAAAACCATAGGTTTCAGGCCTTATATAGTTAGGAATTAGCATTTAAAAAACCTTGCGAATTCACTGAAAAAACCATAGGTTTCAGGAGTTATATAGTTAGGAATTAGCTTTTAATAAACCTTTGAAATTCACTCAAAAAACTATAAGTTTTAGTGGTGTTATAGTTAGCTGGACTCTGTATTTTACAAAGAGTGATGAAAAATTGTAATAGTGTATGAAAAGGTGTATGTGATTGTCACGTGGATGATGTCATCAGTGATGTCATCAGTGATGTCATTTGAGATGGCATCAGTGATGTCACTGACCATGTCATGAATGATCTAATATGTGACATCATCAGCAGTGGATTGCGGGTGCGCGAAATATAGTTAGTACAACTAACTATATGGGAGCAATTTCAATGGTTTTGTATGAGTAAAATGTCCAGCTAACTATAACACCACTAAAACTTATAGTTTTTTGAGTGAATTTCAAAGGTTTATTAAAAGCTAATTCCTAACTATATAACTCCTGAAACCTATGGTTTTTTCAGTGAATATATATATATATATATATATATATATATATATATACTTACTTATATATTACCTACTGGTGGTCACCAGTAGGTAGTTATGGTTAGGATTGGCTTCCATAGGAAATCTGCAACATACAAAATCGGGAATAACTCTGGCGCAGGTTGAGGAATTTGTGTGAAATTTTCCAAAATTTTGGCCAGCTCCGCTCTGCTCCTTCCCTGGAAGTTTCGGAGGATTCGTGAAGTGGGGGCTGAGAAAAAAGGGGGGTCCCAAAACGGTCGATCTGACAAGTCTACAGCCCGAACCGCTGAACGGAATTACGCCAAACTTGGCAAAATTGTAGGGACTGGTACGCAGATGTGCCTTTGCTATATTTGCTGAAAATTGCTCCAGTGTTTTTTTTGAAAATTAACTTCAAAAACACATATATATCTGTAGGCGCGCTCCGTCCGCTCTACGGTACGCGTACGGGGGAGCGCACCCGGCGCGCTACGGGAGTGCGCGAGCGGAAAGCTGATTGGCTGTCGGGTGTCTGTCAACATTCTAAACAGTCCGGAGAGTCCGCCATCTTGTGTCTCAGTAGAATCGAGACACAAGAGGTGAAAAAAGAAAGGGGGATATAATTAAAAGGGGGCAGAGTAGACACCCCCTGACCCCCTAGGTTTTCTGAGGGGGGCCTAAAAGGACCCTGAAGGGCAAAAAAGGTTTTTTTTTTTTAAATTTTCGCGGGGTAAGCGTTGGGTCTGCTCCCGGGTACGCTCTCCAAGACGCGCACCCTGAGTGCACCACGGGGAAAAACAGTGTAAAAAAATAGAGTAAAAAAAATAATGTAGAGTGTTTAGAGGTAAGTTAGCTCTGAAAAGAGCTGTTGTGTTCATTGGGTGTTTTTTGTACCTACAAGTAGGTACCAATGCAGAGTCTTATATTCAAGAGGAAAACTCTATTCCCCTCATCTGTAAAATGCACACCATCTCTCTTATAGATGTCTTGCATGTTGTAACGCAAGTTGTTGTGGTAAATGGAACCCATAGCATAGTCTCTGAGGTAAGCAGAAACAGATTTATTTACATGTTTCCTTGCTTTCTCAATCTGTGGACAAAATTGGTTGGACCAGTTCCATTTTTGCCTTTGGCATATATTAGAAAATACCAAGGCAGTTTTGGGAAAAAGTGACATCAATTGCCCAAAGATGTCTTTTAAAATCATTTCCAGACCTACCCCAGTCAAAGTGAAGGTCATTTCCACCACAGTGCACAATTATAAGGTCAGGGTGTGGTAAATGCATAAAGGATTTTACCAATGGTATCAATTGGTGACTCCTCAATCCTCTTTGTCCAATCCATACAATGTTCACATTTGGTAAATCAAGATTGTAAATACCTCTGTTAGTTGCATATTTTTGAGCCCAGTGGACATAGCTATGACCCACAAGCCAGACTTTTGTCATTTTGAAGGTAGATGTGCTTCTAATCAGATGAGTTGTGGAAATGAAATGGCAGTTTGATTATGAAAAAAAACTGTTTGAGAATCAGTGCAGATGAATAAGTAGAAATGATTGGAGCTTTGTTAAAAATCTCCACTGAAAATTAGGGTGCATGCTTTTTTTTTAAAGAAGTCATTTCAATGGTTGAGAAAAAGTCATTTAAAGAAACATTGCATTTTACTATCTAGTAGATTGAGAGGTCAAGCAGGCTTGATGGATTTTTTTGCAACTTAGTAAAATGAACTTGTGAACTCTGTGCTGGTTTTAGAGGGAGTTACCATGGTTACTTGGTGAATGAGCACTGGGGGGATGGGTGAATGTTATGTGAGTTTCAAAGTCTTGAAATCTTCAACCAATTAAAATGTGCAGTTTGGTTTTGAATTTGTGGGGGAACAATTTTTATTGGCTATGTGCAAGAATATGGCTCTGAAATCAGAAAGAATCTGTGCCATTATTGAAAGGCCCCCAGTGAAGGAAGCATTGTTCAGAGATTCTGCTTAAGAATATCTGTTGACTGTGACTGACACTGTTTGACATCTTCCAATCCATTTTTAAAGGTGAGTAATGATTCTTTTAAAAAAGATAGAGAGTTTAAAGATTTTTGACAATTATCATTGTGTGTGTCTCTGTGATTTAAGGAATTATATTTTTACCTTTTTCCATAATGTTAGCTGTGTGTTTATAAGGTAGTCTTCTTTAAATTGTTTTTATGCTTGGATTCAATGCTGGTTTAGAAATTGTGTAATGGTTTCATTGGAGTTGTAAATATGCTCATTTTTTTAAGCACATTGTGCAACCTGTAGCATGGGTGGAAGGAGTGAATGTCTTGAGAGGGATAGGAATAGCAGATAGAAAACCATATGAAATGGTGGGAAGATGCATAAAGTATTTCAGTAATGGTATCAAAAGAGATGTAATATAAGATAAAGAGGAACATATTTACAAGAATTTTGCGCAATTTTAGACATGGATGGAAGCTGAAAATGCATGCAGAATGATAAAATATGTACCCAGACAAGAATATGAAATGCCGTGAGAGATGTAAACACACAGCTATGTCAAAGATTGTGCACGCAGCTTGTAAATATGCAGGCAGACAAAGCAATCTTTGACATAGCTGTGTGTTTATAAGGTAGACTCTCACAATGATAAGATCTCTCACGGCATTTCATATTCTTGTCTGGGTGCATATTTACAAGCTGTGTGCACAATCTTTGACATATCGGTGTGTTTATAAGGTAGACTCTCACAATGTTAACATCTCTCACATTACATAAGGTAAGCTCATGGGCTTGCCCCATGTGAAAAGATGCATTGCTGGAAATTATTTTTTTACTACAATTTTTTACACTGTTTTTCCCTGTGGTGCGCCTGAGGGCCTCATTTATGAGGCCATGCGTCACTTTTACGCCGCCGGTGCGTCACTTTTTGTGACACAACTAGGTAGATGCGTCACTTTGTAAAGCCCTGTGCCACATTATACGTGAGTCAGGTGTAATGTATGCAAAAGGGCGTATTGACGCAAAGAAGGGTTGAACAAATGACGCAGTGAAATCTATGAGATTTCACTGCGTCACTTTTAGGACGCTGTTGTGTTAATCATTGTAAACTGAGTTGCGAAACATCTGACGAAAGGGAATTTTTCTATTCAGCTCTTTTGCAACTTTTCAAGCCATGGCGTTCAGAATTAGAATTACTTGGAGATTTCGAGAGCTATGAAGATTCCTTCAATGCTACTAAAGACACTATAGAATATCCTGTTTTTGCTAATTACGTGAAGATTTTGAATATTAAATTGAACAAGAAGCTGCAATTGCAGCTGAGATTGCTACAGACAGTTCTCAGGATAGTCAAACTTCTGCTTCATTAAGTCAGGATCCATTAGGAGAACCAATTATTCAAAATGAAGCAGCAACTGCCATGGAAGAGGTAGAAACAGCAATGTATCAAGCTCTAGAAGATGTAAGAAACTTAGGAAGTTTGGGAGAACAACTAAATGTTGAGCAGAAAGAAATATATGAGCAAGTGAAAGAACAGATTAACCATGGATTACTTCATGAAAAGAAAGAGAGCTCTTGCTCATCATTTGAACCTATCAGATTGTACGTGAGTGGACAAGCTGGAACAGGAAAAAGATTTTTAATAAAAGTAATTTCAACTTATCTACACAAAACAACTGATTCGTATTTGTCTTGTGTTGTCACTGCTCCAACTGGGTTGGCGGCACACAATATTAAAGGAATTACTTTACATTGTTTATTAATGCTACCAGTAGAGCATGAAAACTAATTGGAATACCACAAGCTATCTGGAGAAGCTTGTTTTGAAGTTTCAAGAGTCTTGAAGAAAATGAAACTTCTCATTATTGATGAGGTACGCATGGTATCAAACTTAATGCTTGCCTTTGTGCATTTAAGAATGCAGCAAATTCTTAAAACAGAGCATGACTTATTATTTGGAGGAAAACACGTCATAGTTTTTGGAGATCTACTACAACTTACTCCTGTAAAAGGACAACCAGTGTTTAAAACACTGTCGCATGAAGATACCAGAAAGTCTTTGGGGAGCATTGGAAATGTAAACATTTGGTCATATTTTGAGTATAAGGAACTTATTACAAATATGCGACAGGCAAATGATGCTGATTATGGAACTATTCTTCAAGATATAAGAATTGGAAAAATGACTATACATGGCAAAGAAGCTTTACAGAGACGATTACTTTCCAATTTGTTTCCAAATGAAAATATTGTCCCAGAGAAAATATATATGAGAATTGCAGAAAACCAATCTGTAATCTGCTTAATGCCAACACTACGTGAAAGTTCTATATTCAATGAAGAAATGTTAAAGTTGGAAAATGAAGAATTGATAAAATGGGAAGCAATTGATAAAATAGAACATGAAGGCAACACTATTATTTTGACCGAAAAGTTGAAGAGGAAATTGGGGGGCATATTACCAAGCAATAGCGATAATTATCGCTATTGCTTGGTTAGAGACAATAATTTACCGCAGAGCTGCGGCGATTTTTATCGCAGATAAACCTTGGTATTACCAAGGTTTATCGCAAATGCGATAAAAAACGGCCGCAATGCATGAATATCGCTGAAAAGTCAGCGATATTCATGCATTACCGAGCTAATGCTCTTAGCCATGTTATCCACCTCCCATTGGATAACATGTCTAAGAACTGCTCAGGGCAGGTGTTAGCTTTTGGAGATATTCGCGCTTAGCGCGAATATCTCCAAAAGTTGGTAATAGGAGATAGCGATGTTAGCGACTGTTTCCAGTCGCTAACATCTTGGCATGCCCACTTTGCATGTCATTAGTGATAAATATCACTGACATGCAAAGTGGGGCCCAAGATGGTCGCTATCTCCTACTAGCTGTCGCTAACTGGTGTTAGCGACAGCTAGATAATAGGGAGATAATTTTATCTCCGCTTTCTTGGCTTTTAAAGCCAAAAAAGCTGAGATAAACCCCCTTGATAATATGCCCCTGGATTCTTTCGAGAAATCGATAAGTAAAACTGCTGGTTTAGAAAAGAATGTATATGCATGAGTAAACTGTAGGGTAATTTTACGACGTAATTTGCATGTGGAAAGAGGTTTAGTAAATGGAGCAATGGGTAAAATTGTTGATTTTTGTTAATTATGTAAATAGAGATGGGATCGAATTTTTGAAAATCAAATTTGAAGAAATTCCTGAAGTACAACAACTTAGTCGTTGTCCAGCTCGTTTTTTGCTTGTAAAAGATTTGTATGTACGCAGAAAACAGTTTCCTATTTGTTTGGCATATCTGGTGACCATTCATAAATCTCAAGGTTTAAGTGTAGATAGTGCTTTAGTGAATATTGGAAGTCCCGTGTTTAAAGAGGGTATGGCATATGTTGCTTTGTCCCGAGTGAGAACTTTATCTGGATTGTATTTGATTGATTTTGATGAGACAAAGGTTAGTGCAGATGCAAATTGTGTGAAAGAGTATATTAGATTAAGAAGAGAATATGAACCCAATTTAGGTCAATATTCAGTGCTTGAAAAGCGTGTGGTAGGTAGAAAAAGATTAGAGAATATCTGTAGTGAAACTGTAGAGAAAGGAAAAAAACAAGATGAAGTTGTGCCTGCAAGCAAAAAGAAAAAGGATAGTGTTGAAGAAAATGTTGGATATCGGTTTGAAAATAGTTGTGTTGTCAACTGCTATGCTAATGTAGTTGTTAATGTTGTTTTTCATCTTCAAAGTTTGCAACAGCAAATTGCTGAAAATCAGGAGAAAAGATTCTCTTCATTGTTGTATTCTATTTATGAGAAATGTAGTAGTGATAGAACTAAAATACAAAGTGTTTCTGATATTTGAAATCTTTTGGACATATGTTCTGGTTCTAATTGTTTGTTTACATGTACCACTGACATAGACACTGACAGATTTATATATTTGACTTTACCAGAGTGTGAATCAGTGTCTTTTAATAATCTAGTTAGAGGAGCAACTCAAAACATGGAGTGTAGCACATGTAAATCAGAAATGTCATCAACATTATTTATACATAAAAATGGACAGTATGTTATTTTAATGCTGCAACGTTGTAGAGCTGATGGAAGAAAATTGGAAACTTTAATTAGAAATGTTGTGGCTACTCAAGTATCAATATCAGGAAGAACTTTTGTAGCTGTTGCAATTATTTTTCATGATGGACCTTCTCCAACATCTGGACACTACACTGTTTATTTAAGATATGTGAAAGGTTGGACACATAGTAATGATACTCAATTAGTTTCTAAGCAACGTTTGCCTAAAGAGTTACCAAATTCGTACCTAATATTTTTAAAGCCAAAATTTTAAGAACTAAAATTTAGCCTTTCAAGATTACTGTTGTTAAGGTAGATTAGTTTGGTTTTGTAGAGTATTTTAAAATGGAGGGTGAGGAGTTTGAAGGATAATCTTCATGTTGATGTTGAAGCAGTGTAGGTGTATGAGGTTGTGAGCGATGTGGCTGCAGCAGAGGATATTGAAGATCAGTCAGGTAATGGTGTTTTGGATTTGTAGTAGTCGTTGTAGGTGTTTGCTTGATATTCCTAAGTAGAGTGTGTTGCCACTGTGTAGTGTGTTGTTAATGAGGGCCTGTGTCACTGTTCTTCTTCTTTCAGTTATGCCGCACTTATAAATGTTGCAGAGCATGTGGTGGGTGTTATAGCAATATGAGTAGATGCTGTAGACTTGCTTACACATACAGAGGGAGGAGTTAAGGATGAATCATAAGTAGTGTACATGGTCAGTAGGTGTTGGAACTGTTTATAGTGTAGTTGGCCAGCAGAAGTCATCTGAAGCTGAGTAAGTGGGTTTGAGGATGTGTATCTTCATGTTGTGCAAGTTCAGATTTATAGAGCTACTCCTTATCCACTAGGTGACATCTTTAATTACGTTGTGGAGTTTTTTTTTATGGTATGTGGTTTCCTGGTGATGACCAGGATGAGCTGGGTATCGTCGATGTAAGAAATATTGTTGTGGTTGAAATGGCGGGCCACTTATGTGAGGGTGGCTGTGAAGATGTTGAATAGCGTTGGGATGACAGATCAGCACTGGGGGACGATGCAAATGATATCAATGGTTTTAGATCAAAATACTGGAAGGCAAATGTTCAGAGTTACTATTGAACAACTTTCAAAGAAATAATTTTACACAAACTAATTTGCCATGGGGAAAAGTTTGTGAAACCTTCAATAATTGGTTTTCAAGTTTTGTCATGGAATAAAATTAATGATGGTGTTTTGTTATTTCAGGATTGTTTGACATACCCTATAGTTACGTACGAAATTGGTCTTATAAAAAACATTTAAGATATGTTTTGTTTCTATTTTTTAGATTCTTAATGAGATTGTTGTTTGGGTTTTTTTAAGATAATATTTTTGATTGTCTTTTTTTTGCCCGCTGTTATGTGATGAGTACTATTAAACTCACTGTTTCTAGTGAAATTCAATATATTCTGAGAACAGCAAAAAAGGCTAAATAAATGCTTTAGAAATGATTTTGTGTTGTAAAAGAATAATTGTAACTGTATTTTTTTGTCTTCTACAGATGCTAAATTGGCAATAATTTTTTTTTAATTTATTATTTTGAAGGTAGGTATAACTAAGTATCAAAAATGATTGATGGGATGTACCTCTACAAAAGTGAAGTAATACAACGTCTATGTTGTACAAAAGTTTGTAAAGACGGTTTGTATCTTTGAAAGACATTTGAAGATTTTTTTTTAAATATATAGTGAGTGTACCTGTGTTCTTAGTATTCTATTACAACACATCAACTGCTTTGGAACTGGTAAGCTGAATAGATATTTCTTACTTTTTTTAGTACTGCATTTTATTATAATAGCCTTAGTTTATTTCTATAATGATAAACAGTGACTGGTTTGAAAATGTAAGGTAATTTTATAACCAAAAATTCATATAAGCAAATGTAATTGATATAATCATATAAAGTATTTGAGAAAAGTTTTTGTATAATATTTTTTAAAGAGCAAAATATTTGATAAAGCAAGTTTTATGTATTAGTGAAAATGATAAAATTAAGTGTTTATGTTTTTCTGCAAGGAACAACAACATAATAAAATTTAATATGGAAGAAGAGCAGAAGAATATGGAAGAGAGTTATGAAATTACTGACAGTCTGACAGAGGAGATAATATACGTTTCATAGACAGCGAGAATGAAGAAGAAAGTATTGGTGCAGGAGATATTACCTGCGTTTTTTTAGATCAAAGTTTGGACAATGAGTTTAGTGAAGCATTAGACGACGTTGAGATTCATAACATGACTTTTGAAATTTCAGATGAAGTGATGCTGGAAGTTCTATTAAATTATGAATTGTTAGAAGAATACATTTATGATTAAAAATAAAAAATGGTTTGAGAGACTCTTCTTGTAGAATTGTAATCATTTAGCAAGTATCCAAGTTCTCATGGAACAAAATGAGTCTTAGGGCATGGAGTGATTCAAACCTTTATAAATTATTAATGCAATGTTCTATGCACCAGCAAAGTTGTGTTTTATAGTTTTTATTCCCAGGTGTATATCCTTTGACTTGACTTCCAGCCTTTAACGCTGTAGAGGGACTTTAATAGCTGGTATAGTCCTCTACGACGAGCTATAAGGCTATATTCTAAAAGTGAAGCTGCTATACATTCAACCAGATAGTTTCAGGTTGCAGGTTTCTAATCTTTCAGCCAGTACCAAAGTACTTATGAGGTAAAGAGGGCTTAGGGCATGGACTGTTTCAAACCTCTTTTGACTATGCATGCACTGTTGTATGTACCGCCAAATTTTTGTTTTATACCTTCAATTCCCCAGTCTTTCTGTCATTGCTGATTTAGTATTGCATTGAGGTATTGATTGAAATGTCCTTATGTATACACTGTTGAAAAAATGGAGCTCTTATAATAATTCATTCATGCAGTCTCTTTGCAGAAGTGTAATTATACAGTCGGTATCCAAGTAATTATAGAGCAAAGTAGGCCTTAGAACATGCAGTGCTTCAAAACTCCTATAGGCTATGCTTGCAGTGGTCTATGTACCAAACTAGGCATAAGGATGGTGCAACGGGAAACAATTGTTTTATTTCTCCTTGTTTTTCTTTTTTCTATGTGTGTTGCTTTCTGCAGCACATGTAGAAAAAGGAAAAGTCTCTTGTGATTATTTTTCTACAGAAAGGTTTCCCTCCCTGTACAAAAATAATCGTTGTTGCAATGCAGACATGCTTGCTCCATTCTGCTAAGGTTTCTGCATTGGTGCAGGCAGACCATTGTGTGCCGGTGTAAGGGAATAGGATAGGAATATGCTATATCTTATAGATATGGTGCATTCCTGTCTTTTTCTATAGCCATAGGGAAGCGTAGCAGGAAGGCCTGCTGCACTTTCCTACGGCAAAATCTCATAAAGGAGGCCTATGTGTGTAGTCAAGTACTCATGGTGCAAAGTGGGCGTGAGGGCAAAGAATACTTCAAACCCCTACATGTGCATACATTATTCTATGACCCTGCAAATTAGCTTGTTTTATGTTGAATTTCGCAGTTTCTACCTTTTCACTTCCATCAAATACTCTGTTACTCTTGCAATAGTTTTCTAGTGACTCGTTGATCAGTGTGTAGTAAAGCATTCACTACATTAAAACAGTAAATAGTAGAGGTAGAATAAGTGGTAGATCCCCAGAGATATGACAGCTATTGTGCACTGTGACATCACCATCATGGATGCACCAAATTTACAATGTGGTGCACTATGGGGCAAAAATGGCACAGATATGTTTTGTGTCTGTGCTGTAAAGATGACGCATTGCTTGACTTGCTTTGCAAGCTCAATGCAGCTCCAGCAATGTTCTTGGGGCTCTATGCTCAGAATGCTGTGTCAAGCTGCTTCAAACAGGTGCAGTGTTCTGTCGCAGTATAATCCCAAAAGTGACTGAATAAAATCTTATAGATTTCACATAGTCACTTTTAAGAGGTGTTCCTGCGCCAGAACACCTCCCAACTGTGCAGGAAAGCCTCCTTTTGAAGTACGCCTTTACAATGTGACGTACTTCCCAATTACGTCAGATTGTAAATAGCATACATCATGGTACATCTTTTGCACCACCGCTGCATCACAAATGTGATGCAATGGTTGTGTAAAAGAGACACAAGGGGATTGTAAAACCGCCTTTAATATATACAAATTCGTCCACGCACTTTCACCAATAGTGCAAATTAAAGCATAGACTTGTAACATATTTATATACATATGTTACATTTAAGTGCTTCGGAGGTACTACAGTATACTATAGGTAAACACCCTATAGATTTATGCTGTACCACATCCTTATAGTTTTGCACTTTCATATTCATTCATTCATTTATGAACTAGACATTCATTCTGACAAACCTTTACACACAAACATAGAAATATAGTTCTTTTTTTGACCAGGGGAGATAGTTCGGAAAAGAACAGGGTTTTTTTTTGTTTTGTTTTTTCTTGAAAAAAACAGAAAAATTGAACTTTATAAACAAAGGAACTGTCCAACAGGAACAAAACACTAAAAAAAAGAAATAATTATTGAGAGCAGTTGTGGCTCCTGTTCGTTTGAAGAATTACTTGTATGGATTGTTGTCTATATGATATTAGTTGGTTGCAATTCATGCAACGGATAACTAAATTTCTAAATTCTGGCTGCAAAGATGGTTTCATTGTAGTTGGTAGTGGTGGTGGTGGTGCACTTGATGTGCTTGGAGCAGCAGAGCCCTGCTCCTCCTCCGATCTTCTGATTACTGCTCTTGCCCAATTGTTTGGGTGTAAATATTTAACATGGCGAACCATGCTGGCAGTGCCAAAATAATATTTTTTGTTGGCATTACCCCTGAATAAAATAGTGTTACATTTTTTGCATGTAACCTTTGGGGCATTTACTTTTGGGAAGGTAAAAAAATTCAAAATTATTGCTTCTTTCTTCTTTGGGTGTGGCTCCTCATTCTCAAATTCTTCAGATGAAGAGTGATCAGAAGAGTCTTCTGGAAGTCCAGCCATATTAAAGTTTTCTTCTAAAGCACAGCAGCTGAAGAAAAGAGATAGTTCTTCTGAGAAAATCAAAGAAAAATGATTAAAATGGGAGGGGTCTTTCAACAATTGGAGTAGGCAGTATTATGAACCAATGAAATCTCTTCTTTTAAAGTCACATGGCTGTACATACTCTTACGCTGCGCTTACGGTGCACTTCCGGTGCGCTTACGGAGCTGTTACGCCGCACTTCCGGTGTACTTCCGCTGCGCTTCCGGACGACGTACCCTCGCGAGATTCGTAATTACTTTCAAAAGTAATATACGGTTCTTAAAAGTAAAAAAAAAAAAAATTCTTGATTATCACAGATAATGTCTACCTTTAACATTTACAATAAATACATAGATATAAAGTTTTTAACATTATAAAACTTCCGGGGTACTCACAGGGGGCGTCGTACAAGCGTAGATGACGTCACGCAGTAGCGCGGATACGCCCCGTAACGTGAAAACGTATGCGTAATGTGTGCGCAAGTACCCTCACAGGACGATTTTCCATACAAACGATGGTGCAATCACCGAACGCGTACGGTGAGATTACCCCTAAAAAAAAAAGGAATGATATCAAATTTTTGTAAAAAAAAATAATTAATACAAAAAATTATTTTTATATTTAGTTTTATTATTATTTTACAATACAATATGAAATATAAATAAAACAAAATAATATGTAAATATTTATTATAAAAATCAGGAAAAGTAGTAAAAAAAGAGAAGTTTTTAGTAATCAATACATTTAAGAATTATCATTTACAAAACCTTAGAAATTCACTGGAAAAAACATAGGTTTCAACAACGTTATAGTTAAAAATTATCACATAAAAAACCTTTGAAATTCACTGAAAAAACCATAGGTTTCACACACGTTATAGTTAAAAAATAGGATTTTAAAAACCTTTGAAATTCACTGAAAAAAACATAGGTTTCACACATTTTATAGTTAGTTTGACATTTTACTCATACAAAACCATTAAAATTCCCCCGTTATAGTTAACTGTAACACGCGTGCCCGCAATGCACTGCTGATGACGTCACATATTACATCACTCATGACATGGTCAGTGACATTACTGATGACATCACTGATGACATCTCAAATGACATCACTGATGACATCATCCTTGTGAAAGAGTGACAGACCTCCTCTCAGCATAATAGCGTAATATAACCCTTGATTAGGGCTCCCGGTTTTCCGTTTAAATGGATTTTTACATATAAATACAGACGGAAAACAAGTTTCCCTTTGTCTGTATTTAAATGTAAAAACGGGAAAACACTAGCACATTTTGTGGCGCTGCCTTGCTCCAGCAGAGAGTTGGAAAAAAACAGGATGGTATGGTGATTGCTCACAGAGCAATCGCCTTTAGTGTTATCAGTATTTAAACAAAGCCTCGTTAACAAGTGATTGGTCTTTTAAAGACCTGTGAAGTTCTCGGGTGCGGCTGGCAGCACAAAAATTCGTAGGGGGGAGGTATTGTAAAAGAGAGAGGTCACCATGCTCAAGACGTGCTGTGAAGCATGCCTTCAGCCTCATGGGGAGTTTTGAAAAAAAGATGTTTAATTAGTTACAGGTCCCATGACGAAATGACAGACATGGCGTTCTTTTCCTCCATACTCCAGTTCCTGTGACATACACCTCGCAGTGCACCTGTTTACTCGGGTGCAAGTCTGTATGATTTAAAGATGTTCAGACAGCTCCTGTCTGAGCAGCAGCACTAATGGAGCATAATATAAAAACAAGACAGAGAAACCGCTTGACGCTGGAGGGAGAACTTTAAATGTGGTCTACGTTTGTTGCTGGCCTCCTGCCACTCTATGGAGTTACAAAGATAGGCAAATAATCACATGCCTACAATTAAGTAAGAATCTATCCCAATACATAGCAGAGCTAATAAAGAGTGTTTGTTGCAATATAAGCCACATCAGCCCAAGATATCTCTATGTCCCTTTTTTCTAAAATTGTGAATCCTTGACTATACGTGAGAGATTTCACGTTTAGAGAGAAAAAACAGTACAGCATGTGAAGTGTAAATATATTAGGTACTTGGAAGGCTATAGTGCATGACCTGGTGCATGTGGCTATATGACTTACCAGTAATGCTCATTACATCAACACTGAACTTCCACGTCTCCTTCCTTACACGAGTGAGGGTCTTGACTTGATGACAGAATCTCTTTAAAGTATTTCCTTTATTTATTTCTCTAACATAATTAGACTGCCTCAGTAACATTTGCTAAAAGACTTGCATGGAGCCCTTATTGAGAGGTTAAAGTGCTGCCAACCATAATACAACTATCTTATACAAACTAATGCACAAAAATATAATGTTGGCCCTTGCTAGTTGCTAGTTATAAAGTGTTTACAGTGATTCGACTGCGACTCTCATGCCCGAGGCCATACCTAGCGCCGTCAGAAGAAAGCTGCCACAAAAGACCATTACCTTCTCACCTCTGGCCATAGGCTGTTATTTTGTATCATTCCACCTCCTATAGATCTCTTGCATTGCAGTGCAGGACTGTATTACATCTCAAATGCACACTGAACCATTACATAAAATTATTTGTCTTATATATATATATTTTGTCTAGAAAAGCCAATATGTTTTCCCTAGTTTTTTTCACACACTCCAGCAGGATTTATTAATGTTTTATTGAGCGTGCAGTTTCAGTTTAGTTAATTAAGTTGGCCATTATGCCGACATGGCAAAACAAACTTAAAATTACAATTATACGGTCTATATCATTTTTAAATAGATACATTTTTAAATAAGTAAACAAGAAATAAAGTCCCATGACCTGCCCCCCCCCACACAACTGTTGGTGATAGCTTCTCAAGAAAAGTCATTTTCAATGCACTAACGAAAATAGTATAATTTGCCCCACTCACTTAAATACACTTCTTGTCAATTTAAATAAATGTGGAAAAATACTAGCTGCAAAGTTGTCTTTTAGTTGCGGGAAAAATAAACGTGGATAAATACAGATAAAATGCCCAAAATATAAATATGGATAAATACAGACGGAAATGGCTAAAAAATAAATACCATAAAACCGGGAGCCCTACCCTTGATACACACATTCAAAAATAGAAACTAAAATTTTCAAAAAAAATGGAAATACCAATTCCAGTTAGAACAGCATATTCAGTCATTCTAAAATCTACATACACATCCAGTCATTCACTAACAGTTCTATATAGGCACTCATACACATACTCACTCATCATATGTACTCATACACCTATACATCTTATTACACACCAACACTCATCTATAGAGTTACTCACACACAAACTGACACATGCAAATAACCTATTAAACATCCATTTACTTGCATATACAGCTATACACCGACCACTACACTTACTTCTACAGAATCGTACACATACTTACTCTCTTAAACAATCACTTATAGAAACACATACTTTTTTATACAGGAACTCTTACAATCTCTCACTCTCACATATACTCACTTATATACATCACTTTTATACATCAATACTTACATATACTAGTTTAAAACATATGTAGTTACTCATAAAGATACTATTGAGACAGTGATTCACTCACTAACACACACTCATACAAACATTCATCCACCCATACAGTCCTGCACACATGCTGTCTTCAAAACACATACAAACAGTGAGTCACCCATTTATACATCTATGCGGTAAGTAATGCCCTCACCAAACCATACAGACACTCATACTGATACTCTAAAAACCAACTAATAACCCATATCGACACTCATGTAGCTAGTCACCAACCCATGCAGCCACTTATACACAAAGTGAGACACTGATGCAGATATTTACATATTTAAACATTACTCGCTAATACATGTATTCGCTAAGATACACTTAATCAATCAGTTATCCAATCAATTTTACACAAACAGAATCATCCATTTAGACACTTATTTACACATTTATTCTTCCATAGACATTTTGATATACATATATAAAACATATTTATTTTCCAGAAAGGCACACATTCACTGGAGGATGTCATCAGTGATGTCATTTGAGATGTCATCAGTGATGTCATGAGTGATGTCACTGACCATGTTATGAGTGATGTAATATGTGACGCCATCAGCAGTGCATTGCGGGCACGCAAGTTATAGTTAACTATAACGGGGGAATTTCAATGGTTTTGTATGAGTGAAATGTCCAGCTAACTATAACATGTGTGAAACCTATGTTTTTTTCAGTGAATATATATATATTTATATATATATATAGATATATATTACCTACTGGCGGTCGCCAGTAGGTATATATAGTTAGGATTTTTTTCCTATGGGATTTTTGAAAATTATATGTCTAATAACTTTGGCGTTTGAGGACGGAATTGGCTGAAATTTTCAGGAAAATGGAACATTTTGTTTCTGAGCAGCCACTGAAAATTTGGCGGGGGTTCGTCAAGGGGGGGCCGAGAAAAAAGGGGGGTCCCAAAACGCGTTTTTCCCATGTTAATTTCCATAGGGCGGTTGGCCTCACTTTTAGCCCGAACGGCTGAATGGATTTTCACAAAACTTGGCAAAATTGTAGGGATTGGTAGCCCGATGTGCCTTTGCTAGGTCTCAATATATGCGGTCCCGTGGATTTTGAGAAATTAAGGTTCAAAAAAATATATATATCTGTAACAGCGCTCCGGGCAGCGCCCCGGTTCGCGTACTTGACGCGTAACGGAACTTCGCGAAGCGAAGCTGATTGGCTCTCCGGTGCCTGTCAACATTCTAAACAGTCCGGAGCGGCCGCCATCTTGTCTCTCGGTAGGATCGAGAGACAAGAGGAGGCCAAAACAATGGAGGAAATGACCATAAGGGGGCATAGTAAATCCTCCCTGACCCCCTAGGTTTGATGTGGAGGTTTTAAAAGGGCCCCGCGGGGCAAAAAAAAAAGATTTTTTTTTTTTTTGCGTGGGGAGCGCCCGGTTTGCGGAAGCGGTCCGGGGAGCGTACTATAAGGAAAAAAGAATGATAGACTATGATATTTTGAAATATTGTATGTTTATTGATTGTTCTTTTTGTTTTTTTATTTTTTATTTAAGTAGCAGTATTAATGATTATTAAATATAAATGTATTTTTGGAATTGTGCACAGTATACTATAAATCTGACTTTACATTATAATCAATTTGGTACTAGTTTATGAATTACATATAATAATGATTAAAGACTCAAACAATTTTTTAATATTAAATATAATTTTATTTTTCTGATTCTTTTTCAAAATTTAATAGAACGTCTAAGATTTGACTGTCCGATATGTCCTCTTGTTGAGTGAACATAACTTCCCACATTTGACCGTCATCATAATGAAGTAAATAATCCACAGATTCTACACATTGTAGAAGTTCATGGTCTCGTGATCCATGAATTCCAAGTCAATGGGTTCAATTATTTCCTCATTATTCATGTCTAGGACAATTTCAAAGGAAACGTTCTGTTCTCCTTGCATTTTTGTGCTGAAATTTGAATAAAAAATAAATATATCAGTAGAGATAGGGCACTGTTGGGTTTAAGTTCAGACAGGTACTTTTGAGGCATGAAGTAGTACTATTAAAAAGTGCCTGTGAGAAAGCCTATGTAAATTCATAATTATACCACAGAAACCTAAATCAATCCATAATTATAATAAACAAGCCTTTCTCAATGTCTAACTCTTACAGAGGGATAGTATGTAACTATCTGAAAAAGTTTTCAAATTTATGAAATAATATCTTACCTTTTAAAAACAAGTTTAAGTTGTGAGTGAAAATGATCTTGCAATGTAGTTCAGGAAGTAGTAGTCAAAATGGCTGTGTTTCTCTCTCTTTTTTTATATATATTCAGGTACATAACCAATCAAATGTCAGGTAAAAAAAGTAGAAAATGAAAGTAACATTTTAATTGGTTGTCAATTCCAACACTTCAGATGTGTTTTGTGAAGTAATTTACCTAAGGGTATTTAGAGAGGTCTACAGGCTAAATGGCTAAATGGAATTCCAACCAAATTTGTGAAAATGGTAGGGATTGGTATGTAGTATGAGCAAATCTATATTTGGTGAAAGTGTCTCCAGGGTTTCTTCTGTAAATTACTTTCCCACCTTTTTTAATGGAGCGCTTCCCGGTGAGCACCCCGGTACGCGAACATGCAGCGTTACGGGAGTCCACCATTTTGTGTTTCGGTTGAATTAAGATACAAGATGGAGGGCAAATAATGTTCAGAATGGGTAGAAGGGGACACGGTAGACGTATTTTGACCCCCTAGGTTTTCTGAGGATGGCTGAGGAGGCCCATATGTGCGAGAAAAAAAAACATTTTTTTTTAAAATTTCGCGCGGTTAGCTTCCGGTTCGCGGGGAGCGTACTTTGTTGGAAATTAGTGAAAAAAGTTAGAGTAAAATAATAATTGTGAGTGATCAGATGTAGGGTAGCTCTGAGAAGAGCTTTTGGGTTTATGGTACATTTAGGTACTTATAAGTAGGTACCAATGCACAGTCTTAAATTCAGAATGAAAACTCTGTTCCCTTCATCTGAGAAGTGAACTCCATCTCCTCTGTAGATATCTTGCATGTAGTAACGCAAGTTATTGTTGTACATGGAGCCCATTCCATGGTCTCTCATGTAAGCTGAAACAGATTTGTTTACATGCTTCCTCGATTTCTCAATTTGTGGACAAAATTGGTTTGACCACCTCCATTTCTGTCTTTGGCATATATTTGAATATACCAAGGCAGTTTGAGGAAAAAGTGCCATCAATTGCTCAAAGGTGTCCTTTAAAAGCATTTCCAGACCTACCCCAGTCAAAGTGCCCAAGTCATTACCTCCACAGTGCAAAATTGTGGAGAAGTGTGGCTCAGGGGTTAGAGGCAGCAGACCCGGAAGCTGAGATCGGTCCTGGACCAGGGTTCAATTCCCCGCCTCGGCGGGTCTTGGGCTAAAAATTCCACGGACTCGATAATTCTCGCCCCGGTGCCTCCTCGACTCTCGGGTTCACACTCTGCGACTCTGGGCAATAGCTTGCTTAATCTCCACAACGGCCCCTCGTGGCGGGATGCCTGACTTTCACCTTGTGGATACCCTGATATCTCACAGGGGAATACCAGGACGGGTTCCCTAAGCAAGCGCCGGGAAACCCACTGCGGGTAGCTGTGCGCTATATAAGCTCAACTACATTTACATTTACAATTAACAGGTCAGGTTTAGGCAAATGCATAAAGGTTTTCACCAATGGTATCAATTGGTGACATTTTAATCCTCTGTTGCCAATCCACTTAATTTCCACATTTTGTAAATTGAGGTTAGGTAAATTTCTGTTATCAGCATACCTCTGAGCCCAGTAGATGTAACTATGTCCAACAATCCAGACAGAAAACATGGTGAGAGAAGGTTATGCTGCAGTCAGATGAAGTGTGGCAATGAAATGGCAGTTGAAAAAATAAGAGTTTAAAATGAAAAAAACTGTGGAGTTTCTGTGTTAAGGAAGCAGTAGCAGTGATTGGTGGATTTTGATTGCTGAAAACAGAAAGTTAGGGTGCATGGATGAGTTCTTTGAAAGATGTAATTTGAATGGTCAAGAAAAAATCATTTTATGAAAGATTGCACTGGATATGCAGGTGCACTGAGAGTTCAGAGTTCAATTGAAACATTGTTGTGTGAACTTGCAAACATCAGAGGTCTTTCAGGAGGTGGTTGCTATGCAAAAAAGGCAGAAAGGGCAGAGGGGGAAGGGTGTTGATTTGAAAAAAGTGAGGGAAGAGTTTTGATTGGGTGACATGAGAGATATGTGTGATGAATTACAGCATTTCTGTGCTTTTTATGGCTGCAGACTCTGGAGTGCATACCTTTTGCTCTGCTAAAGACAAATTGGTGTGTTTCTGAGACTGTTTTGAAACTCATAAAGTATTTGCTAAGGTGAGAAAAGATTCATTTAATTTAGATAGAGAATAGTATGCTTTAGGGAGAAAATTATGAAGAAAGTTGTGTATTTAAAATGTTGCTTTGTGTCAAGTGTTTTACAAATAGATTTTGTTTCTTTGTGTTACATAGCCATGTTAAAAGTGACGCAAAAATAGTGCAAGGGTCTTACAAAAATGCTTTCATGTGTCTTAGGGTATTTTAACTCACTTCCCCATGAATGTATGATTATAATTTGTTTACAAGATGTGTTTAAAAACGTTTTTTGAAATCAATTAGGTTTCTTGATATGTACTGCTAGAGTTTCATAGGTTGCTTGGGGCATATTTTCAAGGCTTTTGAGTTCCTTTGATGTTATTTTTCCCATTTTAATTTAAGACCTTTCTCTGTGGTGCAAGCTCCTTGTAAATATGCCCCCATTTGTGCTTGGCAAATTTAGATTTTAATTCTTTGACTAACATAGCCATGTTAAAAGTGACCCAAAAATGTTGCAAGGGCCTTAAAAAAACGCTTTCATGTGTCTTAGGCCATTTTAAGTCATTTCCCCTTGAATGTAGGTATATAATTGATTTAGATGATGTGTTTAAA
Organism: Lissotriton helveticus; assembly: GCF_964261635.1. NCBI lineage: Eukaryota > Metazoa > Chordata > Amphibia > Caudata > Salamandridae > Lissotriton > Lissotriton helveticus. The sequence goes on from NC_136059.1 coordinate 1,105,279,936, forward strand.
AACGATTTATGAAAACAATTAGGTTTCTTGATATGTACTGCTAGAGCTTCATAGGTTGCTTGGGGCATATTTATAAGGCCTTTGAGTCTCTCTGATGTTATTTTTACCATTTTAATTTAAGACCTCTCCCTGTGGTGCAAGGTCCTTGTAAATACGCCCCCATCTGTGCTTGGCAAATTTAGATCTTGATTATTTGACTTACATAGCCATGTTAAAAGTGATCTAAAAATGGAGCAAGGGTTTAAAAAAAACGCTTTCATGTGTCTTAGGGCATTTTAAGTCACTTCCTGATGAATGTAGGTATATAATTGATTTAGATGATGTGTTTTAAAACGTTTTTGGACATCAATTAGGTTTCTGGATATGTAGTGCTAGAGTTTCATAGGTTGCTTGGGGCATATTTATAAGGCATTTGAGTCTCTCTGATGTTATTTTTCCCATTTTAATTTAAGACCTTTCCACGTGGTGCAAGGTCCTTGTAAATATGCCCCCATCTGTGCTTGGCAAATTTAGATTTTAATTCTTTGACTAACATAGCCATGTTAAAAGCGACCCAAAAATGGTGCAAGGGCCTTAAAAAAACCCTTTCATGTGTCTTAGGCCATTTTAAGTCATTTCCCCTTGAATGTAGGTATATAATTGATTTAGATGATGTGTTTAAAAACGATTTTTGAAATCAATTAGGTTTCTTGATATGTAGTGCTACAGTTTCATAGGTTGCTTGGGGTATATTTAAAAGGCATTTGAGTCCCTTTGATGTTATTTTTCCCATTTTAATTAAAGACATTTCCTCGTGGTGGAAGGTCCTTGTAAATACACCCCCATGTGTGCTTGGCAAATTTAGATTTTGATTATTTGACTTACATAGCCATGTTCCATACAGTTCTCACCTTCTGCGTAGTCTTTGATATGCTAGAGTCCATCTGCACTATGAGATACCTAAGCAAAGGAAACACAGGTGATGTGATTGGGAAATGAGGAAAAAAAAAACTAAAGTTCATGTGCAACCCTGAGTAGGCCTCACCTCAAACAAACCTCTGGATAGGCTACACCTTATCGTCATCCTGAATCAATCATTTAAAATGTTAGGGACAGATTTATGATAGGTGTGTGCCTCTTTTGTGCCGCTGTGCGTCACTTTTGTGATGCAGCGGCGGTGCAAAACATTTGCTATGTTGTGACATATTTACAACTTGATGCATCTAGGCAGATGTGTTATGCTGTAAAGTCCTGTGCCACATGAAACCTGCATCAGGTTTCATATAGGTGTTTTGTTGCAGGGTGGGCATTCATTTGCATGAAAGCCCTGTAAAACTAACACAGTGAAATTTAGAAGATTTCACTGAGTCAGCTTTATAGCATTGCTGAATCAAATCCTTATGCCTGTTTGAAATAGCCTAAGAAGTGATGCACCATGCAATGTGTGGCTTCCTCCTGTGCATTGCAGTAGACATGTCGTGCTTATGACGTGATTCCTGCAATGTGCTGATTTATGATAGGTGTGTGCCTCTTTTGCGCCGCTGTGCGTCACTTTTGTGACGCAGCGGCGGTGCAAAAGATTTGCTATGTGGCGACATATTTACAACTTGATGCATCTAGGCAGATGTGTCATGCTGTAAAGTCCCGTGCCACATGAAACCGATGCAGCAGTGATGCAAAAGATGCACCATGTTGCAAGACAGGCCTCACTTCATCTCCAACAAGATAAGAAGCTGAATCTTCTGTAAATGTCAAAATTGTTGTATACACTGCTGAACTTCTGTGTACTCTTTGATATGCTAGACTCCATCTGCACTATGAGATACCTAAGCAAAGGAAACACAGGTGATGTGATTGTGAAATGAGGAAAAGAAACTCCACATTTTTCAATTACATCACCTGTGTTTCCTAACATTACGAATCACATTGTGCAGATGAAGTTTAGGCCTGTCCAGGGAAACAGAGGAAGTCTGAACTTTATTGGTTGGCCTGCACATGTATTATCTCCTCTGTACTCTTCAACAAGCCTAAATTTGATCTGCAACCCTGAGTAGGCCTCACCTGAAACAAACGTCTGGATAGGACACACCTTATTGCCATCCTGAAACAATCATTTAAAATGTTAGGGACAGTTTTATGATGGCTGTGCACCTCTTTTGCGCTGCCATTGCACATCTGTTGTGAGACAGCAGCAGTGCAAAAGATGCACCATGTTCCAAGATAGGCCTCACTTCATCTGCATCAAGATACTGTTAGTTTAAAATGTATATCTTTAGGACTGTGTAGGGGGCCTGGAGAAGCAGAGGCTTCTGTAAGTGTCAAAGTTGTTGAAAAACTGTTTGTCCTTCAATCTTTTCCCTTGTCTTTTCTAATTTTTAAATACATGTTTTAATATTTTTCAAATGTTTGTTCTCTCTTTCACAGATTGAAAGTATAAAAATAACAAGTGACTAAGTTAACGACAATTATAAGGTAAATGTTTTGTACTCTTTTCATTACATTTCTATCACATTTAACTACTATTAGTTCCACTGCTTCATTTCTTTAACCCTCACTTTCCTGCCTTTGCTACTTCCCTCATTCCTTTCTCTATTACTTCTTACTCTACTGCTTCCACTCTTTTTCTCAGTCCCTCTCTTCTCATAGTTCCTCACTCTTGTTCACTCACTCCGTCTCTATTACTCTTAGTGTCTTTGACTGATCACTCTTTCACTACTTGTTCATTATGCTTTCTCTGTGTAGTTGAAGCACACTAAGGGGCATATTATGAACACAGCCAATAAAATTATTGCTGTTTTTATCGGCAGAAAACTGCTGCAAAAGCGGTTTTAGCGGCAGTTTACTGCCGCAAAAGCGGCTTTAGCGACACATTTCTGCTGATAAAAGCTGCAAAACTTTTATTGCCTATGTTGATAATATGCCCCTATGTTATTTAGATTTCCTTGCTGTTTCAATTATTCTTTTTCTGTTACTTCTTCTTTTCTGCTTTCTGTTTTTTCTCTCTGTTATTCCACATGTTTTAATCTTATTTTGAACATTCACTCATATTCTCTAAGAAACTCTTCTTTGTTATTCTTCTACTCTCCTTTTTTCTTTCACTTCCTTATCTACTTTGTTTTTCACAATTATACCCTCTTCCATCTTTTCTTCGGTAAATAAATCTATTAAACAGTATCTCTGGTTTACTCCCTATAGCTGTCTTTCTTTTAACATTACTCTCTGTTTACTTCCCTTATACTTACTCTTCTTTTTTTTTTTTTTTTTTTTTTTGGTTCGCTCCCGGTTCGCGTACCGGGGAGCGAACCGGGAAGCGAACCAAAAGAAATAGAGGTTGCCAGAGTGCTAAACATTGTAGCAATTTTTTTATAAAGGGGAGGTAGTTCTGAAAAGAACTTTTTTTTTAATGTTTTTGTTGTTTTATATATTTTTTTTATTTTTCTGAACATTTTTTGTTTTTTTTGGATTTTTTGAACAATTTTATGTTTTTTTTGGTTTTTTTGGGAGGGAAACAACGAAAAACAGGCATTACAAAGGGCTCAACAGGAGCAAAAAAAATTTATTTTTTGGGGCGTTTAGAGCACTTGTGGTTTTCATATGCTCTGTTTATCAAATTAATACTCATATTGGCACATGAGAGTAGGCTACCGCAATAGATACACACTATTTTCATGTGCACAAAGTTTTCTTGAATGTTTGGCACTGTTTCCCGTGCCTCTGGCCCCGACAGAGTTACCTGTGCCGATGTCCTGGCCTCAGGAGCTGGGGGGGTTGTCTTGAAGGTCACGAATCTCTGCCTGCTGTAATTTAGTGGATGCCACCTCTGCATATGACGATGCATAGTATAGTTGCTGTAACTATACTTCTTATCTGTGCCTCTTGATAAATCTTCTTTGCATATGAGGCATGTCACATAGCGAGCATTCACTTTTTTTTGTCCTTCAGGAAAAGAAAAAAACTGCCAAATAAAACTATTTTTGTGGTGAGATACCCGGGGCTCCTCACGTAAAAACTGTGTTGGCTGTACTTCCTCTTCCTGTTCTTCATCCTCTTACTCCTCTGTGTTGGGAATGAACTGTGGAGGTGGTCCTCTCTTACTTGGTGGTGGTGGTGGTGGTGGGGGTCCACCAGCTGCAGCTACTACTGAAGCCATTTTCTACTCAGCAAAATAGGTCTTCCTTTCTCAAAGTTGAAAGTCAGAGTGAGAAAAAAGGTGGGGGCTTTCATCATTTTGGAAAAAAAAAATGTTCTAAACCAATGAAAAGTGTTATTTTTAGGTCACATGACCTAGCCTTACATCATTAGAAAACCAAAAGTGAAATGAACCAATGGAAAGTTTTATTAACAAGTCACATGACCTGTTACGCTTACGTTACGCGCTGCGCGCCGCGCCCCGGATCGCTTCCGGGGAGCTGCGCTTTGCGCCTCGGTTCGCACTCCGGAGCACTTCCGGGTGCGCTAACGCGGCGCGTCATAAGACGCATTACGCGGCAACGCGATACGACGCGCCCCGGATCGCTTCCGGGGAGCTGCGCTTCGCGCCTCGGTTCGCATACCGGAGCACTTCCGGGTGCGCTAACGCGGCGCGTCATAAGACGCATTACGCGACAACGCGATACGTCGCGCTTCCGCGACGCGTCACGATGTTGATTTCTAACGCGGCAGTTGCGCAAACGGTTCGCGTACCGAGTCGCAGCACCAAATTGAGCTAACGGGAAGCTACCCGGTTCGCGAACCGGGAGCGAACCAAAACATAATAATAAAAAAAATTATTAATAAACATATAAAATATATTTTTTGATTTAAAGAAGAATACATTTTACAGCTATAGATATTAGCTTTTAAAAAACCAATGAAATTCACTGAAAAAACCATAGGTTATAGACCATATATAGTTAGGAATTAGCATTTACAAAACCTTGAAAATTCACTGAAAAAACCATGGGTTATAGACCATATATAGTTAGGAATTAGCATTTAGAAAACCTTATTTTACTCACACAAAACCATTGAAATTCCATATATAGTTAGTTGCACTAACTATATATCGCGCACCCGCAATCCACTGCTGATGATGTCACATATTACATCATTCATGACATGGTCAGTGACATCACTGATGACATCACTGATGACATCTCAAATGACATCACTGATGACATCACTGATGACATCTCAAATGACATCACTGATGACATCACTGATGACATCATCCAGTGACTGTGTGTTTCTGTAAAGTTTAAATATGTTTTACATATTGAAGAATGAGTAGATGTAGAAGTGTCTGGATGAAGGATTTAGTAGGTGCGTGACTGACTGTATGAGTGAGTGATTAAATGTGTCTCACTGAATGCATGGGTTAGTGACTAAACTGTCTTAATTTGTGCATCATTATGTCTGTTGTTCTGTAAACTGCTGCATGTGTTGATCAGTAGCTATATGAGTAACTATATGGGTTATTGATTGATTGTCCAAGTATTTGTTGGGAGACTGAATGTGTGTGTGGCAGGCTGGGAGATGTGAGACTCTGTGCAGATCAATGTGTTCTTGTATCAATGATTGTATAAGAGAGTAAGTATGTGTTAGTATATGTTTGAAAATGTAAGGTACTCTATGTTTAACTGTATAGATTAGAAAATGGAAATGTGATTGATTCTTTACAGGACTGACTAGGTGTGTGAGTAACTCCATGGATGAGTGGCAGAGTGTGAGTGTCTGTATAGGTGTATGAGTGCATATGATAGTGTTGTAAAGATGAGTGATTGTATGTATGAATGATTGTATGGGTGAATGAGTGAATGTGTGTGTAGATGTACGAATCAGTGAGTGCGTATGTAGTAACTAGTATTGGTGTGTCAATGGTTTAAAAAATTATATTCTGTATTTAACACTGGGTGTAACAGAGGTTATATTAAAGTGTGAGGAGATGCATTGTATTGTCACATGAATGATATCATCAGTGATGTGACCATTGATGTCAAATGAGATGTCATCAGTGATGTCATTTGAGATGTCATCAGTGATGTCATCAGTGATGTCATTTGAGATGTTATCAGTGATGTCATTTGAGATGTCATCAGTGATGTCATCAGTGATGTCATTTGAGATGTCATCAGTGATGTCATCAGTGATGTCACTGACCATGTCATGAATGATGTAATATGTGACATCATCAGCAGTGGATTGCGGGTGCGCGATATATAGTTAGTGCAACTAACTATATATGGAATTTCAATGGTTTTGTGTGAGTAAAATAAGGTTTTCTAAATGCTAATTCCTAACTATATATGGTCTATAACCCATGGTTTTTTCAGTGAATTTTCAAGGTTTTGTAAATGCTAATTCCTAACTATATATGGTCTATAACCTATGGTTTTTTCAGTGAATATATATATATATATATCGATATATATATATATGACGGGAACTCCTCAGCTCGGCAATGCCTGCAAAGAACGACGACACTATGTATCGGCCTCCAAATTGTTTAATGGATCAGCTTACAAGGACGCGTTTCGCCTGACCAGCAGGCTTCTTCACCATTATATATTGAAGCAAAATTCCTCCCATCACGAAAAAAATAAAATATATACATTATATATATATATAAATATATATATATATATATTTGTTCAAACAAATGTCCCAGGCGGGGGGAGCTCAATGGCTGGCGCTGGCGGCGAGGAATGGGACAGCCTCGCTATATTTCCAAGCAAAAATCCTCAGTAAAGAAGACGCCGTGCACCACTTTAAAGATGGTTTAAGTGCTTTATTTTCAGTAGGTTTTCTCTCACCCTATATATATATACATTTTACACACATAGATAGGGGTTTCACTTACCTGATATACACTTACATTTTTGTTGTAAATGCACGCATGATAAAGACATATGCATGGTAAAGGATGTGTGGTAAAGGTATTGTGTGGTAAAGGCATTGCGTGGTTAAGGATGCTTGGTAAAGGCATGCATGATTCTGTTATACATCCCAATGTCATGGCTTGGAGTCTCTTTTTGTAAATTTCTGCCTAAATAAAAACTTCCTTCACACCATGGGCCTTATTATGAGTTCGGCAGTCCTCCTTTCTGCCTTCCACTGCTGCTACGACAGCTGCCCGCTGGATTACAACTGTAAACTATAGTGGGTGGGTGGTACTGTTGCGGTGTCATGGCAGCGTCTGTGCAAGACTCATAGGCAAGCATTAAGACGGACACTGCTGGACATTTCCTACATGGTGTGGAATGCACCATGTCATGCTTGCCATACCGTGCAGGAATAGGGTTGCAATTCCAAGGGGGCACAACCTGTACCCTCATGCATATACCTCCTGGCCCAGAGGCTTTATAGGGCCCTGTTAGGATCCCCTTAGTTGCCTCACTGCCACCCTTGTCATGGCAGGCTCAATTCCATGAAAAGGGTGGTGGAAAGGCAACTCAGCATATGCTCGGCTGTGCCGCCGTGGCACCACCAGCATATTCTTTCCTCTGACCACTCAAATAACACTGCGGGATCCTGGGTCCCATCAGAGGCAGCGGTCCTGTGGTGGTTCAACCACCGCAAATATAATTCTGCGGGCAGACAATGGTTGGACCGCCACCGTGAGAATGACAGTCCTATGGACTGTCATACTCGTAGCAAGGCCCTGTGTATCTGGTTGCTAGTAAATTAGAACTGAATCCCTGCTATTTAGCCTGTAGCCTGATAAACAGTGATGTCTCATATATTCAACAAGTTACTGGCTTAATAGCAGAGATTGCGTACCATTTTGCTGGCTGCTTGGAAATAGCAGAGAAATAGCAGAAAATAATAATGATCCATATTTGTAAAGCGCAAACATATCGTCCCTTAAGGTTTCAAGGTGCTGGGGCCATTGTGGAGATTAAGTGAGCTATTGCCCAGAATCCCATGATGCTGACCTGAGCTGCCGCCGGTGAACGAGCTGTGATCCCTGCACTCCAGAGCAACCTGCTCTGCCCCTTGTGTCACACCTCAGAGATTATGTACTATGTGGCTTACTGAGACAACACACTTCAGATAAACTCATGGTGTAAAATCCTTGGGAGTCAAGGGCCAGATGTAGGTAATTCCTATTTACCGACTCAGTATTTAAGAGTAGGTAAATAGGAAGGAGGCATATGTAGGTAATTCTTATTTTTCAATTACCGATTCAGTAAGAATCAGTATTTCACATTAATTCCTATGGGCCTTGAAGCCCATAGGAATCAATGGGAAATACAGATTCGGTATTTACAGAATCGGTAAATACCGAATCCTGGCAGGGGGAACGGGGTGTCACTTTGACACCCTGTAGCACCCCAATTGCAGGCTTGTGTGCCATGTGGCACACATACATGCCCTAAGGGCATGTCTGTGTGTCACATGGCATAGGTGTACATGCACAGATGTGCATGTACACTGGAATTCGGTATTTTACCACCCAATAGGATTGGGTGGTAAAATAAGAATTCCTAAGGGCCTGTGGCACTGCAAACTGTGCCACCTACATATGGATTTACAGAATCGGTATATTTACCGATACGGTAAAATACCGAAGTGGTAAATATATCGATTCGGCAAATATACCGATTCTGTAAATAACGACCCACCTACATCTCAAAAGCCAAATACCGGTCGGTAACGGCCGAAATCGGCCGTTACCGACCGGTATTTGGCTACCTACATCTGGCCCTAAGATTCTAATGCCCACATGCATCAAAGTGAATTGCATTCGCAAACGGTGCGAATCGCAAAATTCGGCCGTTTGCGAATGCAATTTATTGCTTTGGGATGCATCATCTTTGAAGTGTATTTTCGCTATTTTAGGAATCGCAAAATGCTTTGCGATTCGAATTTTTTTGCGAAAAAATTGAATGCATGAAAAATAGGAATTCTTAAAATTAGAAGAAGTCAAACCTGGTGGTAATATCCTAAAAATTGCACAATGCAGGTGAAATCACTCAGGAGTGCATAAAAGGTGCCCCAGAAAGCATCAAACTTTTTTTCACAATGGCAGCACTTTTTTTTTTGGCACGTAGGCAGAGGTTGAGAGCTGCAGCAGGATGGAGGAGAAGGATTATTCAAGAGAGAATTTTCAGAGTGCGCATTACCTTACTAGGGCAGACACAAGCAGAAATCTATGATAAGTATAGGCTCAATGCTCATTTGATTTTAGATTTAATTGAAGAATTGGACCCAATCGTGCAGAGACAAACACGCAGGACACAAGCCATACCAACCCATGTTGAGGTATTGTGTTCACTACGCCTCCTTGCCTCTGGGTCATTTCAGGGTGTGATAGCCATTGCTGGTGGTGTCTCCCAGAGTTCCCTTTCAAGATTTTTTAATGCATTTCTGAATGCCATGTTGCAAAGGATAAGGCATCACATTAAATTTCCAAGTACACAACAGGATTTGCTAAAAACCAAGTTAGATTTCTACAACATGGCACATTTTCCTCATGTCATTGGCTGTGTAGATGGCACACATGTTCCCATTTGCCCACCTTCTGAAAATGAGTACATTTTCCGCAACAGGAAATGTTACCATTCTCTCAACATACAAGCAATTTGCAATTCAAAAACTATCATTACAGACTTAGTGGCAAGTTACCCAGGAAGTGCCCATGACTCCTATATTTTTAGACACAGTGCCATCCACACACGACTGCTTGCTGGTGATTTTGGAGATGGATATTTGCTTGGAAATTATAAATTTCTTAATTTTTAAATATCCCTGTGACTTCTAGACACATGTTACTCATGCATTGTATCTGTTATTACTGCTTAGGTGACAGTGCCTATGCAGTGAGGTCATACATATTAACACCCTATCTCAATCCAGCAACCAGAAAAGAGCAGCAGTACAACCATGCTCACATATCAACCCGCAATGTGATAGAGAGAACCTTTGGTGTGTTGAAATCTCGGTTTCGAATACTACATAAATCTGGTGGAGCTTTACAATATCGTCCTGTAATTTGCTGTAAAATAGTAGCTGCGTGTGCAATGTTGCACAACTTAGCCACTAGGAGAGGCATAGAATTGGATTTGGATGATGTACTACCTCAAATTGATAATCAGCCTCATCAACCCCATGCAAGATTACATGGACCGGAAGCAGCAGAGGGTAGAAGGAGAAGGGCAGAGATAACACAACATTACTTTTAAAAAAGGTAAGAACCACACAAGACATTCAGTTACTTGACTTTAAACTGTTTATTGCACAGAATTTAAAGTATATGCAGTTTTCACTTAAAATGTTAATGTTTTTAGATCAAACAGTAAATTATTTCGCCTTTTATTTAAAACAGAAATCAATGCTTTTTAAATCAGATGGTCATCTTTTTGACAAAAATGTACCTTCAAAGGTACCATACTATTTGTTACGCCCACGCACCCCTAATGCTTTGCCTGTACTTATCATATCACCCATGGGCATGTAGCTTGAAATGTATGTTTTCCTGTTGCTACGCCGTGCCGCAGGTAACACTGGGTCAAGTATGCCACTGACATTTCTGCCAACATCATTACCCTCAATTTGTGGCTGGTTTGCAGGTGCAGCATCACTTTGTATTCTTTCTACAAGATTATGGAGAGTCCCCATTCCCCTGGCAAACTCTCCACAAATTTGTTTCATTTCCAGTTGCATGGCAACTGTCTGCATGCAGAGTTGAGCAGTAGTGTTTGAAAGGTGAGACATTCCCCTGGTGTGACTCTGCATGCAGGTTGTTGCTCTAAGATGCCTCTTAGCACTTCTCCCTTGCTGTGTCTGTATTACTGTGCACAGTGTCTCCAAAGATGTTGCGATGCGGTGTAGCTTATCTGATGTTGTTCTATGCCCTTTATCAATTACATTTGTCATGTGTTTAATACTGTTGTGCATTGCACTAATCTCTTTGCCAATGTGACCAAGTTTTCCCTTCATGACTCTAATATCTTTGCCTTGTAGGCGCTGAATTTTCAGAATTTTATCCTCAACAACACTGCCGGTGCTGCTCCCCTCTACAGCTCTTCCACTTTGTGACGCATGTGATCTGCGCCTATAAAACTGATGAAGTCTATTACGCCTGCTCTGCATTGGGTTAGATGTTGCTAATGTTTCAAAAGTCTGCAGTTCTGGGACATTAACATTTTGACTTTCATCACTATCAGACTGCTGCAGTTGGGCGCACTCTGTGTCTTTGCCTTCTTTCCAAAATTAAGGATGATGAAGTTGCAGCATTTGACTCATCTGTGTCTTGTCCATCTTGAGTATTAAATTCTGTCAATTCATTTTCATTAACTTCTTGTTGTGTATCTATGATTGAAATAGTGCAAACAGTGTGTTACTTTGAAATTTGCACTTTTTTTTGTAAAAAATTGCTTTTCAAATAAAAAAAACACTTGTTGCATGGCTACTTTGGTCTCCTATAATACTATCATTCTTTTTTCTTCACTTTGCTTATCATTTGCATATACCATTTTTAAAAAAGTTTACAACTCCCATGATGCACTGCTTTGTGACTTAAAATGGTTAATTTACAGAGTATTAAAATGTAAAACAACTACTACAGAAGAGGATTGCAAATTAAGCAGCAACAAGATCATTTTAAGGCCTCTTTCCATCACTTTGTACATTTTAAAAAACATTTTGAAATAATCTTACCTTCAGAAGGTCCCACAAGCTCTGAGGTATCGATGTCAATTACTCCAACAACAGCTTCAGTTAAAAGTGTTTCTTCCACCACGTCTTCAAGGGGGGTATCAGGCTTATCCCTGGGGGTTCCTCCACCAGTCCTTTTGGCAAACTTCATCCTGGTTGCTATTCTTTCCTTGGCATGACTGCGCAGGTCATACCAGCGTTTCTGTAAGTTGTTTATATCACGATGTGCAACACCCACAGCATTCACCTTTGCTTGGATAGCAAGCCAGAGATTCCTTTTCACTGCTTCAGGCACCTTCAGAGATTGTTTACCAAAAAGTTGGTCCTGCCTCACAGTGACCTCCTCAATAAGTATTTCCAGGTCCTGGTCACTGAATTAAATTTTTCTTTTCCTGGCTTGGATTTCTGCTTCAGCATTTTCACTAGCCATTTCTCAAAAAACTGCAGACACACACACTGCTGCAGGTCCTCCAGGCAGAGCCCCAACTTCCAACTGCCAAACCTCCACTTCAAACCTGGGAGCAGCTGTGTGCAATTACTCTCCTGCCTTCCAGGATGTAATCTCATTGGGATTCAGCATGTGTGCACTTTCGCAATTTGCGAATTCGCAAATAAGAATTCGCACAAATCATGCGATTCGGTAGAAATTGCGATTTTTACAGAATCGCTAAATATTTGCGAAAAAAATGATGCATTCCAAATTGTGATTCCTTATTTGCGATTCCTTAAAAATCGCAAATAAGGAATCGCAATTTGAAACGTTGATGCATGTGCCCGTAAGTCTTAGAAATAACCTCTGCTTTGAGCTGAATGCAACTATCTCCAATTCAGAAAACCTTTGGAAATCAGGCTTTTGTGATCGGCTTTCAAAAAGAACTAACTCCATTCAGGTGAGCAATTAAAAATGTCAAATTGAAGTCCTTCCATTTTGGGGTTGGCACCTGGCCGTTTCTTTACCAGCATGCCCAGCTTTTAATGGCCTGAGCGGTTACCAAAATTAGGAAAAACAGCTAAGGCTGTTTTTTACTCTTCTCTATATATACTTAAATCAGCATATATAAGAAGAACGTTCTTTAAAATGTGTTTTGGAGCTGCATTTAAGATACATGACTAATAGTCAAAGTAGACAAAGACAGCAAAGCCATGTTTAAAATGAAAACAGAGGATTTAAATAAAGTTTTACTTAAGTCTAATTTTCGGGCATTTGCAGGATCTTAAAACATGAACAAATGTAGGACTTTGCGGTTTACTGAGTTTTCTGCACACGGTGCTCGGCGAATTTCGAGGAGAGCAGAAAACTCCACTTTGTGTAGGTCAGCTGGTAACCCTACATACGTAGCACTGGAAAATAAGCCTATGAACACATTTATTTGTGTCTATGCTATCTGTTTGCTTGCTATTGCTGCTCTCTGCATGGACAGGGTGGCGGACATGCAGTACAATATACAATTTCAAATAATAAATATATTAGCAATCCACTGTGATATGTGAGCCGCTGTGATTATTCTGTGGATCGGCCAGTAATGACGTTGGTGCTATTCTGTGCTCAACTCTCTGAGTACATGCTTTATTTCTACCATCAATTAGATAATGCAATATCTGTAGATGTGTTTAACTCCAGGAAATCCTCTCCATATCACATACCATGCAGGAATGATTTCCTTTCGGGTTGGGAAGCCAGAGCCTGCACAGTAGAGAGGCAATATTCTTTTTTGTTCTACAGTGGGTGAGGCTAGAATGATTCTTGTTCTTAGTGTGGTTTGGGGTACAGAGTCTCAAATACAAAATGTTCTTTAATAAAAGATGTAACAATAAAAATGCAGAAAAACAAAAAGGAAAGGGCATTCTAAGACAAACTAAAAACTGAGGACCCGAGAGAAAAAAAGAAGAGAATTCAAATATTTATTGAGACTTGGAAACTTTTTCCCCTATTCTGTTGGGGTTAATTTTTCATATTGTGACTATTTTGTCCATAAAATATGTTTAATATCATGTTATTGTTTAGTATTACATTTAATGCTTATTAATGGTGTTCACTGTTAAGATATTTCAATTTCTATTACAGTGTGTCTTATCTCCTCTTAATATAGCATTTAAAACAAGCATTTGCAATGCAATGGATCTTGCATTTGCAAGAGTTAGAGTTATTGGCATTGTAAATGACAACGTATTTCACCCATGTGTTTTGGTTTGGAGTGTAAAGGACGCATAGAAAAGAAGAAGGATGTTCCCTAACCTGAGTCTGGGCACAACATGAATTTAGGATATTTAAGAAGAGCCTGGTGGGCAGAACACAACACCAGGCAAAACCATATTTTAGGTCTTTACAGTTCTAACGAGCTGGTGGAGTGACATGCACACAAGTGAAAGTGAGTCACAGTACCATAAAGCGCGTGTTGGCTTAACAGCCTGTTGAGGAGATGCTTTATATGATCTGAAGCTTTCTTGGATTTCAATGATTATCAACAGTAAATATATCTTTGTTTACCAAACATTCTAAAATGTTACTGAGGCCTACAGCTCTTCATAAAAACGCAATATAAGAAAACGTTAAATCTGACAAAAGTTTCAACTCCACAAGCGTTATGTGGGGTTAGGGGCTACATGAAGAGCCATTAGAACACTTGTGGCCTCAGGGGATCCCACTGTCACGTCTTGGAGCATACCTCTCAAAATATTGGCCGATATTTAATGGGGTGGTTCTCTGTGAGTAGATGAAGGATCATAATTTTAAGAGGGCGATACGGGATGGAAGAGAGTGACCCTCCCAAACCCTAAAGAAGCATGTTGCTGTAAGATGAGCGAATTTTATTTAGAAAATGTACCCCCTTCAGGTGAAGAGTAATGACAGGTATGAAAAGTTACAGCTGGCCATGATGACATAAGTCTCTGTATGTTCTCTTTACTGTCCCTAGGTGGCAGTGCCCTGTGTTCACACAGAGGAGCTGCAAATTAGCATTACCTGATGACTCTTTCAGTGGTTGTAAGCTAAGTCCCCATGCACACAGAGCAACTCTCTCCATGGGCCGTGGCTAGCTTCTGTCACATGAAACGACTTTTCAATTACCTAGGCCCAAGAGTGCAAAGCATTGGCTTGCGCATGCTCGTAACTGCCCACATGAGGTCAGGTTTATTTGAAAACTATGGCTATGCCTATCTGTGATGACGCAATAGGTAGTTGCAATCAGCACTAGTTGGGAAAGTGAAAACAAATGGGCTAGAGTGCAGCTCACGAGACTGTGACGTCTGTAGTCGATGACAAGTAATGCATCGTACGGCTCGCAGTGAAACTTTAACAGGCCATGCCTATCGACAGCGCATATTTGCACCCTCACCAAAGTCTTAGGAATTTCTGTGAATGTATTAAGTAGAGAATATAAATCAAGCGGAACCATGTGTGGTTGTGAAGAAACTTGGGGAACCAGGCAAACAGTTTGCACTGAATTCTGGGCAAATCACTTAATCTCTCTGTGCCTAAAAAATTCATGTATTAATGAGAGAGTGGATTACTTTATGTAAAGTAACTGGCGGTTGCTCATGTAAAGCGCTATAATACCTTTGGGTCGAGTTTGTGCTACATAAAACTGCAACAACAACAACAACAAAATAGAACTGGCAGAAAAGTAATTGGTCCGCACAGGAATCAATGAAAAGCCAGGAAAAAAAGGGGATGGATGTAAACCCTTTGCAGGCCATGCCTAAAAAACAAGCTCAATCCTCCTTAAAAGGAAGCTCAAATACAAGCAACGGAGAGGGAGGCAAGGTGGGGGAGGCAGCAGTAACACAACTGTGGCATTTTGAGGAGGTGTGAGGAGGAATGCTATATTTGAATGTAAGTAGCAAGGGCACTGAAGCTAAACACAGACAAAAAGTAACAGAGCAAGACACAGAAAAAAAAAGATCTCAGCAAAGAACAGATAAAAAACAATAGAGGCATAATTCCATGCTCTGTGGGAGGAACAGAGGAGAGAAAGGAGGGACAAAGAGGCAGCACTGACCACTAGCAAGCATGGATTTTTAAAGGACACTGACATAGAAAACAATGGCAAGAACGGGGTTGGACTTGAAGCCCACAGACTGATTACAGCAGGTCTCAAACAGACAGTGCATGTACTGTCTAGCTCGACCTAAAGACAATATTAAAAAACAAATAATAGTTATAAAGGTTAGGGTTCACTGCGGAGAGATGAAGAGTAAAGTGGAAGGAAACTAAACATACTAATAGGCTAAATCTGTTGGTAAAGTCTTGCTCACCTGGGGGAAGGAAGAGTGTTCCTCTGACTCTCCCTTCTCTGATCTGTATGCGCTGCACCCCAGGGGCCACATACCATCTCTCCACTGTCTGACTGGCTACTGGTGTAACATCGGGATTTGACACCAACTGCAATGAATCGAATACATCAAGTGTTATCTTGAAAGGGCTCCCAAAAGCATCTCGCTTTGCCAACCTGAGGAAGGGCTTCTCGGGTCTCAAGGCCCAGAACAGGCCCATTGGGAGCCTCCCTTGAAAACTTCCGCCTGTGGCTTCTGCTTGCTCCAGATCAATTTCTCCAGCAGCATCAGCATGATAGAAAGCTCTTGAATGGAAAAAGAAACCTTTCTCATCTACAAGTGATGCCCGAATGGTCACAAGTCGATTAGGCTCCACATCAGAGACTCTTATTTTCACAGGTTCATCTGTGAGTGAGACCCGAGGCATCACAGAAAGGTAGACCATGGTTAAATTCGGCTTCCTGTTTGTAAATTGACAGAAAAAAAACAAAAGAGAACCACAAATCAGAATAAAAATGTGCTTGTGATTTAAAGATATGCATTTGAGAAGTTGCATCAACATCTCAGCAACCAAATAAGTACTCCTACCTAACCACTAACTGCCATAATTATAAATAAGTCAAAAGACTGTAATAATCAGTGACAAAAGAGAAGTCATTTCAAACATCTTGGAAGAGGCAGAGGTTTACAAATTGCTGTACATACAGACATTCATGCTTAAGACCACCTACACAGTTCCTCAGAATTCTCAATTTGACTGATAAAGGGAGTTACTTTCTGAATCAGGATTCTTGAAAGTGCTGTAATTTAGGTTGTGGAAATAGTTGCCAGGTGTAACCTCATAAAAACTATTTACAGGAACCATCAATGTGCAGAAGCAACTGCAAATCTCCATTCCATAAAGGATAACTTGTCATGGTATAGTACTTTCATGTACAGGAATACTGATATCAATAGCATTTATAATTTTGGGTTCAATATTACTAATACAGCATTACTGCAAAACTCAGATTAATCCATTAAAATGGGCCAAGATGCACTTCTAAGATTACCTTCTGTCAGTATGAACTAACATCTAAATGATATCATAAAAGCATACTACTTTATGGTTTCCTGGTGTGTCCCCATATAGCTGATTCCTGAAGTATGATAGTATCAATAAACTTTTATTTTATTTCAAAAGAGGCTTTAAGAATTATGAAATCCAATACAAGACACCTTATTGATTCTATAGTTTCCCAGTTTCTAGTGTCTGTGTGGAGAGTCAGACAGAAACTGAGTATCTTTTTGGAAAACAAGTTAGTGATGCACAGTAAATACTGTACCATATATTATACTACTGCTATTGATCCCAACACATTAATGAGAAACAATACATGTTATATTCTTTATAGGTCTGTCAGGTAACTTCTCCAATTTTTTTAAATGTTTTTAATGACATGGAAATATTTATAAAATAATTGCATGGATGTTATCCTTATATTTTCACAGTATATTGATATACTCATTTTATGTATTGATGAGATGTTTTATACATGCTTTTATTGCTCTATAGTCTAAATAAAGATTTTGAATACTGTGCAGGTCACAGAGATTGGGAGATACTATCCACACAGATGCATCAGAGGAAGTGTATTTTATGGGCTGTGAGTTTTGACACTCTTTTTGGGTTCCATTCAACACAGGTCTCTTCTAAATCTACACCCTAGCCTCTTTAAAGGATATGAGAATTACCAAATATTGAGAAAACTGATGTGATTCATTCCACCTCTACTTCCAGGATTTAGCCTTGACTGCTTGCAATTGTTACTTTTGGAGACTCAATTGTACAAAGTGAATACCTTATTTACCCAATGGGATTCAAATAGCACATTAGGTACTGTAGCACCAATAGTGTCATTATTCATCAACAATATACCCCATTTATTACATAAGGACCCAGGACCCAAAAAAGTCCTCCTAATCTACTTCTATATTCTATGATGTAGTTCCAGTTATATAACAGTAGGACACTTGCAAACTATAATCCATTCCATTTCCAAGCATTATTTCGATCATTGGAGACCATAAAAGCAAAAAATAAAATGCATACATCACTGAATTTAGACAAGAATATAGCCAATTAGACAATTAGTCAATTAGTCAATTAGACAAAATTCATAGCAGTTAAAAAAGCATTCAAATTTAAAAAGCAGTTAAACAGTGATTTCATGGGTTAATGAGGTTAAAAGCAATAGGAATAGGGAAGGGAACATTTACTGTGTGCATGGGGAGTTTAAATACTTTCGGCGCCTGAGCCACATAAAGTTAAGGAAATGGTACACAGCAAAAACAATCGGGGGATGAGTGTCAGTTCTCAAAATTCTAAAGGCATTCCGCGACTGTCATATACCCCAGGTTCCTGCATATTGGTAAGAGACAATACCTCCTGGGTACATTATATCCTGGACAAAAGAAAAAAAACATGAATTAGTGACTCTTCCTGGTTGTTACAGAGGGGGCTTTTGACCATTTGTTTGTAAATGCATGGACCGTATGGCAATCCCATCTAAACTGGCCATAACGTTTCCTTGCCAAGGACTGATAAACAGCGTCGAGGAAGGCCTCAAATAAGGAACAAACTGTTCAAATCAGGGTCCAAAATGCCCTCATATGTTAGTGAGAGCCTGTTTTATCACATCCCATTTTTCGGACTCCTACTCCATTTAGCTGCCTTTAAACTATTACTATCTAGGGCCCTCCTAGTTTTTATCAGAGATCTATCTTTGGATTTTATGGCATCAATGAGGGCACCCTTTGCCATTCTGCAGGAATTATTAAACCAAGTGTATTTAAGGGACCTCTTGCCTTTAGAGTGCATCAGGGGATTAAGATGTTAGTCAGGCTAGTGGTCAGATCCACATGGATAGCCGTAAGTTCAGTGATAGTATCAGGAGTGTTAAGGGTCTGGACAGTCTTTTCCATTGCCAATAAAGGTGGAATGATTAGGGAATAAAGGGCTGCAGCCTTTCCTGGTGACTACCTCAGGGTTTCCCACCTAATTCTCCTTCTATTATTGTCCAGAGATAGGTTGGTACCAGGAAAGGGGCTAGAGTTCGAGGGACTTTGAAGTACCAGGAGCTTAAGGTCGAGTACCAAGGCATTATGGTCGCTGTCCTGTCTAGGCCAGACAGCGAAGTCAACTACCCAATGAAATATGCTTGCTTCTACTAGAATATAGTCCAATAAAGATGATTGCCCGGGTCTATTAAAAGTAGGTTATCCTGGCTGGTCTGACTTGGTGCGACCATTACATGCCCTCAGTGCGTGAGTTAGTGTTACTGCATTGATCCGTAAAACCAAGGGTGTCTATGCTCTCGCCGGGGGAATTTGCAGTGCAGGAATTAACCAAAGGGAATCCTCAGCAGCAAGCAAAGAGTCAGTAGGAAGGGCTAGTGGCTCGAATTGACAATTAAAATCACCTTCTATCGCCATCCTAGTATTCGGGGGAACTAGCTCAATGAATGTGGTGAGCATGTCTATGGTCGGAGATTCCTGCGCAAAGGTTACGGGATGGGAATAGATGTTAATAAATGCAACCTTGTTCATAGTACTAAAAGTAAGGAGGGTACACTGGATATCATCTGACAAAGTGTTAAACTGTTCAACAGTACAGTCCAGTCCAGTCCAGATGTGTAGCAACCCACATGCCTAGCCCACCCGATGGTCAACCTCTGCCACCTGTAGTTGCTCGCATGTTAAAAGTTGCAAAGCCCCTCATAACAGTGTCTTCTCTAGCCAAGGTCTCCTGGAACATACACACATCATGGATTTGCACAAATTGGATCCAATCGGGATTTAGAAGTTTATTTTTGATGCCAGCAATGTGTCAGCACCCTCAGCTGGAGACCTGCGCTCGGGGTGGCGTCATGCACAATAGGGCCAGAGGAGTTCGAGGTTAATGTGATCTCTGGCTCGACCTCGGGGTCTTGTATTCCCACTTCCGCTAAGGATCTATTCCTGACCATAGGTGTAATTATAAATTCAGAAGTGTGAGAGGCTTGATTTTTTGCTACTCCTAAGGTAGCACCAGCGGAGCTTCGGGATCCCAAATGAGATTCAAGCTGGGGCTCCATTGATGCATCTTGTGTCACACCAGCAATGTTTAGGGACTGCAACCCGATAATTTTCGGATTAAGCTCTCTTTTGGTCCCCCCTAACCCCTGTCTAGCGGTGGGATCAAATGAAGTCGAGAGTCAATCCACCTCTTCAAGGGCCCCATACCTGTTTGCAACATTATATACTGTGCTCTAAGGGATTGGCCAGATGTAGGATGGGGTTGAAACCAGTGTGTTGAGGCTCTTGTGCATGGGGTCCAGGGTGGTGGATAGTTACAGGAATAGAAAAAGTCCAGGTTGTGTAGTTGGATCCCTGTAGACGGTGCGTGAAAGATGGGAAACTGGTCAGCCAGAATTTGGACTGTCTGGGGATTACTAAAATTAATAACTATACAGTTGCCATTAATTGACTTGGGGTTTTTACCGACCCAACCCACTCTTCGAACTAATTGTATCTCACCCACCCTGTCATAGCGGAACTGGACATGCCTGGTAAGCCAGAAAAGGCACTTGTTCCTTAATGCCAACTGTGTTTCTTTCAGTCCAGGTCTTATTTCTGGTACACCGGTTAAAACTATAACATAAGGGAGTGAGGCTGGGGGTAAATTGATTTTTGGCAGGGCCGGAGAGACTAAGTCTGAGCTTGCACCATGTACTGGGATAGGAGCAGCATTATCTATCATCTGATCAGAGTATGCAAATCCACCTCTACATGGGTCCCTAATGTTTGATGCAGGGTGGGAGCTCGCTATTAGAATCCCTGATACTAGGAGTGTCCCTCCTTGTTTGGTTCCAGTCTAGGCCGGATTCCTCATCAGGAGAGTGAGCATTACCCTCTTGTGCAGCGTTGCAAGCCCCCTCCTTGACAGCATTCATTGAGGCTGTGCATAAAGGGGTAGTGAAAGGGGCACCTTTGTCTAATAGGGATTGCCCTACTCTATCCGTCTGTGAACTACAATCTTTATTCTCCACTGGAGCCGGCAAAATATTAGCCAGGGGGTTGTCCAATGCACACGGGGCAGATATATGGCCGCTAATTCTATTCCGAAGATGGAGCTCTCGTTCTACTTTGACAATGGCTCTCATCTGTGTCTCTAGTTCCACAATCAAGTTCCTCACCCATAAAGGACAGTCAGGGTTTTTATAAGAATCAGAGGGGGGTTCTAGCACGTTTTCCATTCTAGCTACTTCAGCCTCACTGGGGCTAATTTCTGGACTTATGTTTTTATTAGTTCCTGTCCCATTACCTGTTTTCCTTCTCGCGGAATTAGGTAAAGTAGTTTTAGTTCTACCTTTGCGAGTTTTTGATTTTAATGGGGATGGTTGTAAGGGTGATAGCAAAGCCTCGCTTGGTCCGGGTAGAGACTTGGTGGACTAAGGATCAAACCCGGGCTAGATTCTACAAAAATTGGAGGCTCAGAGGATTGGAGAAAAATATCTGGGGATAGGGACAGCCGCCTCTCTGTGACCTCGATTTCAGTCGAGACTACCCCAATAGCTCTCTGGAGCATCCTATCAATAGAGGTTTGGGGGAGTGGGGCCGAAATTAACACGGGATGTTTTTTGGGGGGTATACAGCCACGCTTCCCCATGTCCAGAGGAAAGGGATACTGAGTAAGCACTGTCCCAAACAAGACCTAACCCCAGAGGGTAAAAGTGCAATGTGTTTAATATATTTAACAGCAAAGGGGCATGTAAACACAGGCCATACAGTCCAAGCTGCTGAGACTAAAAAGACCTTGTCCCAGGGAGCAAATGTGCAATGTGCATTATGTATTTAGCAGCAAAAGGGCATGTAACCACAGACCATACAGTACAAACTGCTGAGACAAAAAAATACCTTGTCACAGAGGGCAAAAGTGCAACATGCATTATGTATTTAGCAGCAGAAGGGCATGTAAACAAGTTACTGTCAATAATGTTCAACCCACAATGTCTCAGTGTGGAGATGTGTAGCATGTCCCGAATGGCCTGATCAGTCGACCTGGCATCCAACTTCTAAATGGCAAAGTGGGAGGAGATATCCACTGCAAATGCGAGGGCAGTAAAAAAAAAAAGAGATTCACAGTACCTCTCAGCCGAATCTATGGGGGAACGGAGACCTGGGACCTTAGATGTAAGAGGGGTGGCCCTTCCTTGGCTCTTCCTGGAAATAACGGGCAAGGGCGGGCCCACCGTTGGCCAGGGCTTTGCCCGGGCGCGGCCTGTGCGTGTCCCGTGCTGCGGGATGCTGGTGGCGAAGATATGGCGCCTCCTGGCGCGCTGCACTGCGTCAATCATCTGCATCTTTCCTCTAATACTGTTTATTGTGTTGGAAGTTTGACATTTTCACACTTCTTAATCACTCTTCCCATATATGAATTTAAACTTCATGCCACTGGTGCAAATTCTGCACCATCTGCCATAGCCTTGGAGGAAGGTTAAATCAATTGCACCAATATCATTTTATGACAATAGTACACCCACTGTTGGGATGAAAAGCAGTGTAACTGTGCATGGAGTGCTGATACCAGTCAACACCTGGACCATGCAGGAAAGTGAATTTCCCCCACAATGCAACTATTATAATTACAACAACGACTGTAAATTTTCAAAACTGTTAATGTCTGTTGCTGTCATTGTCTCCGAGCATCTACAATTCGCTCATTTGTAAGTTGACATTTTTGTCTCTAAATATATCGACACTGCCTTGACACAGAAGATGCTTTTTGTATAAGTTGCTCCAGTTTGCAGTTTAGGCCTGATTACAGATGTAACGTTGCACTTTTAGGTAAGTTTACTATTGTTGGCTATTCACAAAGATATTTTACGCGTTGTATCTTTAGGGCTGCAGAGATTCCACACATAAAATGATAGGACAGTTCTCTCTTTTTATATGCGGAGGCTCCACAGTCATACAGATACTAATCGTAAAATACGCTTGTGAATAGCAAATAATGGTAAACATACACAAATGTGTACGCTTCTCATTGTGCATTAGGCAAGTAAGTGTAGACACAGGCGCTAATTAATGTGATGTTATTGCTGATCTTTCTAAACATCTCCTGGTTGTAGGATAACAATTTAAAAACTAAATCGAAAATATTTTAAAAAGCACAACTATTGTGAAAATAGTCAAATTAGATTTTATAAATTGAATCTGTAAGCCAAACTAACTTTGAATAACAGTACCTTAATGACAATAATTAAAACCCTATGTAGTTGTCAGAAAGTTTAATATAACCTTATTCAGTGTTAAAAACCTTTTAGGAGTTTATAGCTGTTTACAAATTAGCAAGACAACTCAAAAATCATATGTGGCCATCTAAATGTAAACTCATTGTTCTCCTAATGTACAAAATCTAAAATGGATAATACCTATTTTAACATTTCATTTGCTTAAAGCCAGTGCTGTACCGTGCAGTTTTTGGGCTACTACTATGCGTTTCCAGGGCCTCCTCTCTGAAAATTTTTACATTTCTAGTTATTAGGGTTCCAAATGTAAAGATGTTCCTAATGTCGTAGTAAATTAATTGAAAGAGTGCTGTTCCAAAGTTTTGGAAGGACACACGCAGCGCTGTAACAACTCCCTCCCATCCATATTACGATAAAAAACACTGGCCTAACAGGCCATTAGTACATCAAAAGTTGACAGCATGCTGGATACAAAGTGCACAAACGTCTTTTGTATGAGTCCAGGCATCCCAATATTTGCCCATGAGCCAAATGAGAAATTAGTGATTTTAAACAGATGAATGTGGTTGTGAGCTTCATAAGCTGTACCATCTTCTACAGCCACAAAAGCAATACATTTGGGCTCCAGCACCAGATGAGTGTCTAATATGAGTCAGACAATAGAAATGAGGATCAAACCTGCAATAAGAGGAGATAGTTGATGACCATAAAATGTTTAGATATGTTTTATGTGTTTAGAACTTAGTAATGTACATAATAAAGTGGAGTGGGTGTTGTACGGCTTTTTAGGATCCGAGTGAATTTTCCCGATTCATGCCCTTAAATAGGTACAATTCACACTGCCCTCATATAGGCATAGAAATCATTCCCTTATTTAGACATGGCTTATGCAGACCAAATACAGGCATGGCTACTTCCACCCGTATCAAAACGTCACAACGATTTCTTGGAAAGTCAGGTTAAGCAGTCAGGGACCTTCCCTTGCTTGAATATTGATTTGTCCAAGAACTCATGCACTTTAGAAAGAACTACTATTCCCTTGGGGATCTTTCCTGACATTATTATGCCTGACGTTACGTCAAACTAGACACCTTCAAGGTATAAATATGTCTTCACTTGCCCTAGCAAGACACGGTGGTTCGGAGCAATTCGACTATCTACTTGCCCGACGCAGCTCGCTAAAGCAAGTGCTGAAGGAAGTCGACCCTCCAGCTGACGCACTGATCGAGAGGCTGCATTTCTCTTGGCGAGGATCCAGCTCCAGTGTTTCCAAGATCCCCTTGCGGGGTGTTGGGAAATCGAGTCCCGAGACTGAGATACCAGACCTCCTTCATTCTAAACAAAAGTTATGGAGCTGAGTAGAACCTAGAGAAACCTTGGATAGATTCTTGGCAAAGAAAAATCAAGCATTGGAAATGCAATAGGTCTCGGATTTATTTGAGTTAGAGCTAATGGCATTGTAAATGGCAATGTCTTTTAGCCATGTGTTATGGAGTGTATGCATGTGGTGTGTGGTGGAATTATGTGGGTTGGATTGGAATTGTAGCAATGGTGGCGTGCTTCGCTTTAGATGAATATGTTTAAAAGTAAAGTGCACCATACTGCGATTGCTACAATATTTAATTGTGGATGCGTTAACAATTGATGTGTGCACTGGTGGCTGGTTGTGTGAGCCTGTAGAAATTGTGCAGTGATGGCTGGTGGTGTGTGTGCCTGGTGGAAGCCTGCACTGCCGGCTGGAGGTGTGTGTGCCTGGTGGAAGCGTGCACTGATGTCTGGTGGTGTGTGTGCCTGGTAAAAGCGTGCACAGATGGCTGGTGGTGTGTGTGCCTGGTGAAAGCATGCACTGACGGCTGGTGGTGTGTGCCTGGTGAAAGCGTGCACTGACGGCTGGTGTTGTGTGTGCCTGGTGAAACTGTGCACTAATAGCTGGTGGTGTGTGTGTGTTTGGTGAAAGCGTGAACTGATGTCTGGTGGTGTGTGCCTGGTGGAAGCCTGCACCGACGGCTGGTGGTGTTTGTGCCCGGTGAAAGCGTGCACTGACGGCTGGTGGTGTTTGTGCCCGGTGAAAGCATGCACTGACGGCTGGTGGTGCTTGTGCCCAGTGAAAGCATGCACTGACGGCTGGTGTTGTGTGTGTGTGTGGTTGTGTGTGCGGTTGTGTGTGTGGTTGTGTGTGGTTGCGTGTGTGGTGGTGAGTGTGTGGTGGTGAGTGTGTGGTGGTGAGAGTGTGGTGTGAGAGTGTGTTTGTGGTGGTGTGTGCGTGTGGTGTGTGGTGTGTGTGTGGTGTGTGTGTGGTCTTATGTGGGTGGTGTTATGTGCGTGTGTGGTGGACTTAGTTCGGGTTTTCATACCCTGCACACTCACACACTGCCCCTACACACTCACACACTGCTCACCCTACACACTCTCACACTGCTCACCCTGCACACTCACACACTGCTCACCCTGCACTCACACACTGTTCACCTTGCACACTCACACAATATTCACCCTGCACACTCACAAACTGCTCAACCTACACACACACATTGCTCACCCTACACACTCTCACACTGCTCAACCTGCACGCTCACACACTGCTCACCCTACACACTCACACACTGTTCACCCTACACACTCACACAATGTTCACCCTGCTCACTCACACACTGCTCACCCTACACACTCACACAATGTTCACCCTGCACGCTCACACAATGTTCACCCTGCACGCTCAAACACTGATAACCCTGCATACTCACACACTGCTCACCCTGTACACTCACACACTGCTCACCCTACACACTCACACACTGCTCACCCTACGTAATGTGAAAAGACCTTGCTCTGCCCTTTGGCCTGTGTTGTAATCGTACAGTAGGTTGTGAGTAGTTGCGCTTGATTGGTTGGGGCGTCCCCTCCTTGCTGCTCCCCTCACAGAGGGCCGGCTGCCTCTATGAAGCTCCCAAGACACGTGTTCAGCTGTTCTTTGTTTTAGCTCCTGTGTGTCAGTGCACCCTGTAAGCGCACAAGCATACCCTACTCTCTCTCTGGAACACTCACTCTGCTGAGTCTCTCACTCTGCTGTCACTCTCACTCTGCTGTCTCTCTCACTCTGCTTTCTCTCTCACTCTGCTGTCACTCTCACTCTGCTCTCACTCACTCTGCTGTCTCTCACTCTGCTGTCTCTCTCACTCTGCTGTCTCTCTCACTCTGCTGTCTCTCTCACTCTGCTGTCACTCTCACTCTGCTGTCACTCTCATTCTGCTGTGTCTCTAACTCTGCAGTCACTCTCACTCTGCAGTCACTCACACTCTGCAGTCACTCTCACTCTGCTGTCAATCATGCAGTCACTCTCACTCTGCAGTCACTCTCACTCTGCAGTCACTCTCACTCATGCAGTCACTCTCACTCTGCAGTCACTCTCACTCTGCAGTCACTCTCACTCTGCTGTCACTCATGCAGTCACTCTCACTCTGCAGTCACTCTCACTCATGCAGTCACTCTCACTCTGCAGTCACTCTCACTCTGCATTCACTCTCACTCTGCTCTCACTCATGCTGTCACTCTCACTCTGCTGTCACCCTCACTCTGCTGTGTCACTCTCACTCTGCTGTCACTCTGCAGTCACTCTCACTCTGCAGCCACTCTCACTCTGCAGTCACTCTGCAGCCACTCTCACTCTGCTGTCTCTCTCACTCTTCTGTCACTCTCACTTTGCTATCACTCTCACTCTGCTGTCACTCATACTCTGCTGTCACTCATACTCTGCTGTCACTCATGCTGTCACTCACTCCGCTGTCACTCATGCTGCCCCTCTCACTCTGCTGTCACTCATGCTGTCACTCTTACTCTGCTGTCACTCATGCTAATACTCTCACTCTGAAGTCACTCTCACTCTGCAGTCACTCTCACTCTGCAGTCACTCTCACTCTGCAGTCACTCTCACTTTGCAGTCACTCTGCAGTCACTCTCACTCTGCAGCCACTCTGCTGTCACTCTCACTCTGCTGTCACTCTCACTCTGCTGTCACTCACACTCTGCTGTCACTCACACTCTGCTGTCACTCATGCTGTCACTCACTCTGCTGTCACTCATTATGTCACTCTCACTCTGCTGTCACTCATGCTGTCACTCTCACTCTGCTGTCACTCATGCTGTCAAACTCACTCTGCAGTCACTCTCACTCTGCAGTCACTCTCACTCATGCAGTCACTCTCACTCTGCAGTCACTCTCACTCTGCAGTCACTCATGCTGTCACTCTCACTCTGCTGTCACTCATGCAGTCACTCTCACTCTGCTGTCACTCATGCTGTCACTCTCACTCATGTTGTCACTCTCACTCTGCTGTCACTCTCACTCTGCTGTAACTCTCACTCATGCAGTCACTCATGCTGTCACTCTCACCCTGCTGTCACTCATGCTGTCACTCTCACTCTGCAGTCACTCACTCTGAAGTCACTCACTCTGCAGTCACTCTCACTCTGCAGTCACTCACTCTGCAGTCACTCACTCTGCAGGCAGTCACTCTCACTCTGCTGTCACTCATGCAGTCACTCTCACTCTGCAGTCACTCTCACTCTGCTGTCACTATCTCACTCTGCTGTCACTACCAGTCATGCTGTCACTCTCACTCTGATGTCACTTATGAAGTCACTCTCACTCTGCTGTCACTCATGATGCCACTCACTCTGCTGTCACTCATGCTGTCACTCTCACTCATGCTGTTACTCTCACTCTGCTGTCACTCACTCTGCTGTCACTCTCACTCATGCAGTCACTCATGCTGTCACTCTCACTCTGCTGTCACTCATGCTGTTACTCTCACTCTGCAGCCACTCACTCTGCAGTCACTCTCTCTCTGCAGTCACTCTCACTCTGCAGTCACTCACTCTGAAGTCATTCTCACTCTGCAGTCACTCTCACTCTGCTGTCACTCATGCAGTCACTCTCACTCTGCAGTCACTCTCACTCTGC
The DNA here is from genome assembly GCF_964261635.1 of Lissotriton helveticus. Lineage (NCBI taxonomy): Eukaryota > Metazoa > Chordata > Amphibia > Caudata > Salamandridae > Lissotriton > Lissotriton helveticus. Next base: position 1,105,308,055 of record NC_136059.1, read on the forward strand.
TGTCACTCTCACTCTGCTGTCACTCTCACTCATGCAGTCACTCTCACTCATGCAGTCACTCTCGCTCTGCTGTCACTCTCACTCTGCTGTCACTCTCACTCTGCTGTCACTCATGCTGCCACTCACTCTGCTGTCACTCATGCTGTCACTCTCACTCATGCTGTCACTCTCACTCTGCTGTCACTCTCACTCTGCTGTCACTCTCACTCATACAGTCACTCTCACTCATGCAGTCACTCTCACTCTGCTGTCACTCTCACTCTGCTGTCACTCTCACTCTGCAGTCACTCTCACTCTGATGTCACTCATGCTGTCACTCTCACTCTGCTGTCACTCATGCTGTCACCCTCACTCTGCTGCAAGCTTCCCTAAAACAAGTACAAACCGTGCAGAAAAGGTATTTCACATATTTAACAATTGCAGGAAATGGAACAGCAGTGGACTGATGAGCCGTCCCTCACAGCAAAAAAAGGCAGCAGCAGAGGTACAAGGTCAGGATTGCAGGAGAGGGGAGGCTAGGTGATGGCTGTGAAGGTAGGCCTGGACACCCAAAGAGTGGCACAGGCTGTGTCCTGGGATTGGTCACAAGTTGTGGAGAGCTACAAGGGTCGGAGACGATTTGGCACTGGCAAAAGCCAATTGCCTCAATGCAGAGGATAGTTGACTGCAAGGGAGACACCAATGCAGGCGAAACACCCCTTTCTGCATGCACCACACAGCAGAGCAGGACCCTGTTTCACTAGCTTGGGCATCCTACACCAGAAATCAATTGTTTATTTTAGTTGTAGAACTGTACAGTTTTCGCGCAGGATTCAGTAACAAATTTCACCTTAACACAGCCCAAACTCTCTCGTGACATGCACGATCACACCAGAGTGCCAGGTGGGGACAACCAGCTGGGGACATAACATATCTTTATTTTCACAAAGGGAATGCACCTTGGTATCTTACATCACAAAACAAAATAGCATGCATGCGAACAAGAACCATCCACTCCCCCAGCCATTACCCTCCACCCCTGCCCTCTTTAGATTTAAGGAAGGCACCACTTTACACCAACACAATTCGTATTCAACACAAAGATCCTGTAGTAAAACCAATACTATATCACTCTAGACAGCTGACAATCCGAAAGCCAATGGCCCCACCCATATTGAGCATGCACACCAATGTCGCCTGGCTTCTTTCGTAAAACTGTATTTCTGCCATTCTTGCAGCATTAGACTGTACATCACAGCACGCTATTCACATGCAGCCCCAGAACATTAACACCGAGATGAAGGCATTAAAGAAATACGATGCACTGTTCCAAATTCCAAACGCATAGAACACATTGCTCCAGCCAGCCGCACAATATAGGACACAATCAGCAGCAACATACAAATAACCCAGGGAAGTGGATGTGCACATAAATATTAATATATACAGAAATACACACAATGGCTGCATATAGGAAGAGTACTGAAAAACAGAATATGATAGTTTTATCAAATTAAAAGAACGAATTCAGGTGCAGCACAGCAACTAAAACGCAGATTGCTGACAAGGGTAGTGCTAAAATACAATCAAGGATGTACGTCAAATGGCTGTGAATTCATGGCTTTGACATAATTACAAATACCTACATTAAAAAAGAAAAAAGGAGCCAGTGCTGTGCTTGAATGGAACATGCCTCCATAATTGAAAGGCGCACAAACATCCAGGGATGTGTCTACGAACTGCATACGTAGTACTGAGAGCAAAAAATAGAATGAAGGCAAAAACATATCCAGGGGTACTCATGACTCCTCCCATGCGAACCAAGACTGCCAGTTCTTGTATCTGCATCAAAAATGCCAAAATAAATCCGGGACTTTCCGTGAACGATGAACAAATATAAATATGAATTGTAAAGAAAAAAAATTAAATAAAAACGCCACGCGAGGAATCCAGAGCTCACTGCTGCCTCTAAGCCCATCTCTATCCATCCATCCTCATTCTGCATGCAACTCAAAAAATACAGTGCAATGAAAACCATTATGCACTCAGACCAGAAACGATCAAAAAGGCAAAATGCAATTTTGCAAATAAAGGTGTACCAGCAAAAGCCAAGTCCAGATGAGTTCCTGAGTTTGCAGCATTGCCAGTCTGATTGCCACTTATTTTCAGTTTTATACATTGCATAGTGTGCTGTGTTTTTCCGGAACTACAAATAAAAAAAAGCCCGCGAGTGGTGCGCGCGCCACTGCGAGCATATGTTTTGAATTATCGCGGCTTCTGGGGAGCATAACAGACACCAATAGGCCATAGGCGGAGCTACGCGACCGCCTATGGCCTATTGTGTGTTCTGTTAAAAAACAGCATGCATGCGAACGCCAGTGAAAATGGACCCTGGAAATAACACGCACGAACTGCATGGAATTTCCAGGTCCATTTTCAATTTCCCCGGGAAAAGGACTCTCGCTGCGCGACACTGCGTGCGCAGTGTACGAAAGGCCCGAGCCCTAATAAACCTATGCTACACCACACTTACTCCTTCCCGCGTACTAGGCTTAGGTTAGGTACATTGAGGTCGGCATATTTTAGAAGCACCAGTTGAGTACTTTTAGCCCTTGTTATTTATGTATGTATTTAATATTGGTTTAGAAACCATACAATGCTCTTACAGTATTCTTTTATAATATTGTTCTCGCTGTACGCATTATACTTTGCAGTCTGCATTACGATTGTAGCAGTTCACTTTTCTTGCGTGAGAAAGAAGACGGTTCAATAAAACCTTTTATTGAAAACGCCTGTCTCTCTATTTCTCTGCACCTCTGTTGAAACGAAGCATGCACGAGTGACTGAGTGAAATACTTATCTATTGTTTCCACGACTCTAGAGATACTTTTCTTATTCTTGGGAAACGAAGGTGTCATGTTTATGCGGTTGTCAGAAACTAATCCCTTCTTGTGAATTCGAGAAAGTTTCTAATGACCTCTGAGCTAGCTGGCATTCACTATTAAGTTTAATATATTCGATAGAGACCTAGTCGACCTCAGTCCTACGTCTAAACTATAGGATATATTATTCCAATGCGCAGAGCCTATTGGGAATATAGGAACTACACTACACTATTGTTGGTCTTACATTCATGTCATAGGAGGAATCACCTTTCCAGAAACACCTTCTTTATTGCTACTCCTGGCATCAGTTAAGTTACACTTGCCGCTGCTTCCTTTTACCTTAAAGCCTTTAGGATTGAGCAAAACCAGTCCACGATTCCTCCTTTTGCCATGTCACTCTGAACACTAATGCTTCCTTGTGGATTCTCTGCTTCATATTACTCTCTCATTTTTATTTTTAGGTCTCGCCTAGACGAAAGCAAAGCGAAGCTTTGCTGTCTAAGGCGAGACAACTAATGTTGTTACTTTCAGGGGAATGAGGACTGCAAAGTGCCACGCGCTTCAGGCCGAGATTTGACCTCGTGAGCGCGCACAGCCCATCTCCTGCCTCGTCAGTTTCAGTTTTACACAGGCTTCTACAGTGTGCTACTTTGTTGCAGTTTTAAAGTTTCGTTTTTGTTCTTACTGGTTCAGGGGCAGTGCAGCACATACTATTTTACAACACACACCATTCTACAGCACACACCATTCTGCAGCACACAACACTCTGCGGCATACAGCACTCTACAATGTACACCACTCTACAGCACACAGTATTCTACATCACATAGCACTGCACTCTACAGCGCCTTGCACTCTACAGCGCCCTGCACTCTACAGCGCCCCGCACTCTACAGCGCCCCGCACTCTACAGCCCCCCGCACTCTACAGCGCCCCGCAGCGCCCCGCACTCTGCAGCGCCCCGCACTCTACAGCGCCCCGCACTCTACAGCGCCCCGCGCTCTACAGCGCACCGCGCTCTACAGCGCACCGCGCTCTACAGTGCCCCGCGCTCTACAGCGCCCCGCAGCGCCCTGCACTCTACAGCGCCCCGGGCTCGACAGCGCCCCGGGCTCGACAGCGCCCCGCGCTCTACAGCGCCCCGCAGCGCCCGCACTCTACAGCGCCCCGCACTCTACAGCGCCCCGCACTCTACAGCGCCCCGCACTCTACAGCGCCCCGCACTCTACAGCGCCCCGCGCTCTACAGCGCCCCGCGCTCCGCAGCGCCCTGCACTCGACAGCGCCCCGGGCTCGACAGCGCCCCGGCCTCTACAGCGCCCCGCACTCTACAGCGCCCCGCACTCTACAGCGCCCCGCACTCTACAGCGCCCCGCACTCTACAGCGCTCCGCACTCTACAGCGCACCGTACTCTACAGCACACCGCAGCGCACCGCACTCTAGAGCACACCGCACTCTACAGCGCACAGCGCTCTACAGTGCCCCGCGCTCTACAGCGCCCTGAACTCTACAGCGCCCCGGGCTTGACAGCGCCCCGCGCTCTACAGCGCCCCGCACTCTACAGCACCCCGCACTCTACAGCGCCCCGCACTCTACAGCGCCCCGCACTCTACAGCGCCCCGCACTCTACAGCGCCCCGCAGCGCACCGCGCTCTACAGCGCCCCGCGCACTACAGCGCCCCGCAGCGCCCTGCACTCTACAGCGCCCCGGGCTCGACAGCGCCCCGCGCTCTACAGCGCCCCGCGCTCTACAGTGCCCCACAGCGCCCCGCACTCTACAGCGCCCCGCACTCTACAGCGCCCCGCATTCTACAGCGCCCCGCATTCTACAGCGCCCCGCATTCTACAGCGCCCCGCACTCTACAGCGCCCCGCACTCTACAGCGCCCCACACTCTACAGCGCTCCACAGCGCTCCGCACTCTACACCGCGCTCTACAGCGCACTGCACTCTACAGCGTCCGCACCGCAGCCTACAGCGCACCACAGCGCCCCATACTCTACAGCGCCCGCACTCTACAGCGCAACGCGCTCTACAGCGCAACACACTCTACAGCGCAACGCACACTACAGCACTCTACAGCGCCCCGCACTCTACATCGCCCTGCACTCTACAGCGCCCCGCAGCGCCCCGCACTCTACAGTGCCCCGCACCGCACTCTACAGCGCACCGCACTCTACAGCGCACCGCAGCGCACCGCGCTCTACAGCGCCCCGCACCCTACAGCGCCCCGCGCTCTACAGCGCCCCGCGCTCCGCAGCGCCCTGCACTCGACAGCGCCCCGGGCTCGACAGCGCCCCGGCCTCTACAGCGCCCCGCACTCTACAGCGCCCCGCACTCTACAGCGCCCCGCACTCTACAGCGCCCCGCACTCTACAGCACCCCGCACTCTACAGCGCTCCGCACTCTACAGCGCACCGTACTCTACAGCACACCGCAGCGCACCGCACTCTAGAGCACACCGCACTCTACAGCGCACAGCGCTCTACAGTGCCCCGCGCTCTACAGCGCCCTGAACTCTACAGCGCCCCGGGCTTGACAGCGCCCCGCGCTCTACAGCGCCCCGCACTCTACAGCACCCCGCACTCTACAGCGCCCCGCACTCTACAGCGCCCCGCACTCTACAGCGCCCCGCACTCTACAGCGCCCCGCAGCGCACCGCGCTCTACAGCGCCCCGCGCACTACAGCGCCCCGCAGCGCCCTGCACTCTACAGCGCCCCGGGCTCGACAGCGCCCCGCGCTCTACAGCGCCCCGCGCTCTACAGTGCCCCACAGCGCCCCGCACTCTACAGCGCCCCGCACTCTACAGCGCCCCGCATTCTACAGCGCCCCGCATTCTACAGCGCCCCGCATTCTACAGCGCCCCGCACTCTACAGCGCCCCGCACTCTACAGCGCCCCACACTCTACAGCGCTCCACAGCGCTCCGCACTCTACACCGCGCTCTACAGCGCACTGCACTCTACAGCGTCCGCACCGCAGCCTACAGTGCACCACAGCGCCCCATACTCTACAGCGCCCGCACTCTACAGCGCAACGCGCTCTACAGCGCAACACACTCTACAGCGCAACGCACACTACAGCACTCTACAGCGCCCCGCACTCTACATCGCCCTGCACTCTACAGCGCCCCGCAGCGCCCCGCACTCTACAGTGCCCCGCACCGCACTCTACAGCGCACCGCACTCTACAGCGCACCGCAGCGCACCGAGCTCTACAGCGCCCCGCACTCTACAGCGCCCCGCAGCGCCCTGCACTCTACAGCGCCCCGCACTCTACAGCGCCCCGCAGCGCCCCGCACTCTACAGCGCCCCGCACTCTACAGCGCCCCGCACTCTACAGCGCCTCGCACTCGACAGCGCCCCGCACTCTACAGCGCCCCGCGCTCTACAGCGCACTGCACTCTACAGCGCCCGCAGCGCACCGCAGCGCACCGCACTCTACAGCGCACCGCAGCGCCCCATACTCTACAGCGCCCCGCACTCTACAGCGCAACGCGCTCTACAGCGCAACGCGCTCTACAGTGCAACGCGCTCTACAGCACTCTACAGCGCCCCGCACTCTACAGCGCCCTGCACTCTACAGCGCCCCGCAGCGCCCTGCACTCTACAGCGCCCCGCAGCGCCCCGCACTCTACAGCGCCCCGCACTCTACAGTGCCCCGCACTCTACAGCGCACCGCACTCTACAGCGCACCGCACTCTACAGCGCACTCTACAGCGCCCCGCACTCTACAGCGCCCCGCACTCTACAGCGCCCCGCACTCTACAGCGCCCCGCACTCTACAGCGCCCCAGCGCCCCGCACTCTACAGCGCCCCGCACTCTACAGCGCCCCGCACTCTACAGCGCCCCGCACTCCACAGCGCCACGCACTCTACAGCACTCTACAGCGCCCCGCACTCTACAGCGCCCTGCGCTCTACAGCGCACGCACTCTACAGCACACCACGCTCTCAGCGCCCCGCAGCGCCATGCACTCTACAGCGCCCCGCGCTCTACAGCGCCCCGCAGCGTCCCGCACTCTACAGCGCCACGCACTCTACAGCGTCACGCACTCTACAGCGCCCCGCACTCTACAGCGCCCCGCACTCTACAGCGCCCCGCACTCTACAGCGCCCCGCACTCTACAGCGCCCCGCAGTGCCCCGCACTCTACAGCGCACTCTACAGCGCCCCGCACTCTACAGCGCCCCGCACTCTACAGCGCCCCGCACTCTACAGCGCCCCGCAGTGCCCCGCACTCTACAGCGCCCCGCACTCTACAGCGCACCGCAGCGCCCCGCACTCTACAGTGCAACGCAGCGCCCCGCACTCTACAGTGCAACGCAGCGCCCCGCACTCTACAGTGCAACGCAGCGCCCCGCACTCTACAGCGCCCCGCACTCTACAGCGCCCCGCACTCTACAGCGCCCCGCGCGCAGAAACTTTTACAAATCATAGAAATCCCACCATCGACAGTAGTCAATTTATCCACGAAAGTATTGACAAGGGATGAGGAATCTGTCCTCAATCTAGGTTTAAAATGTGTTCCCAGTCAGCAAACATACAAGGCAGCTCCAATAATATCCTATTGGCGAGCTAGTCCTGGCAATAGTGAAGAACGAAATTAGCAGTATTTCACTATCATTACATGTAATACATACCTACACATGTCCCACCTTTAACATACACTGCACCCTCCCCCTGGGAGTGTCTTGGGCCTACCTTAGGGGTGTCCAACATGTAGTAAAAGGGAGGCTTAGGGCCTGGCAAGAGACTGCACTTGCCAGGTCGACTTGGCAGTTTAAAACTGTACTCAAAGGCACTGCAATGGTAGGCTGGAGACACGTGTGCAGGGGTGCTTATATGGTTGGCACAATCACTGCTGCAGGTGCACTAGATGCATTTGATTTACAGGCCTTGGGCACACACAGTGCACTTTACTAGGGACTTACCAGTAAATCAAATATGCAAATTATGGAGAACCCAGCAGAATTAAAAATGACAGAGGTAGCATTTGCACTTGAGCACTGATTAGCAGTGGTAAAGTGTACGGAGTACATAAAACAGCAAAAAAGAAGTCCAGCATAACATCAAAAATACAGGTGGTAGAGCAAAAAGACAGAGGACAACACGTCAAGGATGCCAGGTCTTGCAACTGCTTAGAGATCTTTGAGTGATGACAGGTCACATTGCCTCTCTCTCATCGTCTCATGACCCCAAAAGACAGAGGTCAGTCGCAGGTGTCTAGGGATAATTGGTGCACCTGAGCCCACTACAAGAGAGCGCTTCGATCCACGAGAATCCACTGCAATAATCAATCTAAATAACACCGCGCTGTGTTTGTTTACACTTCCTCTCTCGGGTGGCTTCTTTTCAGATGTGATCCCATTTGTAGCTCAGCAGACAGCAGCTTACCCTGACAGAGCAAGAGAAGGATGATCCGCACTCTGCTGCTTTTGGTCCAGCTCTCTCATTTATGTGTATTTTGTTGCCTGCGAGTGTTGTTTTTGTTATCACAGGAGAGGGGCTTGGCTTGATTCTACTCCCCACTACGAGCAAGGAGCCACGTGAATATCACCTGTGTATGTCCATTACGAAGTGATGCTAGAACACGTTTTATTTTAAACATGGATTAGGCCCCAGAAGGTGTTCAAACAATTTCGAGGCATGGTGCTCATCTTCTCAGCATGAGAAGGATGAAATGCTGAGCCGAACTTGCTTTGATTCCAAACTAGTGGCCATTAGGTTGCAGTTGCATCATTGTAACAGGTGCATCAACCAACTGAGCTAGCTTGAAAAATTCCGGAGTGCAAACATACTAGATTAATAATGTAAGGTTCCTTTTGTAACACCTGCTTAGGACAGCTGCTAATCACCAAACATCTGATGCAGAGACACGCATTTTTTCCTTGACTGAAGCAACTATAACGATGATGCATATGTCATAAGTACATAGAAAGCTCACGAAAGTAAGCATGTGATGCTGAACATTTAAAAACATGATGGAATAACAATCTAGTATTTTAGCTATTCATCTTAACAAGACCAATGCATTGAACACCGTTACGTTGGCTGATAAAAGCGCATTTTATTTACAGTAGTCTAAAAGAGCAAAACTGCAGGAAAATGACCACTATACAAAATAAAAATAGCACTACTCTTCGTGCCGCCACTCCCGTGCACCATTTTAATTATGAAGACCCGGCCCGCCTCCAGTGCGTACCACTACCAACTATTTAATTAATTTTAAAAAGGCTCAGGCCAGGCCGGTAGGGCGTGCGCACCACGGCACCATAATTAATGTTTATAGGCCGGGGCCCGTTACCATCCGTCCCTGGCGTGCGTTGCGCACTGTAACTATTATAATATAGGCTTGCCTGCTTGCTTGCTTCAGCAGCAGCCGAGGGCAAATGGAGCAGGCGAGGAAGCAACAGGGGTTGGGGGGCTGGTTGAGTGCAAGGGCGAACCCAATATGGAGGGAAGCGGCACACAGGCAAGAACAGAGAGCAACACTGAGTGCGGCCCCGGGAGCAAAGAAGTACAGAAGCGAGAAAGCATGTTCTATAGGAGGGACAAACACGAGTGACAAGTTAGGACATAAATAAGAAGCAGGCAAATGCGTGACAGGAAAGCAACTAATTAGTGCACGCAGCAGGCCTGGAGGCAGGCAGCCAGCAGCAGCCCTTCCCCGCCGGTCGGTGACGGAGACGGAGTGACAGACTCTGAGTGACTTACTTTGGTCTTCGGACTCGGATTCGGAAATCGGACAGGGCAGCTCAGCGTGGGCGGGCCTGGCCGCCTGGCTGCTTTGTCTTGGACTTGGAAGGCAGTTAAGTTCGTAGTTTTCGTTGTTCTTCTCTTGTCTTCTTCTTTGGCTATGCGCGCCGCCTGCCGCGCCCCATATGCCACGCACAGGGGCTTACTGCTTATTGGCCCGCATGATGTTGTGCGTGCCCTGGGGCTGCCTGGCATTGCTCACCACCACTCAGCAGCAGCCAGCCCTGCTGCCCACGCCCCCCAAGCACGCGGCACGCGCATACGCGGCGGCGGAAGTGCGGAACGGAAAGTGAAAGAAAAGGATAAAGGCCTGTCCCGCGTCCCGCCGCCATTTCATAGAATCAGGCGGGCTTAGACTAAGATAACAAAAAGTGCCTTACACACTGTGTAAGGCACGGTTTGTTATCATTGTCACTTTTGCCTCATGTAATGTAACGTTTGCCTTTGTATTTTGTTCACTAGTAATGTTCTCATGTATCAGTTCTGTTTCTATTGTGAATTCGCTCTGACACCTTCGGGTGAAGTCCGCACATCCCTTCTTACTCGGCTTGCTTAGCTGGCAGAATGGTGTTGCAGCGTTGGCTAGGAGTTTATTATAGTTGAGCTTTTTTCTTTCAGTTAAACAATAAAGTGACATTCATACAACCTAAATTCAGGATGCTGCCTCCCTGCCAATGTTTTAGGCATCTCTCTTTTTAAAGTCGGGAACATTCTGTTAAAACAGCTGTTTAGGATGTAAGGTATTACTTCTCACGAAACAGACTGATTTTTGATAATGTCCTGAATGCAGCAAGGACCGTCTGAATCAATGTAAATAATTGCAGTGTTCCTAATGTTCTATATGCGATTTGCCTTCAACTAGTAATTACCATTGGATCATTGTGTGCTGTCTCACTCTTAATGCCTGTTTAAAAAGAATGCTCTTTATGCTGGACCCAAGTATGTTGCTATTTAAACACCACCAGCGATCAATGCACGCTTCCACCACACGCACACAGAACCAGACGTCGGTGCACGCTTTCACCAGGCGCACACACACACCACCAACCGTCAGTGCACACTTTCACCAGGCACACCCCATCAGCCGTCAATGCACACTTTCACCGGGCACACACGCCACTAGCTGGCATTGCACACTTCCACCAGGCACACACACCACCAGCCATCAGTGCACGCATCAATGGTTAGCACATCCACAATTAACTATTGTAGCAATCGCAGTATGGCGCACTTTACTTCTAAACATGTCAGTGCACGCTTTTCCACCATGCACACACACCATCAGCCATCAGTGCACACTTTCAACAGGCACACACACACCACTAGCCATCAGTACATGGTTTCATCAGGCATACACACCACCGGCCGTCAGTACACACTTTCAACAGGCACAGACACCATAAGTCATCAGTGCACGCTTTCACCAGGCACAAACATCACCAGCCGTCAGTGCACGCTTTCACCGGGCACAAACACCACCAGCCGCCAGTGCACCCTTTCACCAGGCACAAACACCAACAGCCATCAGTGCACGCTTTCACCGGGCACAAACACCACCAGCCACCAGTGCACCCTTTCACCAGGCACAAACACCACCAGCCGTCAGTGCACACTTTCACCAGGCACAGACACCATAAGTTGTTCGTGCACGCTTTCACCGGGCACAAACACCACCATCCGTCAGTGCACGCTTTCACCGGGCACAAACACCACCAGCCAATACAGAGTTTGCAAAAGAATTCATGCAACACATTGTCATATACAATGCCAATAACTCAAACTTGAATGCTGCGAGACCTATTGCATTGCAAATGCTTGTTAATATCCTCTCTGCCTTTTCCAATTTTTCCTTTGAATCTACATGCCCACCACCGTAGCACGGTCAATGAATTTCAATCATTTGAACCCTTTTATACTGGTTTCTTCCCTTAACGTTCAGTATCTTTGAAATTGTTCTGCCTCCTTGCTCTGTGCCCTGGGAGAATCTTAGTTACTTCTTGGTGTTTTCGATCAGCCTACATGTGCTTTCCTTCCCCGAACCCCTGTACTGTTTACTTGCGACCACTGCTTCAGGATCACATACAGCTCTGCCGTCAGCCATGTGTCCCCTCTGCCCTTCATTGCCCCCCAAAGATCACATTACTAAGCAATATGATGACTTCACAACTTGATAGCAGTCTTGGTTGATTCACTGCTGACTTATATTCTTTACTGCCATGTTTTTAATTTTGCCTTGTGATGGAGCTGTGTTTTCTGTGTCTCAATCTTCGATTGTAATCATTAAATAACCCTTGCCAATGGTTATATGGACTTTACTCTTCGACAAGGAGAAATGAAAAGGCGCAACCATCTACATCAGTCCAATGACATGAAAAATCATTAATGACACTTAGTACAGTCGAGAAAGAGAATTTGCGTGAGTTAAAGGGTTTTATTTCTGAATTCTTTTGAGCAGTTAATCATTTATTCAGTAAAAATGTGTCTCCTAGGCATCAGCATTAAAAATAACAATAGTTGAATAATTGATTTTTCAATATTAGGTTAAATAGAATATTAGTAAAAAAACTGTCAATATAATACTGTTACAATGGCTGATATTACAAACAGTGACAGATAGTATTGAAACCTGTTAACACTCGCCCAAAATTCAACTTTAATTTGATCTACTCATTATCTCTGTAGTTAGGGAAAAATGTAATGACCAAAAAGTTAAATTGATACTTACACCTTCTCAGACGACAAGCGTTTCTGGGAGAGGAAGAAGTAGCTGCAGTGGTCGTCGGAATTATAGGTTTATGCTGGGATTATTGCAAAGACCACCCACATTAGTGGCTGTGACGCTTTTGAGTTCTTTGCGATCCCGCCAATCTGGACATAATGTTCAAAGTACACCGCCCATAACGCACTGCTGTCTAAGTCGCATATGGGTGTCAGTGTTGGGTAGAAAACCTACCGGACCAAAGTCGACTGCGATGGGATACAGGATCTCAGTCAGACGTTAAACATTCATTAAATGGAGAGTTTAAGGTCATACGATACCTTGGCGTACAACGTCAGTGTGCGGGTATATGGTGTGTATGTATGTTTGCTTCATAGAGCACCTGAACCTGCTTGGTTTACTAATCCCTGTAATGTAGAACTGGATAAATGTTAAATCTTACACTGATTAACTGTGCAGAAGAAATTGTTTGAGTGCCAGACAGAGATAATGTGACACTCCGTAGCACTGCAATTATACTCACCGTTTTGGACTCGCTACAGTGACTCAGTGACGCACCTTGGACTATTTACTGTATTTTGTTTGTGCCGGAGAATCACCAGTAGGCCACACACTCTATGGGTTTTGCTGGGGAAAGATTGGGATACAACTACTGAGTTTGCCAAAACCTAAAAGCACCTTACAAAGCACTGATGTCATTTTGAGAGTGAATGGAACAACTGCGTGTCCTGGTGTGTCTACTCCCTCATCATATGGTTCACTCCACGCCCTTGCCCAATGTGCACCTTACAAGTTACAGTAATAATTATTAGCTAATTAGGAATCTCGGTCAGTAAACAATGAAGTATTTTCCGAACCTGAGCCTCTGTCGTTATCCCACTTCCCGGTGTTCCCTCGGTTGAAGCTCCCCGGTATCTTGATGCCCTATCTACTCAGGTGCGCATGCTTCCGATAACACGTATGGGCACTAAAATATCTCATAAAACCTGTATTTCTCGCTCCTCATACGCACTTGGTGAAAAGTGTTAGGCTTGAACAACTTCAGTATCGGCCTTCTGTGGTAGTGTGTTTTAATGCTAGAGAACACGTTCTAATGTTAAGAAGCAGAGCGGTCAGACAAATAAAAAAAATTAAAGGTTAAATGAACAAAAAAAGAAATGCACCGAGGATAAAGACTGAGGAAGGAAAATCGAAAGAATTATAAAACAATGAAATAAACTAAAATAATCACACGTTTCAGCGAATTAAAGAAGTCTATATAGGCGAGGAAATGGATAGAAAGTTTTCGACCCTTCATTAACAATACAGCCATAGCCCTGGCCACTTAAAGTATGCGGAATGGGAGCACCAAATTGTAAAGACTCGGGTCCACTCGTATGAATACAGATTCAGGAACAAGTCTCTTAGAAAGACGATCTCGGCCTCGACACAAAGCCTGCGGGAGGACAGCACAAACAAGTCTTGCCCTGTAGGCTTCCTCAGCATTCCAAACATTCTAGAATCTTACCGCCACATGTAGGTAGCCTTTTCTCGGTTAGAAATGGGTGTGCTACTAGTAAAAAGCCTTTTCCTATGTACCAAACCCTATTTTGCAATTCATTAACCTATACCGAATTGCAAAAAAGCTGAGCAATTTGGTATTAGGAAGCGGCGTGTTAAGTGCGTCCCTTCCGGGTTGCGACTAGTAGTGGTATTTGTAAATGTTTTGCAACCGAAAAGCAGTCGCAAAACATTCACTGTTTACCACCACATCCAATTTTGTGGTTACACATTTGCAAACTGTAAGGGATCCCCAAAGAACCCCTTCCCCATTGTGATGCATGCAAAACAATTTTTTAAGAGCAAGCAGTGGTCCCACCGACCACTGCTTACTCTTAAAGGGTGTAAAGAAAACTTTTCATCTTACTTTTTTAAATGCATATTGTTTTCCTTTAAGGAAAACGCGCTGCATTAAAGCAAAAAAAAAGATGCTTTATTCAAAAGCAACCACAGAGATGGCGGTCTGCTGTCCCCAGCAGGCTAACATCCCTGTGTTTTTGGCGATACCCAATGGGTTTCAAATTGTGACCCACCTCATGAGGTAGGTCAATTGTGACCCACTAGAAATAACAACTAGTGTATAACACACTGTTACACATAGCTGTTTGCGATTTCCTAATAGCAAATCACAAACATTCACTATTTGGAAATGTTGGTACATGTGGACTTATATACCCTCTAGATTCCATCTGCTGATGCACTGTCATCACATTATGGTGCCCCTAACGCAACACCACTAGAAAGTGACATTTCAACACACTTCCCTTCCTTTAATAAACAAACCTAAACTACCTCATCCTAGTTGTAGTCCAAATAATGTACATATATATATATTTATATGTATATGTATTACCTACTGGCGGTCGCCAGTAGGTAGTTATAGTTAGGACCTATTTTCCAGAGGAATTCCGCAACATTCTATTTGGAATAACTTTAGCGCCGGTTGATGAATCTTCAAGAAATTTTCAAAACTAAAGGCCAGCTCCGGTCCGCTCCTATCTTGAAAGTCTCGGGATGATTCGTTCAGCGGGGGCCGAGAAAAAAGGGGGGTCCCATGCTTTTTTCCGTAGGGACCTTTAGCCACAGCTACAGCCCGAACTGCTGAACGGAATTACACCAAATTTGGCAAAGAGGTAGTCCTCAGTTCAGACTCGTGCCTTTTGCTTAATGGGTGTAAATCCGTTCAGTAGTTCCTGACTAAATCACATTTAAAAGTACATATATATATCTATGGCCGTGCAGGATTCGCTAATCCTAAGCGCACCCTGTCGTGCTCGAGCTGGATTCTAATTGGCTGTCAACACTCCAAATCAGGAAGTGTTGGCAGACATCTTGTGCCTCGGTAGAACCGAGGCACAAGAAACCTATAAAACCTGATCCTGCCGATCCCCCCAAAAAAACAAAGCATGGGCTCCTGCGCTTCAATGCTAATTAGCCCCAGGGGGGCAAATCCCGGGGGCATTATCAAAAATGAGTGTGGGGGGCCCAATCCCCCCCACACTGCCCCAGGGACCGCCACCCCGTAGGGCAAAGTTTGAATATTTGCGGGTGGGCACACTGCCCCCCGCAGCCCCGCGGACCGCCACCCCCGGGGCTTAATAGTTTACTGCTGGGGGGGGGGGCTCTAAGGCCCCCCTGAGCCCAGGGGACCGCCACCCCCGGAGCTTGACTTAAATTTTGATTGTGGGAGGCACACTGCCCCCCCCACAGCCCCGGGGACCGCCACCCCGGTGCTTTATTTTAAAATTATTCGTACCCTGTGTGGGGGGTCAAGCCCCCCCACATGACCCGGGGACCACCACCTCCCCAGGGCACTAAATATTTAAATTGGGAGTAGGGGGGCCACGCGGCCCCCATCCTGGAGCCATTGATGGCCCTGTGGATCACCACCACGCAGGGCCAGCTCCTACAGTGTCCCGGGGTGCCCACCCCGGGACACTCTAGTTTGGTATGGCATGGCGGGAGCCTCGCGGCTCCCACCCTGCCATAGCAAACTGCTTTGCTATTTGGAAGAGAGAGCAGGAAACCTGATCTCTCTTCCAAATAGCAAAGCAGATTGCTTTTCCACAGAGGGAGCAGCATGTTAGCTGGTCCCCGTGTGGAAAAGCACTGCTGGCTCCCGCAGGATGCAGGGAGCCAACTGGGACCGTGGGGGGATTGGAGACCCCCACAGTCCTCAACAAAGAGGGCCATCCCCGGGGGATGGGGTCCCCGGGGCTACAAGTGGCCCAGGAGGGGGGCCGCGCGCCCCCTCCCCAAAATGTATTTAAATAAAAAAAATATATATTAATATGCCGGCCCTGGGGGATGGGGTCCCCTGGGCCAAAAATGGCCTAAGGAGGAGGGCAAGGCAGCCCCCCTCCTAGATGTAATTTTTTTTTTTTTTTAAAAGGGCCATGCCCCGGGGATGGGGTCCCCGGGGCTGAGTATGGCCTCTGGAGGGGGGCCATGTGGCACCCTTCCAGAATTTTTAATAAAAAAACAAAATTAGGGGGCAGGCCCTGGGGGATGGAGTACCCAGGGCCAAAATGTTAGGAAGAGAAGGGGACCACACAGCCCCCATTCTCAAACCTAAAAAAGAAGAAAAAGGCCAGCATTGCTCTGCAAATGCGCCCCCTGGTGCATTTGCAGAGGGGGAAAGAATTCCCCATGAATACTGGGGGTCCCTGGGGTCCAACTAGTCCACCAGGAACCTCCAGTTTGTGCCAGGGGGCTGCGTTGCAGAGAGGTGTTCTGAGGCCACGCCCCTTTTTACACCTCTCTGCAACGCAGCTCTGTGGCGCTTACTGGTAGTAGCTGGTGGGCTAGTTGCACCCCAGGGACCCTAAGTATTCAAGGGGAGTTAATCCCCCAACTTAAAACGTGCCACAGGGCGCGTTTGCACAGTGGTGAAAGGAGGGGGCGGGGCCTAAGTTCACATGTGTGCAAACACAACCTCTGGCGCAGTTTAAGTTGGGGAATTAATTCCTTGTCAATCCTGAGGGTCCCTGGGGGCCAACTAGCCCAACAGGTACCTTCAGTAAGCGCCACGGAGCTGCGTTGCAGAGTGTTGTAAAAAGGTGCGTGGCCTCTGAACACCTCTCTATCTGTATCTGGTGGGCTAGTTGGCCCCCAGGGACCCGCAGGATTGAGGAGGAATTAATTCCCCAACTTAAAACGCGCCACAGGGCTTGTTTGCAGAGATGCCACCTCAGGCCACGCCCCCTTCCCGCACCACTGCGAAAACGCGTCCTTTAGCACGTTTTAAGTTGGGGAATTAATTCTCTTTCAATACTGAGGGTCCCTGAGGGCCAAATAGCCCAACAGGTATCTCGAGTATGCACCAGGAAGCTGCGTTGCAGACAGGTGTTCAGAGGCTATGCCCCTTTTTACACCTCTCTGCAACGCAGCTCTGTGGCGCTTATTGGAGGTAACTAGTGGGCTACTTTGACCTTAGGGACCCTTAGGATTGAAGGGGACTTAACTTTCTCAATTTAGAACGGCCACAGGGCGTGTTTACATAGTAGTGAAGGGAAGGGATGGGGCCTGAGATGATGTGTGCAAACACGCCCTGTGGCGCGTTTTAAGCTGGGGAAATAATTCCACTTCAATCATGAGGGCCCATGGGAGCCAACTAGCCCACCAGATGCTTCCAGGAAGTGCCACTGCGCTGCGTTGCAGAGAGGTGGTGAAGGCCGTGCCCCTTTTTACATCTCTCTGTTACACAGCTCTGCGGCGCCTACTGGATGTACCTAATGGGCTAATTGGACTCTAGGGACCCTTAGGATTGAAGGGGAATTATTTTCACAACTTAAACCGTGCTAGAAGGTGTGTTTCCACAGTGGTGAAGGGAGGGGTTGGTGTAGGAAAGTGGCACCATATATACTGGACCGAAGTGAAATCAGCCAAACTACGAATTCTAATGTACTCACCTGTTATCAGGAGAGACCACAGTGCTGCATCTTTGGGCCCAGTACTGATCCTAAAAAGTAATTTTAACTGTACTTACCAGTAACTTGAATTTCCTTCCATAGGATATCATTGCCTGCTTTTTGTGAAAAAGTTTCCAAGTGTCGATTTTTGAAACTTACAAATATTCCTCTAAAAACGACCGAACTACGAATTCCGATTTACTCACCTGTTAGCAGGAGAGACCTCAGTGCTGCATCTATGAGCCCAGTACTGATCCCGAAAAGTAATTTTAACCATTCTTAGTAGTAACTTGAATTCCCTTCGATAGGCTAACATTGACTGGTTTAACGTGGAAATTCTTCTAAGTGTGGAGTTTTGAAACTTTAAAATATTCATCTAAAATCAACCGAACAACGAATTCCGATTTACTCACCTGTTATCAGGAGAGAACCCAGGGCTGCATCTTTTAGCCCAGCACTGACCATGAAAAGTAATTCTAACCGTACTTAGCAGTAACTTGAATTTCCTTCCGTAGGAATCCATTGTCTAGTTTTCACCAGAAAAGTTTCTGTCTATTTTCACAAACTACAAATATTCCTTAAAAATTGCCTGTATGACTTAAACGCATTCTTTCAACTGTTTACAAGAGATGCACCCGTGCTGGATCCAGGATCCACCACTGAGTAAGAAAAAGTAACGAAACCACAATTTACCTGCTTAGTAAATTTCCTTCCATAGGCTAACATTGACTGGTTTCACTTGGAAATTCTTTTATGTGTGGAGTTTTGGAACTTTAAAATATTCCTATAAAATTATCCGAACAAAGAATTCCGATTTACTCACCTGTTATCAGGAGAGAACGCAGTGCTGCATCTTTTAGCCCAGCACTGATCCTGAAAAGTAATTCTAACCATACTTACCAGTAACTTGTATTTCCTTCCTTAGGAATCCATTGTCTGGTTTTCACAAGAAAAGTTTCTTAAGTGTCTATTTTCACAAACTGCAAATATTCCTTAAAAATCGCCTGTATGACCTAAACACATTCTTTCAACTGTTTACAGGAGATGCACCAGTCCTGGATCCAGGATCCACCACTGAGTAAGAAAAAGTAACAATAACACTACTTACCTGCTAAGTGAATTTCCTCCCATAGGATAACATTGGTGAGTCTATGTGAAAAAAAATGTGTCAACTTTTAAAACACAATTAAGCATGGGCGTAAAATCCGTTCCGCTCGTGGATTTTGCGGATTTTCGGTAAATTTGCAATCCGCGAACTCTCGCGAATTACCGAAAATTCGTAAATCCGTGCGAAGCGGATTTTTTTGCTTGGTCGCACTTGCCAACTAGAATACTATACAATTTCGCGGGAGTAAACACTCGCGAAAACGTAGATGCGGCGGGCAGCGACAATCTCGCAATTGCGAGACTGCAAAATTTGCAATTTCGCACAAGAAATCCACCAGCAGGCAGCATAAACCTTGAAAATTATGATTTTTATTAGAATAACTCCTCAGGTTGACATTTGCCTGCACTTTTTTTTTGCAAGGAATCCATTTGGGGGGGGGGGGTGGGAGGAAGGAAGTGCCCCACAGTCTCCAACTTCCTGTTCCTGTCCAGCAGGCTCCTCTCAGTGCTTTCTTCATGTGCTGGTCACTTTGATTTGGATCTTGACCTGGAAGCACTCAGCAGGTGCAAAAGTTCAAACTCATCATTAGTAACCATTCCCTGTAGTGCTTCCTGAGGGGCCCCTCCAGAGTTCAGTTGCCTACTTGCAACTATTCTATGACCCTGCTCTGACCCTCACAGCAGGCTCAGAGAAAGCAATTACAGATAAGGAAGCAGGTTCCAGCCAGGAAGTTCAAATTCAGTAACACATTAATCAGCCCCTAATTCATTTATGTCAGTTGAGGCAGGGCAGGTGTGCTTTTCCACCCATAATCTACAGTGATGAACTAGAGGGTGGCATGGGTGAGCCAGAGGGTGGCATGGGTGAGCCAGAGGGTGGCAGTGGTGAAACAGCGGGTGGCAGTGGTGAAACAGAGGGTGCTGTGATGAACCAGATGTAGAAACAACATGTTCGCGACCGTTGCTACCCGAAAAGTAAGTTCGCGTTTGCGAACTGGTACAAAATCCTCGCGAACTGGCAGAAATCCTTGCAAACACAAAAATAAAATCCGCAAATTCGCGAGAGTTCGCGGATTTTGCGGATTGCGAATCCGTAAATACGCAATTTCGCGGATTGCCAATTCGCAAAATCGACCCATGCTTAAACACAATACTATTCCTTAAAAATAACTACTGTAACCAAAATGCTTTTATTCAACTGTTTACAGGAGATGTCCCAGGACTGAATCTAGGATCCAGTCCTGTGATTAGAAAAGTAATTCATAAAGTAACTAATTGCATTTAACTAGAAATTCACATTGAGGTCAATGTTGCATTGTGTTTGAAATTGTGTTGCCCATTGCAACAACTGTAACTACTGTACTTAAAAGTCTAATGCCTATTTGCAAAGTATTTAAACTAAAGTAATTCATTCTGAGAAAGTATATTTCGTAATGTAATGTATAATGTAATTAAATGTCATTTAAGAAATAAAATATCTAAAAATAAATAATTAAAAAAATGTAGTAAATCAGTATCAAAAAAATATATAACAATTAATACATTTAAAAGTTGGAATTGAAAAAACCCTTGAAATCCACTGAAAAAACCATAGGTTTCAGACATGTTATAGTTAGGAATTAGCATTTAAAAAACCTTCGAAATTCACTGAAAAAAACATAGGTTTCAGACGTGTTATAGTTAGGAATTAGCATTTAAAAAACCTTAGAAATTCACTGAAAAAACATAGGTTTCAGGGGTGTTATAGTTAGCTGGACATTTCACTCGTACAAAACCATTGAAATTCCTCCGTTATAGTTAGTACTAACTATAACACGCGCGCCCGCAATCCACTGCTGATGATGTCACATATTACATCATTCATGTCATGTTCAGTGACATCACTGATGACATCGCTGATGACATCTCAAATGACATCACTGATGACATCATCCACGTGACAATCTGATACAACTCATCATACACTAATATAACCTTTCAACACTCATTATAAAATATGGAGTACCCTATTTGAAACCATTGACACACCAATACAAGTTTCTAAAAACCCACTCAGTGATTCCTACATCTACACACATCTAAACACTTACCTATAGATTCACTCATACATGCTAACAAAGATCAATAGAACACTATTAAATATACTTATACACTTACATCGACATTACACACCAGCACACATCCTATTCACGTATGCAGTCATCCTACTCACTTATGCAAACAATTGATCATACTTACATTTACTAAGCTACACACTTATACAAACACCACTTTATTTATTCATATTGAGAGTAACTCATACTTAGTGTGTTATAAAATCACTATTACAAGTATAACGTTTTCGATACAATCACTGAGTCTTAAGTATACTTATTTATAAACAACAACTGTCACATACACTCCCTTTTATATTTCTACTTTGTTGGACATGTATCATTGAGAAGGAGTAGTTTCTGTCCTGTAACTCCAGTTCTGTAGTAGGGGTATCTCTGTTATAGTCATAATCTAGTGAATAGTCCCGCCCATGTGCGTGGACCCCGGAGCAATCAAAAATAATCTCTTACAGTGTCAAAAAATGCAGAAATGCATAGACACTTAAGAGAGAATTTAAAGACAGATAATGCAGCCAAAAAGGCTACACTGTCCAGTACTTCAACTAGAAATTCCACCATAAAATCCACAAAACAGCAAAGCCTGTACAGATTTCCCTTGCTTAACAGCAAAATCCCTCAGGAATGATAGAGAGAAGAACCTGGACAGACAAGCCCCATAGGCTGCCATTATGTGGCTTAAATAGGATACTGTGCCTTTAAGGAACCTTCCAGAACCTTCTCCCAGTATCCCAGAATGCATAGCAGGTCCAACTTAGTTTCAGTTCTTTTTGAAGGCGTAAAAAACGCCAGACCTGTAGCATTATGAACATGAATAACTCTCCACCGGGGAGGCGGGAGGGCGCTTATGACTATAACAGAGATACCCCTACTACAGAACTGGAGTTACAGGACAGAAACTACTCCTTCTGTAGTAGGGGATCTCTGTGTATAGTCATAATCTAGTGAATAGAATGGCAAGCCCATCCCCACACCAAGCGGCGGTGGAGAATAAAAAATTACGCCACTATTGTGTGAACAGATTCGGCAGCGAAGCCTGCCCAACCTGAGCGTCTGCCCTGGCATCAGTGTCCAGGCAGTAATGCTTAGCAAAGGTATGGACCAACTTCCAAGTGACCGCCTTGCAGATCTCTGCAATGGGAACATTACGAAGCATAGCTGTCGTAGCAGCTTTGCCCCTGGTGGAATGAGCCTTAGGTTTGCCCCCTAAGGTCTTATTAGCTTTGTAGTAACACAACTGTATGCAGGACACAATCCACCTCGAGATGGACTGTTTAGAGGTAGCAAGACCAGTCCTGACTGAGCCATAATTGATGAACAATTGGTCTGACCTACGAACATCCTTAGTCTTATCAAGATAAAACTTCAGCACCCTCCTCACATCCAGGGAATGTAAAGACCTTTCCGCTGGAGATGAAGGATTCTGAAAGAACGTAGGCAAAGTGATAGTCTGGTTGATATGAAAATCATTAACAACCTTGGGAAGAAACTTAGGGTGAGTACGCATAACAACCTTAGCATTATGAAATACAGTATAAGGTTCTTGGCAACACAATGCCTGAATCTCACTCACCCTGCGGGCCAATGTAATGGCCACGAGGAACGCCGCCTTCCAGGACAGGTGCTGCAATGAAGCCTTATGAATGGGTTCAAAAGGCTCCTTCATCAATCTGGACAGCACCACATTCAGGTCCCATGAAGGCGAAGGAAGCCTGACAGGAGGGAATACTTTCTTCAAGCCTTCCAAAAAATCTTTGATCACAGGGATCTGGAAAAAGGAAGTCTGTGAAGGGCCTTTCCTGTAGGCAGTCAAAGCAGCCAGATGAACCTTAATGGAATGGACATTAAGGCCCGACTGCGCCA
This sequence comes from Lissotriton helveticus, assembly GCF_964261635.1. NCBI lineage: Eukaryota > Metazoa > Chordata > Amphibia > Caudata > Salamandridae > Lissotriton > Lissotriton helveticus. The sequence continues at coordinate 1,105,330,925 of NC_136059.1, forward strand.
GATGTAGCAGATATGGAAGGATGACATCTTCCTTGCATGTCGTAGGGTCATAGTTCTTAGACTTGCACCAGACGCAAAACTTCTTCCACTTGTAAGCATAAGAAGTCCTAGTGGAAGGTCGCTTAGCCTCCTTCAGTATGTCCATACAATCCTCTGGGAGATTCAGATGGCCATATTGCACTATTTCAGGAGCCATGCCGCCAAACTCAAAGACGAGAGGTTGGGGTGCACCATCCGCCCCCCGAACTTCGTGAGAAGGTCCGGCCTGCACGGCAGCTTCATGTGAGGAAGGAGAGATCGGTGAAGCAGGTCCGTGAACCACCACTGTCTGGGCCATTCCGGGGCAATCAGAATCATTCTCGCCCTGGATTGGGACAGCTTGATGAGAACCGCCGGAATCAGGGGAATTGGTGGAAAAGCGTACAGAAAGCTGTTCGACCAGTTGATCCATAACGCGTTCCCCAGCGTCCCCGGCTGGTAGTACCTGGAGGCGAAGCCTAGGCATTTGCTGTTTTCGGCGGTGGCGAACAGATCTACGTCTGGAGTTCCCCACCTTGCGAAGACTTCTCCTAGTACTTCGTCGTTTATGACCCATTCGTGGTTTTCCTGAATGAGTCTGCTCAGTTCGTCTGCCTGAACATTCTGCACACCTGGCAAATGTGTGGCCGTTATCGACAGTCCTCGAGCCAGAAGCCAGTGCCAGATCACCTGTGCCTCCTGCGACAGAGTGCGCGATCTCGAGCCCCCCTGCTTGTTGAGGTAATACATCGTTGTCGTGTTGTCCGTCTGAACAAGCAGAGAGTTGGTCTGAAAGGACGGATGAAAGGCCTTCAGTGCCAAGTGAACAGCTCTGAGTTCCAGGAAATTGATGTGGTACGTGGACTCCGTCGGGGACCACGTCCCTTGAATCTGCAGGTCTCCGGAATGCGCTCCCCAGCCTTGGAGAGACGCATCCGTCACAACCGTCTGTGTGGGAATGTCCTTGTGGAAGGGAACCCCTCTGAGGAGATTCTCCTTCGAGCACCACCACTTCAGAGACTAAAGAGCATGTAGAGACAGTCGTATCTTGTCGTCCCAAGATCCTTTCCTCTGATCCCACTGATCCTCCAAGCACTCCTGCAGCGGCCTCATGTGCAGCCGCGCATGTGGCGTCAGGAAGATACACGAGGCCATCGATCCCAGCAGAGAAGACACCGTCTGTCGTCCCAAGATCCTTTCCTCTGATCCCACTGATCCTCCAAGCACTCCTGCAGCGGCCTCATGTGCAGCCGCGCATGTGGCGTCAGGAAGATACACGAGGCCATCGATCCCAGCAGAGAAGACACCGTCCTCACTGTCGTGGATGGAGCGGACATGAGAGCCTGAGCCTGCCGAAGGAGTGATAAACGTCGCTCTTCCGAAGGAGACACGCTTGCTGACAGCGTATTGATGGAGGCTCCCAAGTATTGGATACATTGGACCGGAGTCGGGACAGACTTGGACATGTTGATGTGCAACCCCAGCTTGTTCAAGAGAACGCACGTCTTCTGGAAGTGTGCCTGAGCTTCCGAGAAGGAGGAGGCCTTGATCAACCAATCGTCCAGGTAAGGGTAGACGAACACCTTGTTCTTCTGCAGGTGTGCCGCTACCACTGCCATACATTTCGAGAATGTCCTGGGTGCAGACTTCAGCCCGAAGGAAAGCACCGTGTACTGATAGTGATTGGTGCCGACTTGAAAGCGCAGAAACTTCCTGTGTTTGCATGCAATGGGCACATGGAAGTATGCATCCTGTAGATCTATGGCACACATCCAATCTCCTCGTTGCAGCTGAGGGTAGATTTGATGCAATGACAGCATGCGAAACTTTTCTCTGCGAATCCACTTGTTTGCCTGTCGCAAGTCCAGAATGGGCCTGAACTTGTTCTTGTCCTTCTTGCGGACAAGAAAGAACCGAGAGTAAAGACCTCTTCCTCTTTGAGACAGAGGTACGTCCTCTATCGCCCTTTTTCTCAGCAGAATGTCTGCCTCCGCCTGGAGCTCTCGCAGTTGGTACTGTGAGCTGACCGGGGGGATCGATGGAGGAGGGCTGATGAACCGAAGACTGTATCCATTGCAAACAATATTCAGCACCCACTTGTCCTGAGTAATTTTTCTCCACTCTGCCAGAAAAAATTGAACACTTCCCCCCACCGGAGCGGGTAACGGACGAGGGGGAAGTAACTGCTCAGGGTCGAGACTCGGCCGGGCCCTTGGACGCGGGAGAGGATTGCTGTCCACCTCTACCCCTCTGACGCTTCTGGAAGGGTCTTCTGTACTGTTGCTGCTGTTGCTGCTGCTGAAGTTGTCCAGCAGACTGTCCCCTTCCACGACCCTGCGACCCGAACCGTCGTTGGAACTGGCGGTAGGGTTTCTTTTCCTTGGGCTTCTCCAAGCCCACTGCCGTCAGGGTCTCCGCCTCGGCCTTCATCCTGGCCATCTCGTCATCTGCGTGTTTTCCGAAGAGGGTATCTCCGGAAAAAAGGGAGATTCGCCACACGTTGTTGCGCTTCCGGTTTAAGCGACGTCAACCTGAGCCAAGCATGGCGTCTCTGGTTAATCCCGTGGCAGTATCCGTGCGCTGACAGCAAGGAGATATCCGCCGCGGCGCTGATGGCCTGGTTAGAGACCAGCATCCCCTCCTGGACGATCTCCATGAAGTCCTCTCTGCGGTCACGAGGAACAAGGTCCACAAACTGCTCCATTGAGTCCCACAGTGCACGGTCGTAACACCCCAACAACGCGGAGTCACTGGCGGCCTTCATCGAAGAGGAGGACGTACCACACGCTTTCCGACCAGCAGAGTCGATCCAGCGGCTCTCTTTGTCCGGAGGCACCGTGGATGCAGGGGAGGTGGCATGAAGCTTCCGGGCCACTGTCACAATCACCGAATCCGGTACCGGGTCCTTTCTCAAGAAGGCAGGGTCCGAGTCCGGAGCTCTGTACTTTTTGAGGAGCCTGGAAGGGGCAGACTTCACCACTGCCGGCGTCAGGAAGAGCTGTTCAGCCGGCTCGAGGAGCCCCGGCACCAGAGGCAGCAGGGGGCGAGACATGTGTTTTTTATGTAATGTCTCAAAGATCACAGAAGTCGAAGGTGTAGGCGCTTCAACCTTGATCCCCAACTTCGCCGCTCCACGCAGGAGGACCTCCTGGAATGTCCCGATATCGTCTATAAGGGACACCCTAGTCTCCGGCGAATCAGACAGTGTGGGCGAGTAAGAACGGGTCCCAGATGCAGAAACGTGACCTGGACCTACGCCTCCTATGGTGATGCCTGGATCTCGATGAAGATCCACGTCCACTCCTAGATCTGTCCCTTCTCCCCGAGCGAGACCTCGATCTCTTGGGTCTCGGACGTTCCGTCGGCCTCCCCGGTTCAGAAGCCCTAGGCTTCCTAGGAGTCTTCTTCGGTGGCGTCGGATACTTGGGCATCGACACCGCCCTCGGCGGAACCGGGGGTGGGGGAGTAACCGGACGAGGGGCCTGCGGAGCCGGCAACGGAGGAGGGGTCGGAGCCTTCGGAGGCGGACCCTTCGGTAAAGGAGGCCGCGAAGGAGGCGCAGAGGTCTTCTTCGGGGTATATACCTCTGAATACGCCGTTCCCGGCGAGCCATCATCCTGTCCGGACTGTGGGGAGCCCCCCACAGTCCTGGGCCTGTCCTTACGACCTCCAGATGCCGAAGATCGGTGCCCAGACGACGACCGTGGATCCTTCGACGTCGAGCGGCCCTTCGGCGTCGACCGTTTCTCACTCTTCGACGTCGAACGGTGTCTACGTCTCGACGTGGACCCCGACCAGATGGACGAACCACGAAACCTAGACGACGGGCGATGGTGCCTCGACGGCGACCTCGACCTCTTCGTTCGTCTCGACGTCGACCTCTTGGATCGTCTCGACGTCGATCTCTTTGAACGTCTCGACGTCGATCTCTTTGAATGTTTCGACGTCGACGTCTTCGGCGCCAGAGACTTCTCCCGTCTCGACGGCGGCCTCGACGACGAGGATCCCCTCGATGAGGATGTCCTTGACGGCGAACGGCGGTGTCGCCTCGACGGCAAACGCCGACGCCGGGCCCTCCGATGTCGACCACTCGACGCCGACAGCGACGACGAGGAGATCGACACCGGCTTCGACGGCGGTGGGAACACGTCCCTCGACGTCGACGGGCGACGTTTTCTCAACCCAGAGCCCTGGGGAGACCGGGAACTGGCCGTGGACCTACCTCTCGACGTCGTGGTCATCGCAACTGACCCAGACGGAGATCTTGGGCGCGGGCTGGACTTCCTGCCCCTGGGGAGCCCCCCAGAGGCCTCAGCATGGGCAGAAGGAGCCCCTCCTGACCCACCTCGTGCCTTCAATCTTCTTTCTTCAAGTCCCTGAAGTCTGATTTTTCTTCTTTCCTTCAGGGTCCTTCCAGAGAAGCCTCTACAGATCACACAGTCCTCAGGGATGTGGGAAGAGGGAAGGCAGAGAATACAGACCTCATGGGGGTCTGACTTGGCCTTCTTCCTGGAGCACTCCGGGCATTTGTCAAACAAATGCTGGCATTATGGACAATAAAAGAGTGCAGAAACTCAAGAAGAAAGTCACCAAAGTACTTTAAAAGCACCAAAAATCGAATTTAGTGTAAAACACCAACAAAACCCTTGAAAAGGGAGAGCTCAATGCTCCAGGGTCCTGCTTGCAGGAGCCGGAAAAAAGAACTGAAACTAAGTTGGACCTGCTATGCATTCTGGGATACTGGGAGAAGGTTCTGGAAGGTTCCTTAAAGGCACAGTATCCTATTTAAGCCACATAATGGCAGCCTATGGGGCTTGTCTGTCCAGGTTCTTCTCTCTATCATTCCTGAGGGATTTTGCTGTTAAGCAAGGGAAATCTGTACAGGCTTTGCTGTTTTGTGGGTTTTATGGTGGAATTTCTAGTTGAAGTACTGGACAGTGTAGCCTTTTTGGCTGCATTATCTGTCTTTAAATTCTCTCTTAAGTGTCTATGCATTTCTGCATTTTTTGACACTGTAAGAGATTATTTTTGATTGCTCCGGGGTCCACGCACATGGGCGGGACTATTCACTAGATTATGACTATACACAGAGATCCCCTACTACAGAAATATATTTACTCATCACCACACCAATAAAATGATTCACTCACCCAAACAAGTGTTTCCACGTGCAGTCTTAACCTCATATACCTACTAAATCAACTATTTACATATCTTTGGATAGTCACACACCTCCCACCCAACCACACACACATTCACTATCCCATACAGATACTCAACTAATTAATACTAATATAGACTTTCACATAGCTAGTAACCAACTTATGTAGTAGTTTACACAACAAGAGATACAGTGAAACAGATATTCACACAGTTTGATCACTATCCCATATATTTAGTGAGACACTTTTAGGTAGTCACTTAGATAGTCAATCACAGTGCTACTAAATCCTCCATCCAGACACTTATACATCCACTCATTCTTCAATGCAGATTGCTATATAAATAATACATATTTAAATATTGAACCAAACCACATTCACTGGATGATGTCACCAGTGATGTCATCAGTGATGTCATTTGAGATGTCATCAGTGATGTCACTGACATAATATGTGACATCATCAGCAGTGGATTGCTGGCACGCGAGTTATAGTTAGTACAACTAACTATAACGGAGGAATTTCAATGGTTTTGTACAAGTGAAATGTCCAGCTAACTATAACACCCCTGAAACCTATATTTTTGTTTCAGTGAATATATATATAAACATATATTTTTTTACCTTCAGCTTTTTGGCTTGGCTGGTGTGCATCTAAATTACCAGTGGTGCGGAATAGAGGCGATACCACACACCACATTAAGTAAAGAAAACAGCTTTCCCCACTGTAAAGAGAATTTCCGCACTCGATTCCAGAGGAAATTTTTCATTTATTCATGGACAGCATTTGTACACAGGACCGTGTTTTGGCTGACGTGCAGAAAAAAGCAACAGAAATACAGAAAGGGGAAAGAGGGGTGGAGAAGGAGGCAAGAGGGGTGCAGAAAGAGGCAGGAAGAGTGCAGAAGAAAGAAGAAAGAGGGGTGCATATAAAGAAGCAAGGGGAGTGCAGAAAGAAGCAACAGAGCTGCAGAAAGAGGCAAGAGGGGTGCAGAAAGAGGGAAGAGTTGTGCAGAAAAAACCAAGAGGGGTGCAGAAAGAAACAAGAGAAGTACAGAAAGACGCAACAGAGGTGCAGAAAGAGGCAAGAGGGGTGAAGAAAGAGGCTTGAGGCAAGAGAAGTGCAGGAAGAAGGCAGAGAGATGATGAAAGGGGCAATAGGGGTAGAAAAAGAGGCACATGGGGTGCAGAAAAAAGCAAGAGAGGTACAGACAGAAACAAAAAACTACAGAAAGAAGGAACACAGGTGGAGAAAATGGCGAGAGGGGTGCAGAAAGAGGCACAAGGGGTTCAGGAAGAAGCAACCGAGGTGCAGAAAGGACCAAGAAATGTGCAGAAAGAAGCAACAGAGTTGCAGAAAGAAGCAAGATGGGTGCAGAAATAGGCAAGAGAAGGGCAGTAAGAAGCAACAGAGATGCAGAAAAGGAGAAGAGGGACAGAGAAAGAGGCAAGCGGGGAAGAAAAAGAAGCAAGAGAGGTGCAGAAAGATACAAAAGAAGTGTAGAAAGAAGGAACATAGATGCAGAAAAAGGTAAGGGGAGTGCAGAAAGAGGAAAGAGGGGTGCAGAAAAAGCCATGAGGGTGCCGAAAGAAGCAAGAGAGTTGCCGAAAGAAGCAAGAGAAGTACAGAAAAAAGAAATAGAGGTGGAGAAAGACGATGAGGGGTGGAGGAAGAGGCAAGGGAAGTCCTGAAAGAAGCAACAGAGCTGCGAAAAGGGGGACCAGGGGTGGAAAAAGAGGCAACAGTAGTACAGAAATAAGCAAGAGAATTGCAGAAAGAAACAAAAGAAGTGCAGAAAGAAGGAACAGAGGTGCAGAAAGAGACAAGAGGGGTGCAGAAAGAGGAAAGAGGTATGCAGAAAAAGGAGCGAGGGGTGCAGAAAGCAAGAGTGGAGCAAAAAGAAGCAAATTAAGTGCAAAAGAAGCAATAGAGATGCAGAAAGGGGGAAGTGGGCTGGAGAAAGGGGCAAGAATAATACACTAAGAAGCAATAGAGGCGCAGAAAAAAACAAAAGAAGTATAAAAATAAGCAACAAAGGTGAAGAGAGAGGCAAGACGGGTGCAGAAAGAGGGACAAGGGGTGCAGAAAGAAGAAAGAGGAGTGCAGAAAGAAGCAACAGAGGTGTAGAAAGAGGCAAGAGGAGTGCAAAAAGAGGGAAGAGGAGTGCAGAAAGAAGCATGAGGAGTGTATAAAAAAGGCAAAAGATGTACAGAAAAAACAAAATAAGTGCAGAAAGAGGCAACAGGGATGTAGAAAGGGTTGTAGAAAGAGGCGAGGGGAGCAGAAAGAAGCAAGAGAGCTGCAGAAATGAACAATAGAAGTCCGAAAGAAGGAACAGATGTGCAGAAAGAGGCAAGGGGGTACAGAAAGAGGGGTACAGAAAAAGGCAAAAGAGGTGCATAAAGAAGCAAGAGAGGTGCAGAAAGAAGAAAGAGAGATGCAGAAAGAAACTAAAGAAGTGCAGAAAGAAGGAACAGAGGTACAGAAAGTAGCAAGAGGGGTGCAGAAAGAGGGAAGGGGTACAGAAAGGGGTACAAGGGGTACAGAAAGAGGGAAGAAGGGTGCAGAAAGGGGCAAGAGGATTACAGAAACAAGCAAGAGAGATGCAAACAGAAGCAAGAAAAGTGCAGAAAGAAGCAACAGAGTTGTAGAAAGAGGCAAGAGGGGTGAAGAAAGAGGCAAGAGAAGTGCGGAACGAAGCAACAGAGATGCAGAAAAGAGGAAGAGGGGTGGAGAAAGAGGCAAGAGGGAAGCAGAATGAAGCAAGCAAGGTGCAGGGAAAAAAAAGTACAGAAAGAATGAACAGAGGTGCAGCAAGAAGCAAGAGGGGTGCTGAAAGAGAGAAGAGGTTTGCAGAAAGAGGTACAAGGGATGCAGAACGAAGCAAGAGAGATGCAGAAAGAAGCAAGAGAAGTGAAGAAAAAAGCAACAGACATGCAGAAAGGGGGAAGAGGGTAGCGAAAGAGGCAAAAGAGGTACAGAAAGAAGCAAAAGAAGTGCAGAAAGAAGGAACAGTGGTACAGAAAGAGGCACAAGGGGTGCAGAGAGAAGCCAGAAAGGTACAAAAAGAAGCAAGAGAAATGCAGAAAGAAGCAATAGAGCTGCAGAAAGAGGCAAGAAGGGTGCAGAGAGAGGGAAGAGGGGTGCCAAAAGAGAAATGAGGTGTGTAGAGAAAAACAATGGAGGTACAGAAAGAAACAATAGAAGTGCAGAAAGAAGGAACAGAGGTACAGAAAGAGGGAGGGGGTGCAGAAAGAAAGAAGAGAGGTTCATAAAGAAGCAAGAGAAGTGCAGAAAGAAGCAACAGAGGTGCAGAAAGAGGAAAGAGGGGTACAGAAAGAGGCAAGATAAGTGCAGAAGGAAGCAACAGAGTTGCGGATAGAGGCAAGATAAGTGCAGAAAGAGGCAAGAGAGGTACAGAAACAGGTAGGAGAGTTGCAGAAAGAGGGAACAGGGGTGCAGAAAGAGGCAAGATAGGTACAGAAAGAAGAAATAAGGGTGCAGAAAGAGGCAAGAGGTGTGCAGAAAGATGCAAGAGAGGTTCACAAAGAAGCAAGCGAAGTGCAGAAAGAACCAACAGAGGTGCAGAAATAGGCAAGAGAGGTGCATTAAGATACAAGAGAAGTGCAGAAGGAAGCAACATAGTTATGTATAGAAGCATGTTAAGTGCAGAAAGAGGCAAGAGAGGTACAGAAACAGGTAGGAGAGTTGCAGGAAGAATGAATAGGGGTGCAAAAAGAGGCAGGAGAGGTACAGAAAGAGGGAAGAAGGGTGCAGAAAGAGGCAAGATGGGTGTAGAAAGAAGCAAGAGAGGTTCACAAAGAAGCAAGAGAAGTGCAGAAAGAAGCAACAGAGGTGCGGCTAGAGTCAAGTTAAGTGCAGAAAGAGGCAAGAGAGGAACAGAAACAGGTAGGAGAGGTGCAGAAAGAGGGAACAGGGGTGCAGAAAGAAGCAAGAGAGGTACAGAAAGAGGGAAGTAGAGTACAGAAAGAAGCAAGAGTTGTGCAGAAAGAAGCAAGTGAGATGCAGAAAGAGGCAAGAGAAGTACAGAAACAAGTAACAGAGGTGCATCAAGAGGAAAGAGGGGTGGAGGAAGAGGCATGGGAAGTGCTGAAATAAGCAACAGAGATGCAAAAAGGGGGAACGGGGGTGGAGAAAGAGGCAACAGGGGTGCAGAAATAAGCAAGAGAGGTGCAGAAAGAAACAAAAGAAGTGCAGAAAGAAGGAACAGAGGTGCAGAAAGAGACAAGAGGGGTGTGGAAAGAGTGAAGAGGGACGCAGAAAAAGGGACGAGGGGTACAGAAAGAAGCAAGAGAGGAGCAGAAAGAAGCAAGAGAAGTGCAGAAAGAAGCAACAGAGATTCAGAACGGGGGAGTGAGCTGGAGAAAGAGGCAAGAGGGATACAGAAAAAAGCAATAGAGGTGCAGAAAAAAACAAAAGAAGTACAGAAAGAAGCAACAAAGGTGACGGAAGAGGCAAGAGGAATGCAAAAAGAGGGAAGAGGAGTGCAGAAAGAAGCATGAGGAGTGTATAAAAAAAGGCAAAAGATGTACCGAAAAAACAAATAAAGTGCAGAAAGAGGCAACAGGGATGCAGAAAGGGTTGTAGAAAGAGGCGAGGGGAGCAGAAAGAAGCAAGAGAGCTGCCGAAATGAACAATAGAAGTCCGAAAGAAGGAACAGATGTGCGGAAAGAGGCAAGGGAGTACAGAAAGAGGAAAGAGGGGTACAGAAAGAGGCAACAGGGGTGCAGAAAGAAGCAAGAGAGGTGCAGAAAGAAGCAAGAGAGATGCAGAAAGAAACTAAAGAAGTGCAGAAAGAAGGAACAGAGGTACAGAAAGTAGCAAGAGGGGTGCAGAAAGAGGGAAGGGGTGCACAAAGGGGTACAAGGGGTACAGAAAGAGGGAAGAAGGGTGCAGAAAGGGACAAGAGGAGTACAGAAACAAGCCAGAGAGGTGCACAAAGAAACAAAAGAAGTGCAGAAAGAAGGAACAGAGGTGCAGAAAGAGACAAGCGGGGTGTGGAAAGAGTGAAGAGGGGCGCAGAAAAAGGGACGAGGGGTACAGAAAGAAGCAAGAGAGGAGCAGAAAGAAGCAAGAGAAGTGCAGAAAGAAGCAACAGAGATTCAGAACGGGGGAGTGAGCTGGAGAAAGAGGCAAGAGGGATACAGGAAAAAGCAATAGAGGTGCAGAAAAAAAACTAAAGAAGTACAGAAAGAAGCAACAAAGGTGACAGAAGAGGCAAGAGAAGTGCAGAAAGAAGTAACAGATGCAAAAGGGGAGATCAGGGGTGGATAAAGAGGCAAGAGTGGTGCAGAAAGAAATAAAAGAAGTACAGAAAGAAGGAACAGAGGTGCAGAAAGAGGCAAGAGGTGTGCAGAAAGAGGGACGAGGGGTGCATAAAGAAGAAAGAGGAGTGCAGAAAGTAGCAACAAAGGTGCAGAAAGAGGCAAGAGGAGTGCAAACAGAAGGAAGAGGAGTGCAGAAATAGGCACATGGAGTGTAGAAAGAAGCACAAGATATACAGAAAAAACAAAAGAAGTGCAGAAAGAAGAAAGAGGAATGCAGAAAGAAGCAACAGAGGTGCAGAAAGAGGCAACAGGGATGCAGAAAGAGGGAAGAGGGTTGGAGAAAGAGGCAAAGAGAGCAGAAAGAAGCAAGAGAGCTACAGAAATTAACAAAAGAAGTCAGAAAGAAGGAACAGAGGTGCAGAAACAGGCAAGAGGGGTGCAGAAAGAAGAAAGAAGGGTACAAAAAGAGGCAAAAGGTGTGCAGAAAGAAGCATGGGGAGAGCATAAAGAAACAAAAGAAGTGCAGAAAGAAGGAACAGAGGTGCAGAAAGAGGCAAGAGGGGTGAAGAAAGAGGAATGGGGTGCAGAAGGAGGTACAAGGGGTGCAGAAAGAGGGAAGAAGGATGCAGAAAGAACAAGAAGAGTACAGAAAGAAGCAAGAGAGAAGCAGACAGAAGCAAGTGAAGTGCAGAAAGAAGCAACAGGGGTGAAGAAAGAGGCAAGAGAAGTGCAGAAGGAAGCAAGAGAAGTGCAGAAAGAAGCAACAAAGATGCTGAAAGATGCAACAAAGATGCAAAAAGGAGGAAGAGGGGCGGAGAAAAATGCAAGAGGGAAGCAGAATGAAGCACGAGAGATGTAGAAAGAAAAAAAGACGTGCAGAAAGAAGGAACAGAGGTGCAGCAAGAGGCAAGAGAGGTGCTGAAAGAGAGAAGAGGGGTGCAGAAAGAGGTACAAGGGGTGCAGAAAGAAGCAATTGAGGTGCAGAAAGAAGCATGAGACGTGCAGAAAGAAGCAACAGAGGTGTAGAAGAGGGAAGAGGGGTAAAGAAAGAGGCAAGAGAAGTGCAGAAAGAAGCAACAGACAAGCAGAAAGGGGGAAGAGGGTGGAGATAGAGGCAAGAGAGGTACAGAAAGAAGCAAAATAAGTGCAGACAGAAGGAACAGATTGCAGAAAGAGGCACAATGAATGCACAAAGAAGCCAGAAAGGTACGGAAAGAAACAAGAGAAGTGAAGAAAGAAGCAACAGAGCTCGAGACAGAGGCAAGAAGGGTGCAGAGAGAGGGAAGAGGGGTGCCAAAAGAGACATGAGGTGTGTAGAAAAAAGCAAGACAAGTGCAGAAAGAAGCAATAGAAGTGTAGAAAGAAGGAACAGAGGTGCAAAAAGAGGCAGGGGATACAGAAAGAAGGAAAAGAGGTGAAGAAAGAGGCAAGAGAGGTACACAAAGAGGGAAGAAGGATACAGAAAGGCAAGAGGGGTGCAGAAATTAGCAGGAGAGATACTTAAAGAAGCAAGAGAAGTGCAGAAAGAAGTAACAGAGGTGCATAAAGAGGCACGAGGGGTGCATAAAGAGGCAAGAGAAATGCATAAGGAAGCAACAGAGGTGCAGAAAGAGGCAAGTTAAGTGCAGAAAGGCAAGAGAGGTACATAAACAAGCAGGAGAGGTGCAGAGAGAGGGAACAGGGATGCAGAAAGAGGCAAGAGTTGTGCAGAAAGAAGCAAGTGAGATGCAGAAAGTGGCAAGTGAAGTGCAGAAAGAAGTAACAGAGGTGCAGCAAGAGGAAAGAGGGGTGCAGAAAGAGGCAAGAGAAGTGCAGAAAGAGACAAGAGAGGTGCAGAAACAGGCAAGGTAATTGCAGAAAGAGGCAAGAGAGGTGCAAAAACAGGCAGGAGAGGTGCAGAATGAGGGAGCAGGGATGCTGAAAGAGTCAAGAAAGGGGCAGAAAGAGGGAAGAAGGGTGCAGAAAGAGGCAATAGGGGTGCAGAAAAAAACAAGAGAGGGCAGAAAGAATCAACAGAGGTGCAGAAAGAGGCACGAGAGGTGCCGAAAGTGGAAGAGATGGGCAGAAAGAAAAATGAGAAGTGCAGAAAAAGAAAGAAGCAACAGAGATGCAGAAAGACTGGATTGCACACCATTAGTACCAATGTAACACCCACATTGAGCAATAAGTATCAGGTAACTGTTCTTTGTTTGCAACAGGTCTTCCACCATGCTGTAACACTTGTCACTGCAGTTTTGGTAATGCTTGAGCTGTTTGAGCTAGAAATAATATTTTTTGTGTTCAAATTTGCAGATTATTCAGCAGATGATGGATTGTGTGGCAAATGCAGACAATCTATAATTGTGCAAAAGGTGGTGCAGCCACACAGTTGCATAATTCCAGTGGCCCTGCTCATACCTCTGACTAGGTCCAGAAGTGCTCCTCAGTGGTTCCTTGTTTTTTTTGTCTCATTAAGTTTATAGATTAGCTTCTATGGAAACGAGGAAGACTAAACCTGGGTTTACCACTCCACAACACAGACTACCATACTACATAATCACTTTCCATAGCACATAATTCCACTCTACATAATTCCTATACACTAAGTACGACATCCTTTCTATCCACATAATTTCACTGCACAACATACCACATAATTCCACTACACAAAACGTACACCCACTCGACTCCCAAAAACATTTACAATGCCAATAGCTCTAATTCCTGCAAATGCGAAACCTATTTCATTGCAAATGCTTCTTTAGTAGTCGTATTTCCAGAGTGGTGGAGAAAGGGTGCTGGGCCTCCGACCAGCCCTCAGGAATTCCACTACGTAGGACTTACAGGAGGTACCAGGAGGGCTTCTTGGCCCCCAAAGTCCCTCAGGAGTAAAGTGGACTTCATCCCCCAACCAGTAGTGTACCAGGAGGTGCATTTGCAGAGTGGTGAGAAAGGGGGCATGGCCTACGAAGACCTCTTAGCAATCCCACTGTGTGGGACTTACAGGAGGTAAGAAGAGGGGTAGTTGGCCCCCAAGGACATCTTTGGGGGACAACTACCCCTTTTAGTACCTCCAGTACGTCCCACGCAGCAGAATTGCTAAGCTCCCATAGCAGGCTACTCCCCCTTTGCCCACCACTCTGCAAACGTGGCTCCTGACGTGCTCTTGGATGCGGAGTGAAGTTCCCTTCCCTGATGGGGGTCCTTAGGGCCTAACAAGCCTACCTGTTGCCTCCAGTAAGCCACACAGAGTGGGATTGCTGAGAGGTGGACACAGGTGCGCCCCCTTTCTCCACCACTCCACAAACACGCTTCCTGGCACAGTCTTGGTTGGGGGATGACATCCCCTTGCCTCCTGAGGGTCCCTGGGGGCCAACTAGCCCTCCTGCTACACTAGTAAGGCCCACACACCTGGATTGCTGAGAGTGGTCAGAGGCTACACCCCCATTTTACACCACTCCGCAAACATGCCTCCTGGCGCACTGCAGCTTGGGAAATGAAGTCCACTTTAGTCCTCCGGTCCTCAGGACACAAGAGGACCTCAACACCCCACCAGCAGTGCGCCAAGAGGTCAGTTTGCAGAGTGGTGTAAAAAGGGGTGTTGCCTTGGACCACCTCTCAGCAATCCCACTGTGTGGGGCATACTGGAGGTACCTGGTAGGCTAGTTGGCCCCTAAGGACACTTAGGATTGAAGGGGACTTAATCCCACAACCCACAATGCACCAGAGGTGCGTTTGCAGAGTTGTGTAGGGAGGGGCCTCAGGCGAGTTGCCGGTTTCTTTCAAAGAAAGGCCTAGCCCAGGGACCCCATCTCTGGGATAGGCCTTTCTTTGTGATTCTATGTTTAACCCCTTCGATGCGGATGACAAAGCCAGCTCGTCATGGGCGTTACCTGCGCTACGCGGATGACGAGCTGGCTTTGTCACAAACCGCGCAATTTTAAAATTTCAGCGCACAGCGGGAAAACCCGCTAGCGCGGTAGCGGTTAAGGGGAGGCGGTGGTCCCTGGGGCTACGTGCCCCTGCATCACAATTGAGCATTGCCCCCCGGACCTGTTTTAAATGCTTTTTTGGGGCCCTCAAGTTCAGGGTTTTCCTACCCGGCCTCCTTCCCCAGATAATTCATTGACAATTTGAGGCAAGAAACACATTGACCTCTTGATTTTTTAGCCACCTGAGATCATTACCTCTAATGGTGGAACACATGGTTTTTACTCAGGACAGGTGCACTCACCAAATAAATAGTCTTTAGTTCTGGTATATAACTGAGTGTTTTTAGTCATACACCTCCCCTACACTCACATTTTACACATCTACACTTAGGGCCCTCCACAGGCACTTCACATATGGCTTTTTTTTAAAAAAAAGATCGGCACCAAAGAGCCCGCTCCTGCAGGGATGGCTCAAGGAGGCATTTAGTAGTCTTAAATTAGGATTTTGTCTTAAGTTAGGATTTTGTCTTAAATTAGGATTTTGTCTTAAATTAAACAAAATCCTAACTAAGACAAAATCCTAATTTAGGACAAAATTCCTAATGTAAGACAAAATCCTAATTTAGGACAAAATCCTAATTTAGAACAAAATCCTAACTTAGGACAAAATCCTAATTTAGGACAAAATCCTAGCTTAAGACAAAATCCTAGCTTAAGACAGGATTTTGTCGTAAATTAGTTCTGTGAATCGGCCCCCAGGTATGGTGCCTCCTGTGGGGCACCTCTAGAAAGTGAAATCAAAACACAAATCAAGCAGGAGGGTTAACTAAATTAAGCGGGAAGAAAGGGCAAATTATGTGGCATAGTGTGGCACTGTTTTATAGTATTAGTCCTTGTTTTCAAATTTCAACACATGGTGTCTGGGCAAAGATTTCATCTCATTAGTACTAGGTTACCAACAAAATACAGGAATAAGAAACTGAAAGATGACCAATTAATGTGTGTAAAGGGCTTTCCATGTGCACACACACATGTCACCATGTATCTTTTGGTTCGTTTGAGTTAAAGGCACATTTATCAGCGGCAGCTGGCACAAGTAAGAGGAGGTGGGGGGTAGCTAACAGACGATGGAATAGGTATTATTTATTTATGTAATGATACCTATTCTGTCACGTGTCAATGTCCCCTCCTGCTGCGCCCTGCCCTGCCGTGCCTCCACCACGCTTACCTGTGCTGGCTGCCACTGAAATGTATTTTGGATAAAATCTGAAGATTGTGCAGCAGATGATGGAATGTGCTGCAAATCCATAATAATGTGAAAAAAGTCAAATCCACAGAATCCTATCATTCCAGTGGCCCTCGATATAGCATTCAATGCAACAGCACAAGGTTCCCTTCAATACAAAGAATACATTCATAATGCACCAAAGCCATCTTTCATTTTTTGTGATCCCTTCTGGTAGGCCCTCATATTTAACCTAGGGCAAGTTGCATTCTGGGATTTATAGTTAGTATTATATCATTGAAAGTAAAGCCTCACAAAATGCAGCAACCCAAATGCTCATGACCAAAAACACTGGTACCAATTAGAAATTGTCACCCATGTCTAGGGTTACCACCAGGGGCTGAATGACTTTACAACGCATGCATCCACACATGCATTTACCTGCACACATTACCATGCAAGGTAAGTAAATTTAAGTTAAGTCAAGCCCCTACACACCCACACAAAACACATATATAAAGAAATACAAACACATATATTTATACATATATATGCATTCACAGAAACAAACAAAGGTTAAAGTATCATTATAGTTAAGTGTAATAAAAAGATCTATCTTTGTTTTTTTTTAAAAACCCTTAGAAATTCATTGAAAAAAAACAATGATTAAAGTAATGGTATACTTAGGTGAATATGTCAGTGACAACATTTAAATTCATTCATCGCCCCTCCCTTTACCTCTAATCTCTGACCCTCTTCATCCCCACTCTCCGCTACCTCCCCTATCCCCACTTCCCCACCCTCCTCCATATCCCTATACCGACCACGGATGACACCCACCATGACACGGCCACTCTATCAAGTCAGATTATAGCCCGCAGCCAGCACATACCCCCTCATTATCTTCTACCCCACTCCCAGCCACACATACCCACCACACTGCCTCCACAGACATCAGACCCCTGAGCAACACTACTCCCAAACCTCCCTGCTCGTCGATCCTGTCTCCTCCTCCCTATCACCCTTCTGAACAAGATTCACTCCTAACCCAATCCAACCTCACATCTAGGAAACTACAAAACGTCATATTAGAAAACAAAAGCATCCTACTACTCGCTGAAAAATCTTTATCCAAATGTACGCATCTTCAACACTCTCTATCTGAAGTCAACAACTTGATAAAAACTATCGAACTGCCTCTGACCAATCGACACTTACGCACCTGCAAACTCCCCAACTGCCTAACGGGCCTAGAAATCCAAACCCTTGTACGTCTTTACAAAACTCCTTCAGGCCCCAACACAACTGAAGAAGATCTCAACTACCTAACGGACCTGGAAATCCAAACCATTCTACTATCATACGAATCCCCTGCCTGCCACATCACAAACAATGAAGAAGAATTCTATATTCTTCCAGTCCCTATCAACACAAACCGAACATCCCATCTAAAACATAGAGGAATTAACCTGAACAACCTCCAATCCATAGCCCACAACCCTGCAACCCATGAGCCGAACGTAAAGAGTTCCTCAAATCTGATCTCCTGCCTTCTCCTAAACTGCTGCTCAGCCTCAAAACATGCCTCGGACATTGCCGACCTCACCCTGAGCATGAAAATGGACATAACCATCCTCAAGGAAGCTTGGCTCAATGAATCGTCCACGCCATGTCTTGACCTTCTAGTCCCCCAGACTACAAGATCATTAGACTAGACAGACCTCTAAAAAAGGGTGGAGGAGTGTTAGCCTGCATACATTGATCCAACATCACCATATCTAAGTTTCACTCCGAACCCATGGACCCCTTTGAATACCTTGGGGTCTCTGTCAAATCCTCAGATAACAACTTCCACAAACTTCATATTCTCTACCATTCCCCAGGTAAGAACGCAGGATTTACAGATCAACTAATGGAAATCATTACTATAAACTCTACCCCTCATTCCAATGACATATTCCTCGGAGACTTCAATCTCCATTAGGAAAATCCCCTAGAAAGGCAGGTCAATGCCCTCAAAACCTTCCTAGCGGACCACTCCTTGATCCAAGCTATCTCAAAGCCCACTCAATCTAAGGGTGCTACCCTTGACTGGCTCATCTCTAAACAAAATATGATTGAATCTATCCTGATTACTCGTGTGACTGGTCAGACTATCACATCATCACCTTCCATATTTCCTCAACTACCAAAAAAACTTTCCCGCATCAAAACAAGCCAAAACAATGGATAATAAACACAAAAAACATCGGCTAGAAAAACCTAGCCTCCCACTGTGAGAAAGTTCTCCCCTCCCAACAACATGTCAGACGTCAATGACCTCACCGATCATTACAACTCCACGATGACCAAGGTCTTAGACCAAGCTGCTCCACCAAAACTCAAATGAATTCCAGACAAAGAGAAAAACCCATGGTTCAATGGAGTCCTGAATGAAGAAAGGCATAAACTTAGATCATCGGAACGGAAACGGAGACAACATCCCTCCCCCCTCCATCTTAAACTACTTCCGAAAGCTAGAAACTCCTAAAACAAATGTATTCTGCAATCTAAAAAAGACGTCTTTAGGTCAGAACTAGAAAATGCCCAAAATAGACCTAAGAAACTTTTTGAAATTCTTCAACAACAATCTGACTCTCGACTTCAAAATCACAGCTTAGCAGTGAAATATTATTTTCTTTGTTCACAGCAAAAACAAACTCCCTCCAACTTGAGCTTAACACGGCAGCAACTAACTCAGCCACCCCAAAAAACATTCAAACCGAAAACGGTGAACAACCTGAGCAACCGCTGCCAAAAAATAACTCTTACTGGTCCACTTTCAAACTTTACAATCTTAATGACATCACCGAAACCTTAGCAACTACCTAACTCAACAACCACTTCAACGACCCAGTCCCCTCAAATTGCCTTCCCACATCTACCAAGACATCTCCCCTCTCCGGACCTAAATCATCAACGCATCACTAGCACAAGGGCACATACCGGACTGCCTAAAAATGGGCCAAGTCACCCCTATATTAAAGAAACCGACAGCAAACTCCGCCAACCCCAATAATTTCCGACCCATAACCAACATTCCCATGCTAGCCAAGGTCCTGGAAAAATGTGTTCAGCAACAACTGAACCAATATAAATAAATAAATAAATAAACAAACACATCATGGACTTCAACCATCTGAACATCCACCAATCAGGTTTCAGGCCCAGCCATGGCAGAGAAACAGCCATTCTGCACATAGTTGAGGACGCCCTCATAGCTCTTGACCACAACGAAACCTGTCTACTAGTCCTGCTTGAACTCTCCTTAGCCTTCGACACGGTCAATCACGACAACATTCTAAGAAGACTGGAAACCAGGATGGGTTCCGCTGGCACAGTCCTTCAATGGTTCAAATCCTTTCTGGAAAACAGTACTGAATCGTTCATGGTGAACAAAAATCTTTCTCCCTCCTCACCAAACCTTCTAGGAATACTACAAGGCTCCACCCTATCACCCACCCTATTCAACCTATATGATGAATCACTAACTGAGCTACTACAGCAAGCAAACATTGCCTACCATATCTATGCAGGACGACACTCAACTTTACATCAAGACCTCCTCCATTGAAGACAATAAGACGAAGAACCTGGCACTCGAAAAGACCGTCTACTGGCTAACGAGCAACTTCTTCAAGCTAAACTTGCAACAAATAGAAATTTTTCTAATCTCCCCCCCTCAATAACTCCATGGAGACAAAGGAATGGACCAAGTTGATCACCACTCTGTACTGCACGCCAACTTTGGTGGACTCCACCAAATCACTCAGAATTTCACTAGATAAGAACCTTAACATGCAAACACACATCAACCTGTTAGCTAAAAACGCACGCTTTCACCTCAGTTACCTTAGAAAAATTAAACTATTAATCGATAACCCAGACCTCAGAACTGCAGTTCAGTCCTTAGTCATCTCAAGGCTGGAATACGGATGCACCACCCTTGTGGGGCTTCCCAAAATATCAACCACCCCTCTAAAAGCCTGTCTCAATACCGCAGCAAGACTCCTAAAAGGATCTAGGAAATTTGATCACATATCACCACACCTGAAAGCACTCAACTGGCTGCCTTATGAAGCTCGAATCCCCCTAAAATTGGCATGCATCACTCACAAAGCGATTCACCACAATATGCCCCAGTACCTATCCCAAAAGCGTACCTTATCTGGGGGAATCAGACATTCTAGGGGCGTCAACAACCTATTCCTGAAACCATCACATTTCAGAAAGAAAAAAAGATCTGACAGAGCATTCTCCGGAGCAGTACCAAGAATATGGAACTCACTCCCTCCTTAAATCAGAAAAATCTCTTCTACTCCTCTGTTCAAAAGAGAAGCACAATCATTCCTGATTTGCAAATTCCTTCCGTAAATTCTCCCAGGAACCATTTCAGTTCTACATGCTCATACTTGCCTCTTCTCCCCCACTAAGGACTCCTCCCGCCCCTATTACCTGTTGCCCAGAAAAACTTTGACGCCTATGCGCTCCGATCTTTGACAAAACATGCTGATTTTGTGTATTGCTTTATTTTGATACTTGTTTTATTTGTTCTGTGTACTCATTGTAAATCGCTCTGATACCCTACCCTGGGTCTGGTCCGAACTATAGAAAACTCTAAAAATAAATAAATGAATAAAAAAGTTTTGAACTTTTAAAATCACAGAAATCCACCAGTTATAGTCAGGAGAGCTAACTATAACTTGTGCCCACGCATTGCACTGCTTATGACCTCACATATTACATCACTCATTACATGTCCTATGACATCATTGATGACATCTCAAATGAGATCACTGACGACATCATCCAAGCTTCTTTTTTATACATTACTCTATAAAAGAGTATGGCATTAGAGGCCTGAAAGTAAGTACAAAATAGCATGAAGCATCATTAATGCCACCACAGACACAATTTACTTAGGTGTAGCAAGCATGTGTTATGTGCAACATTGACCCTATACCATACACTTCACAGGTAGCCTAGTTCACATTAACAATCAACCACAGATACATGGGAAACCCATTTGCCACATGGTGCTCAATATGTATACAACTGTTCAGAGAAAGTTGAGATACTCAAAGTCTGCTCCAAAATGAGTACCCTACTATGGATAGCTTTTATCTATATCAAACCCCTCACAGTCACCAATCCCAGATTGAGAAATGAAGCTGACATGAGTGGAAACGTGGGTACAGTAAACAGTGTTTACACTATGGAGAGAGTTTACTCTGTACTACACTGTTTGCAGACAGTGAAACTCTCATGAGAAATACACCACAGACTAGTACTGAAAAGTATTTACTAGGAACAGTATAAATTCTAGGCAACTCTTGTCAGAAAAAACACTATTCACTTAAAATAACCAGGGTCTGAAAGTGCTAAAGATCATTCTACCAGCAGCCTTCATACTTTGGTGAAGCAAATTAAGCACATGTACATAGGTTAGTACCTGGTGCACACAGTCTTCTTTGTTATGTAGGAATTGTCATACTGAAACAATTCGGTCTAAGGCTGCTTACAATACTTTGGGGCCTATTATGTTGTCGATCATAAGGCCTCTGACCTGAGATCAGAGGCCTTAGGACCAACATCATCGGTTTCAATTCTGACCGGCTGATTTTGATTCAGCCGGTCGGAATTGAAACCGGCCGGTCATTCCAGCTGGCTTCCAGCTCGTCGGACATCCAGAATCGGCCCGTAATCCAAATGGGCGGTGGATTAATCTGTCCAGACTACGATGCATGGTTTCCATGCCAGCTTTCCGACATGCAAACCCTATCAGAAAGTATGGGGCCTCTGGTTGGTGGCAGATGGGCCACCTATGGCACCCCCATTTTAATTCCACCACGTGGCAGGCACATTGAAGTTGAAGTTACAGTGGCTGTCTCCGGTAAGATTTTCACAAGCGGCCCAAGCAGGCTGTGTTCAGCTGTCCTTGAGTCCCTCCACATGCGGTCCTCTAGCCTCAGTGGCTGAGAGATTCTCAATGTTCCTCCGATGCTGAGTAAATTCTTCAGTTCCTCCCACAGGTAGACAAGGGTGCTACGTCCTGGTGCAGGCACTTAGTCAAGGATCAGGCCTGCTAGGGTAACCACGTCAGCCTCTCTTCTCAACCTACTGTCTACCTACTGTCCCGACCAGATTACTCTCCTTGCTTGGTCCTGGTGGACCTCCATGAAATATGGGGTCATGTTCTTGTTTTGCACACGGGCTATGGCCCAATTGGCACAGCAACAATCTTCATGGCAGTCCCACCTTGCATATGGGGTGGCCGGCTTGATACCACTCACGGACTACAGCCCTATCGGCACAACAGCAATCTCCACCTCAGCTATCATTGTGGCCCCATCTTGCATATGGGGTAGCCAACTTGATACTGCACACAGGCAATGAGACGTTCGGTTCAGCAATAATCACAAATCACTTCATAGTGGCCCTCCTCTGGTATACGAGGGTTGCCAACTTCTCCCTGCTCCCAGGCAATGACCCGATCCAAACAGAAGAAGTCTTCTCACCCCTTGCTATGGGATCTACTTGCCATGATTGCGTCATTGGACCTTGCTCCCGCAAAAGCTTTCCTCTCCCTTACAGGACACACTGGTCTTCGCAAGCAGGAATGCTCTGATGTCCCCTCACCCAGTTACGAGATTAGTAGGCTTTCATCTGCAGTCCTCGTTCCAGGCAGAACTCTTGCAGAGCTTTTCCTCCTCACACTGTCTAACTGGCTGCTTGACAGTTTACAATTTTTGGTGTCTCAAACTTCCCTTCTTATAGTCCATTTCCAGACACCAAATGCTATAGAGAGTTTGAGTATTTGAAGTTTATGTTGACGGTCTGCTTCCATTTGAAGTAACCTGTCCTCCCAAAAGCAGCCTGGCACAACAGGAATGACTCTGTTAGAATTGGGGGTCTCTAGTTAGCGATGGTGTGTACCTTTGTCCAAATAGGTGCCTTTCCTTCTAGTCAGGATAAGGGAGATACACTACTTAAATTACCTCTGCTCACCCCCTTGGTAGCCTGGCACAAACAGTCAGGCTTATCTCAGAGGCAGTCTGTAAAGCAATTGTACATAACTAACAGTAATACAGTGAACACACTACAAAAGGACACAACACCAGTTTTAGAAAAAAACCTATATTTAACTGTGCAAACAAGACCAAAAATGATAAAAATAAATCCACCATACACTTCTCAGGAATCTCAGTAATCAAAAATAGACTTAAAATTCAGATCCTTAAAGTCAATATCTCCATCCAGGGCAATGACAGCATAGTAAACAACAAATCCATACAGTTCTGGCTGACCACGACATCATGGGCAAGCTACGGTGATGGGAAGACCCGCAAAATAATACCTTTAGAAATGCAGGGCGTCAGCGACCCCTCGTTGAGCTCTGAAGAGCAGGCGTCAGCAGGTGTCAGTTCCAGAAGTCGGTGCAGGAGTTTTCACGCCCTCCAAGTCACACCCATTGCAGATCGAACGCCTCACCTTTGAAGCTGGGAGCATTTGCATCGGCAGGCGCCGGGGCTGCAGTGCAAATTGCAGCAGTGCGATGTGCGTTGCCCTCAGATGGTTGTGCAGGCAGCAGCTCGGTGACAGTCATCCAGTGGCGTTGGTGAGACCAGGGCTGCGGTGTGAAGTAATGCGGTGCTCGTTGCAGGGCTGGCAGGTTACAGTTCAAGCAGCGGCATTGTCCTTGCTGAAGTGCTGTCGTCGGCTGACAAACTGGAGTCAATGGCACCGGAGTTGTTAGGCCAAGGCTGTGGTGCAGGAATGAGGATGCGGTGCCCGTGAACCACAGTAAAACCAGCGGTGACAGAGTGAAGCGAGGCAGGGCATAGTGCAGTACCCATGGACATGGTGCAAGCAGCTGCTTGGTGGCTGCGTCGAACGGCATTGTCAGTGAGACCAGGGTTGCAGTACGAAGTCCCTCTGGGTTGCCTTTATGACACAGAGTCAGCAGTGAAGTCATAGAAGGCATCGGGTTGCTCTTTCTTCTGTTGCAGCACAAAACACACTGTTCTCAGTGCTTGTAGCCGATGAACTTGAAGTTTTTGCTCTGTCTCAGACTTCTTGGGTAAGCTCTACCTCAAGCCTTAGGAGAAACTCACAGAAAGAAGTTGCAGAAAGTTCAGTCCAGTCCTTTCACTGCCCAGGACAGAAGCAGCCACTGTAGTCCAACACAGCAAAGCACTCAGCAAAGTGGTAGTTCCTCCTCACAGCTTCTCCAGCTCTTCTTCTTGGCAGTCCTCTTGGTCCAAAAGAGTTCTCTGAAGTCTTTTATCTCCCTGAGACTTCAAACGGGAGGCAAGTTCTACTTCAAGCCCTTGGAGAAACCTCTAACAGCTGGATGATGAAAGTACAAACCAGTCCTTTCGTTGCCCAATACAGAAGCATCAAGCAGCAGTCCAACACAGCAGAGCAAACAGCAAAGTGGCAGTTCCTCCTGACAGCTTTTCCAGCTCTTCTTCCTGGTATGTTCCTTAGTTCAGCAGTAATCTGAAGTTCTGGGGTGGGGTCTGGGCCCCAATATTTATACTCAGTTTCTCTTTGTTCTTTTGGACAGAGAGTGTCTGTGCTCAGCCCAAACTATTTCTGGTCTCTTTGGTCCAGCTTCCCGGCAGAAGGTTGAGACATCATTGTCCAAGGCAAACAGGGCCTATTCAGATGCAAGGGAAATCTCCTCCCCCCAATCTAAATGAAGACCAGGCCTATTCAGGTGCTAGTGAAAACTCCCCCCACTACCCTAAATGCAGCCCAGGTCTATTTGGCACAACCCTGACTCATTCACGAAAGACAGGACACACATCACCCTCCGCCCCTCCAGTGGCTGTCTTAGAGAATGCTTATAACATGTCCCTGTCACGCTAAAGCCAGACTGTCAATCCACAACCCAGTAGAGGCACACAAGATGGCTAAGCAAGAAATTACCTACTTTCTAAATGTGGTATTTTCAAACACACAATATTAAAATCATCTTCACTAAAAGATGCATTTTTATATTGCGAGTTCAGGCAAACTGAACTCCATCTTTCTCTCTTGTCCCAATAGGAAGTTATACTTGTAAGATTTTACCAAGTATTCCCCATTCATCCTATAGGACAGATAGCCGTTCAATAGTGAAAAATGAAATACACTGTAATTCACTACCAGGACATGTCACACACACCAGTGCATGTCCTACCTTTAACATACACAGCACCCTGCCCACAGGGGTACCTTGGGCCTATCTTAAGGTTGACTCACATGTAATAAAAGGGAGGGTTAGGGCCTGGCAAGTGGGTGCACTTGCCAGGTTGACATGGCAGCTACAGACAACGTGTAGACACTGCAGGGCAGGTCTAAGAACCCGTCACAGGGCTGCTTGTGTGGGTGGCACAACCAGTGCTGCAGGCCCACTAGCAGCATCTGATTTACAGGTCATGGGCACACACAGTGCTCTGTACTTGGGGCTTAGAAGCAAATCAAATGAACCAATTATGGAAACACCAATCCACAATAACAATTTACTCAGACAGTATATTCACTTTAGCACTGAATAGCAGTGGTAAAGTGCCCAGAGTCCTAAAACCAACAAAAAAAGGGTCAAAAACAAGAGGCCAAAAAACAAAACGTCTGGGGGTAAACCGACGGAAAAAGCCAAGTCTAACAGACTCCATATCAGACAGCCCAATAACACAGGTCATGGGAGTAAGTAGAGGTTCACAGCTGGATGTCAGCCACAGTGATAGGTATATCCAAAGGTTACCCAGGGCCTCCGCCATACTCTTTATGATTCTCTTATTAGACCCATCTCCTTCGTATGATATGCCTAGGCCCCATCCCAGTGACCTCTGTCTGAGTCAAAGAGCACCTTTTGAAGTGTACTGGATAGTCTGGCTCTCCCTTACTCGAGTGTGTCCCACCCAGCTTACAGAAATGCAGCAATACACAAATCTGTCTGGAGAGATTCCTCTACCTCCTCTCCTCATGTTCCTCCAGTTAGATCGGGGTCTCCAAAATGTAACCTAGAGTCTTCCATACATTGTACCATTCACAGGCACACATACACCCAGCATAAGTATATAACATACACTCAATGTACAGCACTGCACCCGTTATATATTGTACTATCCACAGGCACACAATCACCCAAACATTGATCTCATACATGTGCTGCATAGCACTCACTCAAATCAAATCAAATCAGGGACATTTATTCAGCGTACAAATCACTCAGAAGTCTAATGGCGCTTGCAGACTGCTCTAAAAAGATTCCTTGTTTAGTTGTCGCACAGCCATTTCTTTAACTTCCTGCGAAAGCAGTTGTGATCTGTGATTGTGCGTATGTTTGAGGGCAGTTTTTTCCAGGAAGCTGGAACAAGAAAAGAAAAAGCCCTTCCTCCATTTCTAGTGGTGCGAATTCTGATTGATGTGAGAAATAATTTATTATTGGATGTCAGAGTCCTGTAAGGGTGGTACCAACTTCGTTTTTTGATCCAAAACCCCGGGCCTATTCCATGCATATTTTTGTGTGTTAGACAAAGAATCTTGAAGTGGATTCGCTTTCAGACTGGGAGCCAGTGTAGAGATCACGGACTATGGACCGGAGGGAATCTGGGCGGAAGGTTAAGGACCAGCCTGGCCGCGGTGTTCTGCAAAATCTGAACCCTTGTAAGAAGGACTTCGTTGATTGAGGACAACAAGCCATTGCCGTAGTCCATGCGGTTTAGTATCAGTCCCTGAACTAGTGGCTTTCTGGCCTCAATCGGACACCATTTAAAAACCTTGCGTAAACTACGCGTCACACCAAAACAGGAGCCAATTATATGGTTAGTCTGACTTTTCATTGATAATTGGTTGTCCATATGGAATCCTAGGTTCCGTACAGTTTGTTTTGGGATTGGACAGGGTCTTGAGCCTTGCCAAACAGCACAATCTCAGTGTTGCCTCCGTTTAATTGAAGGTGATTTGTGCTCATCCACCTATCAACTTGGGACATGCATTCTTTGAATCACGACTTTGCTTCTAATGGGTCTGGGCCAATGGTGATCAAGATCTGCGTATCATCAGCGTAAGATACACCATCGAAGCCGTTAGATCTGATCACCTTGGCCAATGGTGTCATGTAAAGATTAAAAAGAGTCGGGCTTAGAATGGAGCCCTGTAGCACTCCCATCTTAACTGGTCTATTACAGTAAACGGTGTTGCCCACCTGTACCGTTGTAACTCGGTCTGTTAGATTTATTTATTTATTTATTTAATGACATTTATAAAGCGCATACAATTACCCGTGGGCGTCTCGGCGCTATCTGCAATACTGTCTCTCCCTGAACAGGTGATCCAGAAGCTTGATTTACTGGTTAAATAACCAAGTCTTCAGTTTTTTCCTAAACTGAAGAAGCGAAGGGCTTGTTTTTATGTGGTATGGCAGGGTGTTCCAGATTTTAGGGGCCGCAACTAAGAAGCGGCGGTCACCCCAAGAGACTGTTCTGCTTCGTTGAACCACCAGTTGGTTAAGTGAGGTGGATCTGAGTGTTCTGGGCGGGTTATAGGGAGTTAGTTGCTCTTTAAGGAAACACGGTCCAGATAACTCTGTAGCCATTTTAAGGCATTCCCCCTGACACCAATCTCCCAGAGCCGTAATGCTGTGGGAGATGGTGTCAAAGATAGGTCTAGTAGGACAAGAACTGATGACTGACCTCTGTCCAAAGCTAGCCTGATGTTGTATGTTACCTCTACCAGTGCTGCGGACCTAAAACCTGACTGAGAGGGGTCCAGTAATCCATGGCTCTCGATGTAGATAACAAGCTGTTTATTTACTAGTGATTCAAGCATCTTCCCAAAATAGGGGAGCAGCGAGATGGGACGATGGTTCAGGTGGAGTTTTGGCTCAGCAGTGGGTTTCTTTAAAATAGGCCTAACTCTGGCAGCTTTTCATAGTTTCGGGACCTCGGCCTGCGATAGTGATTTGTTAAATAGGTCAGTTAGACTATCCAACAGTACCAGTGCAATGGTTGAACGAAATTTTGGTGGCACAGGTTCAGTAGGCAAGCCTGATTTTATTTTATGCATAGCTTTTGCCACTACCTCAGCATTGCATTTAGAAAATTTGTCCAAGATATAAGGGGGGTCTGGAGACACACTGGACACATCTTCTGAGAGGTTGTTATGTGCTTGAGGTGGAAAAGAGTTATGAATTGCGATAATTTTATCTTCAAAAAATTTAGAAAGAGAGTCAGTCCAGTCTTTATAGTAAGGGATTAATGACTGGGTGGGAGGTCTTGTAAATTCTTTTAGAATTTGGTAGAACTCCTTACTGGAGTTCACCGCCTATTCAATCCGGTTAATGAAAAACAATTGTTTTCAATGTAGGCCAAGGTTGAGTTAAGCACATAGAAGCAGAACTTTAAATGATGGCCTGTAGGCCTCACTCCAGTGACAGAGGTAAAATGTACCTGTTCACTCCTACTTATCACTACACTGTATTCTACCACCACCACGCTCATACTTCCCATCCTCTTTTATTTCTGCCCCTGCTTTTGATGCCGCAGTTCCCCTCTTACTGAGGTTTCCCATGCAATTCTTATGTCTGTGTCCTAACACTATGACAGACACCACCTCCCTCAGGATATCCTTCAATGTAGTTATGGGATGTCCTTGCAAGTCGTTCAAACTTTCTCCATGCCCCTATCATGCCTGCCCTCACACTGTCCTTCATTCTGCTTGCTGGTGCTCACTTTCATTAATGCACATATGGAGCTTCATTCCTCTCTCCCTTTATCTTGCTCAACACATTCAGGTCCAAGCCATCCCCTCACTGATGCAGCTAATAGGTTGCTGGACTAGCCACTCTCAGAACTAGTCTGGTCAGTGTGGTTCAGTATTTACTTTGTCTTACGTGATCATGTATCTTGTGCTGCTTGTTGCAATTACCCTGGTCCCTATGCTGCTTACTTCGGGCTACATCTTAAGGACCCCTATACTGCTTTGTTACCTTATTTTCACCTGGTCAGTTTTTCACAGTTGGAAGATAAAAAGGAAGGTGGGCTGGGGAAGGGGGTGTGGGCTGCTGACAGCCTTTCTAAGCACAGATCACAAAGGGGCTAAAGAAATGCAGGTAGCGTATGGCGAAAGAGTGGAGGGTAAGAGAACTGGAGAATTTAACAAGATGACAAATGAACAGCTTATGGTTAAGATGAGATATGCGAATGGAGGAGATAGTGAACCTGTAGTGAGAGCTTCGGAAAATGGGCCTACAATTTGTGAAAAAAAGGAGGCTGTTAAACCTGACCTCCTCGGTGTGGCCCTGCATACACCTGAACAGGGCCCCCAACTAGCGTAATCCTGTCCTATGCCCCACAATAGTGTTAGCCACCCCATGTCCAGCCCCCACACTTCCCCCCAAGAACAGAAAGCCTAGGGCCCAGGGCCCTCGATAGGAAGTAAGGCCAGCCAGCGCCCTGCCCCCCAGAGCCCCAACCACAGAGAAACCAGAGCCCATATCACCCCCTGGCCAGCCATGAGAAGAGAGCCTGTGACCAGCAGGAGGGGGGCAGAGGAGTTTCGATAACACCTCCCGCCAGGACGGGGCGATTCCGGCCGGGCAGCAGAGAACCCCTCCCACTTCTGGACTTCAAAGGAACAATGCCAAATGGCGAGAGGCCGAGCCCTCTAGCCCCGAACCCTACGGAGCCATCTGGAGTGGGGGCGGAAACTCGAGAAGGGAGGAGCGAGGGAGGATAAGGACTACGAGGGAAGCGGGAAAGTTAGTTGGATCGGAGAAGAAAGGCCCTGCTGACGTGGTCGCGGCCATCGGGGATAAAGAACGCCGTGCCCACCAACCAAAGACAAAAGAGCCCTGCAGATTGAATCGCGGCTCTCTGGCATGCCCTGGTCACCGTGAGGATCACCCCTGACACCCCCGACCCGAGCCCTGCAGACGTGGTCGCGGCTCGAGCGTCGGGCTGCGCGGACTGCGGTACTCATCCTTGCCATCCCTGATCGCCGCGCCCCTGGGAGCGCTTGAGAGAAGCTGCGCTCTAGGGTACGAGGCGTACTAACAGCTGTACGCATCCTCACCATCGCGGAGCGCATCATCCCTGGGAGCGCTTGAGAGAAGCCGCGCTCCAGGGTATGCCGTGAACGCAGCACCTAGACTGAGGGTACGTGAGAGGACAGTACGCCTTGGCCCCAGCATCCCTACGCTGCGTACCTGGAAGCGCTAGGAGCGTACCGCGCTCCAGAGTACGTCCCACCACCAGTGTTGTCCGGCCCGGAGCAGGAGCCGCAGACGGGATCCCCGAGCGGCAGAGCACGCCCCGTGCTGAGGACAGTATGCCACATCCCCGAGGGGGGCCAGAAGATCAGCAGCTCCCCGACCTGAAAGCATCACCACAGGAGGAATCCCCGCACGCACAGCTCGAGGAGTGAGAGCTTTCCGCGTGGGATTCCCCCGCCTCTACAAGCCCTCCAGGACCAACCCAAGGCTCGAGGATTTAGAGCCAGACTAGAGACTGACCAAGAGAGACTGTGAGTACTCCGGAAGACCTCCCCCCCAAATCTCTCAACCCCCACGTCCGACCATCCCCGAAAGGACCCTGAGCCCTAACTCCCATGTGTACTCATCCGGACCTAATGCCAACTTGTATATAAAGAACGTAGTGCCTTAATCTCTTGGTGTGGTGTCTCTCTGTAGTGTGCTGGCGTCTCTGCGTACATGACCATAAATGTGTAATCCTCCTCTCACGGAGGCCCGACTCTAGTGCTCGGTAACGTTCCACGAGGAGGGAGGTCCCAGGGTGGCCAGGAGGACTTACCCCTGTCCCCCCAGAGACCTTTCCCCCTCTAACAGAGGCAAAGGGGAAAAGCATGAAACTTTTATTGTGTGTTGTAGATGAAGGGGCATGGAGTATGTTGTAAGAGACTGGAGGGGAAACACTATTCAGTCTGTACTGAGAGTGTGGGCAAGGAAATGAACAAAGTACAGAGGCGCTCATGACGAGTGAGTGAAAGTGGCATGGAGCATGATATTTGAGAGGAAAGGACACCAGTTTAGCATTAATGGTTGAGTAATTTAGAAAATAATAGGTTGCTGTAAGAGTTTGCACAGGTTGCTTACTACTGAAGGACAGAAGCAGAGGGCAAGTTTACTTAAGAGGCTGCAGCTGACCAGTAGATTACATGTGCTGTCCCACTTAAATGATTTAGCTAGTAGATGGGACAACTGGAATTCTTTACAGGACAAGAAGCTCCACATCCCTAAACATAAAGTAAGATGTCCATCACCATGCGCAGAATGGGGCTGGGTG